>NW_021319578.1:1037756-1116164 GCF_001605985.2 Dendrobium catenatum
GACTGAACCACTATAAATTTTTGTGTTCTTTTTCTTGCTTCCGCACTTTTAAATTCCGCATTTATTTTTGTGGTGTGATTTGGTTTGTGATTTTCTTTCTTTGTCTCTAGAATTTTTTAAATACCAATTCACCCCCCCCCCTCTTGGTTAGCTTGGGACTAAGTTCATAGGGCTTAACATCCCGAACGAACTTTCATCTACGATCCTAGAAAAGCCAGAATTGACCTTTTTTTATAACGCTGGAGATGGGAATGGTGCTTTTTTCCCACCACTTATCAGAGCTTTATCAAACAACGAGGCTGAATATAAAGCTCTGACAACATGCTTAGAACTTGTAATTTTAATGGAGATTAAAGAGATTAAGATCTTTGGTGACTCTCAACTGGTGATTAATCAGGATGTAATGACCTATAAGGTTTTGAATCCTAATCTCCTAAAGTATCACCAATACACAGCCTACTTTCTTGAGCAGATTCCTATCATAACTTTGCATAGGGTTCCCTGTGGAAGAAATTCTATGGTGTATGCCTTAGCAAAGCTTACAAAAGAATTCACATGCCTAGAAGAAGACTCCATCCCTATAGAGATCCAGCGTCATAAGGCCCTTTTCCCTATAGATTTGGAGTACATTTCCAAGCAATCTCCTCAAATCCTTTCTTCCTCTTCGACGACTGATGATGAAGGCAATTGGAGATGACCACTAATCGACTATCTCTAAGAAGGAAAACTTTACCATGATAAGTCTCTCTCTAACCAAGTCAAGAAGCATGCCCTATCATATGCACTAGTTAATATTGTGTTGTACTGTCAGTTGTTCGATCAGATATGACTGTGCTGCCTCGATAAATGAGAAGCCCTAAACATCTTTAATGAAGTCCATTTTGGACTATGTGGTTCTCACCAATCAGGTCCAAAAATGAAGTTGAGAATCAAAATGCTTGGATACTACTAACTAATAATATTAATGGTTAAATGAATATTGCGAAACATTATGATCATTCCTAGGATCATGGTGTGATATTACATCAGTTGCCTAATTTGTTACATCCCATAATAGCTTTGTGGCCCTTCAAAATTTGGGGCATGGATGTTATCGGGCCGATTGAGGACCCTCCTTCTATGAGGAGTTTTCACTATATATTAGCTGCGATTGAATACTTTTTAGTATGAGCAGACACAATTCCCCTACATAATATAGGGATGTACCTCAAATAATCATATCTGATAATAGGTATACATTTAAGTCTATAAAAATTAATAATTTTGTAAGACGTTATAATATTGATTGGATATACTCAATAATGTATTACCTCTGGGCTGAGGCCTTCAGGAAGACTTTGGTGCAGATTATCAAAACGACCCTTAGCAATAAGAAATGATAATGGGATGAGAGGTTGGTGGAAACTTTATAGGCCTACAAGACCACTTACATAACCCTGACTTAATCCACTCTATTTGCACTAGTGTATGGGTTCGAGGCCATACTCCCCTTGGAGATAAAAATTCCCTCACTCAGAGTTACAGTTCAAAATCAAATCATAACTAAGTAAAATGCAAAACTCCAACTAGAAGAGCTCGAAAGCCTTGAGGTGTTACGTCTCCAAGCTCAATAAAGTTTAGAGTTATATAATGCCTGAATGGTTCAAGCTCATGATAAGTTAGTGTGAACTAGAACCTTCCAAGTAGGAGATTTGGTCTTGGTTCTTCAGAGGCCTATCTTTGCTCACTAGAAGATCTATGGGATATTTGAACCAACTTGGGAAGGACCATTCATTATAGAGAATGTCTATGAAGCAGACTCATATCTGCTAGTGGCTTATGGGGAAAATCACCTAATGTTACCTGTCATTGGGCATTTCCTTAAGAAGTACTATGCTTGATGTAGAACAATTTTTAATAAAATAAAATTAAGTTTGGAATCCTGACTTGAGTTAACCCAATTTTATCTATGCAACATAAAATTTCAAAAAAGAAAAAAATAAATAAACCATTCCAAGGTCAATTACTTGGCTCTTGTCCTCTTTTATTTAAGGTTAAGTCCTTCCTTCCCTTAGGATTAGATCCTCTAGTGGTGGAGTACACCCTCTTTGGCACCATCCTAGATCCACTTCAACTCAGTCCTCTATGTTGGGCATATCTTGACCCCACCACAACTCTATGATGGGCATATCTCAACCCCATAATATGATTATTCGACCCTCTATGTTGGGAATATCTCAACCCCACCACAAGGTCCAACTCAATCCTCTATGTTGGGCATATCTCGACCCCACCATAAGACCATTCAACCTAATCCTCTATGATGGGCATATCTTAACCCCATTATATGATCATTTGATCCACTGTGTTGGGCATATCTCGACCCCACTATAAGGTCATTCAACTCGATCCTCTATAATGGGCATATCTCGACCCCATCACAAGGTCATTTAACCTGATCCTCTATGTTGGGCATATCTCAACTCCGCCATAAGATCATTCAATCTGATTGTCTATGATGGGCATATCTCGACCCCATCATATGATTAGTCAACCCTCTGTGTTGGGCATATCTTGAACCCACCATAAGGTCATTCAACCTGGTCCTATGTTGGGCATATCTCAACCCCACCATAAGACTATTCAGCCATATCCTCTATGATGGGCCTATCTTGACCCCATCATATGATTATTCAACCCTCTATATTGGGCATATCTTGACCCCACCATAAAATTGTTCAATCTAGTCCTCTATATTATGCATATCTCAACCCCACCACAAGACCATTCAACCCGATCCTCTATGATGGATATATTTCAACCCCATCATATGATATTTTGACCCTTTTGTGTTGGGCATATTTTGACCCCCATCATAAGGTTATTTAACCGATCCTCTGTGCTGGGAATATCCTAACCCCATTACAAGACCATTTAACTGGATTCTCTATGATGGGAATATCTCAACCCCACCACAAGTTCATTTAATGTTGGTCCTCTGTGTTGGTCATGTTTCAACCCCACCACATGATCACCTACTACTGGTGGATGATGCCCTTTTGTGGCACCCTCGAGTACTCACTCGAATTTGATTCCCTATTTCATTTCCCATTCCTTCCTTAGAATCAAAACCTTCAAGTCCATCATTCCATTTGGTCAATGCTAATATATGCACTAGAATTTAATTCTATTATATATATTAGGGGTCCATTTATTGGCCTCATTTTTGTACAAGACCACTAAGACCTACTTGGGTATCTTCCTGGTGATCTAATGATTGGAAAGTGCCCAATTTCCAGCCATTTAAGTCCTAGGTAAGACCCAATTCAATCCACATCAAATTCAACCCTCACTTTCAAATCTAATTCCTGTATTAACCCCCAATCAACCTTCAATCAATTCTCAATCAACATTCAATCAAGTTCTAGATCTTATACAATCATTAACAATCATCTTTTTAATTGTTAATGATATGGATAAGCAACCCCTAATCATCTCAATCTAAAGCTCAATCCAATCCCAAGGTTTCAAACCAAATTCAAGGGGCTAAGTCTAAGGTCCTAAAACCTTTTCTAGAGAAATTTTCATACCTCATGAAACCTAGCCTAATGATCTCAAATTTAGGTTCAATCAATTTCATCTTATTTAGGCATGTTTGTAAGGTAAACCATACAAATTTGAGCTCAATCCAATAATCCTAACCCCTCAAAATGGGTCTATTTCAAAAGGGTACAAAACCTTCAATTATTTATAACCTAGGCCACTAGACTTACCATCATATGGATCTTGGCCTTGTAACCCTTTTCAAACCTTCCAATCACTTCCATGAACTTCATTAGGACCTATTTCTACACATTCTACATATTTTTTTATTCAATTTGACCCAAAATTAACTAAGGGGGGGTCAAAATGACAAAAATACCCTTTTAATAGGGTTATTAGACTTTTCCCTTAAGTTCAACCACAACTTTCTACCTCAACCCTCAAAACCTATTCCAATAGATCATAAAAATCATTAGGAACACATGGGACCCAAACCCATACTTTGGTTTGACCTGGTTGACCAAGTCAACCATAATTTACTATGGTGCTCCCTTAGGGATCAAATGACCATTTCAAATAAAATGCCTCCCTCTTGGCATGAGACCACCCCCATTAAGTCCATATGATCAATTTGACCAAGTTAACTAAGTTAGACACAACCTTTCATACACTTCCACCCATTCAAATCCAATGACTATGACCTTCCCAGTCCCATTTAGACCCATGAGGTCATCCCCTAGGTCTCCAAGAAACCACACTTGGAGACCCAAGCCTTAGGATCACTTGGGTTAGCCATTTGGCTTGACCCATATGCCCAAATAAAGGTTGAGAGCTGGCCGATTGTCTCCAAGAAACCTTTATGTATTTATAATTGACTAGGTGGTTAGCTGGCTCCTCAATCCAGGCTAGGGTAAGTCAAGATTTAACATCGCATTACTTAGGTTCAGAATATTATGGTCTAGTGTCCAAATTTAGATTAAGAACCCACGGTGGATCTTGGATCATAAGATCCCAGCCAATGGGAATATAGTCTTAAATTTCTAATAATACTCAACTCTAACTAAATCTTCTTTTAATCTAAGACTTAAAGCCTAACACTTTGATTAGGATGGGATACCTTTGGATTATTCTAGAATCTAAAAGTGTCCCCAACTCTTCTTCCTTTGTATCCACTAATAAGTATTCAATCTTAATCCATTCCCTTTTAAAATTCCAAAATTCACTTTTTAATAATCTTTCAACAAAAATTTGACATTATTTTAATCGAGAGTATTTGTAGGAAATTTTGATTTCCTATAATGTAATTAACTACAAAAACTTATGCTCATAGGAAATTTAAAACCACACACACCTAATTTTCAAAATTAATTTTCAAAAATTAATTTGATTTATTTGGGAAACATAAATTATCAATGATCGTTATCATCATATTCAAAGAATTAGTATCAAATGATATTTTCTCCCTTTGGGGAGATACATCCTTTGTTGGTGAAGCCTTGGATATGAACATAATGATCATCCTTCTTGATTATAGTAGCTAGATATTTAGTTGAGCCTCATTTTGGCCCTTCGAGGCCATAAAAAGTTCTCTCTTAAATTTGGTCATAATATTCAAGATGGGATTTGCAATTCTAAATCTAAAACCCCATTTTAAAATTTTATTTTCACCTCTTGAGGTGATATATCTTTTCTAATGGGTCTTCTAATTTTAGAATTAAAATTCAATGTTAATTTTAAATTTTCTAAAGAAAACTAATATTTTTCGAAACCTACTTTTAAAACTTCCACCAATATTTCTTAGGAGTAACAACTAAGGGAATTTAGAGAAGTACTACATACATTCCATTAGAGTGCTTTAGGCATTCCATTAGAGTGATTGTCTTGTGTTTGTGGAATCCATTTTGTAAGTTCAAGGACGACTGTAGAGAAGATCATTGAGCCCATCTGGTGATATCTTTTCTTATGTACTTTATTTATGCAATTAATGAAAATTAATTTACTTCACATATTTTTCATGTCTGACAAAATCCTCCAGTTTTATTAATGGTTTAACTAGCATGTGGAGTATTGATGAATTCTCTTCATTAATAATTTAATGATATTTTTAGTATACAAGGTCTTCATTTAATGCACATAGTGGCCATATGTGAGTTAGTAATAGGTATAATATGGAGCCTAGGAATATGAAGAAAGGCACAACCAAGTATGTTGGATTGGTATGATGCAAGCATAAGCATAGTGATTAATAGAGATGAATTATCATGAGAGGATTTTAACAGTACATGGTTTACTTACTCTTCTAAGATTCTCATAGGGTAACAAACTATAAGAGTTTACAGTTGTATTAAGGTTGGAAGATTTAATCTGTCCTTTATTTCTTCACATTTGATTGAGCGATCGGTGATGCATATGCTCTAAATAAGATCAATATAAAAGTGAATCATTATGAAACATATTGTATTTATTTTCCATCAATCCAAAATGATTTATCCAAATAGTATTTCATTTAATTATTTTGTATTTAAATTAAGTGATTGAATCTCTAACAAAATATATTTTTATTGAGTAGGGTAATTATTATAGTTGAAGTAAACATTACTAGTATTTTCAAGTAAACATTATTCCTCATGGGATCGATACTCTACTCTATCATGATATTACTTGATTTTATATGTATACTTATGTATATTAAGTGGGGTTTTTATAATTTTCTTATAGAAAAAAAAACTAAGCATTATTTATGGATTGATAGAGCCCTAAATCATTTTCATAATTCCTTAGGTTACTCCACGACCCCCATCAATCTCCATTCTCTAGGAAACTACTCTTGAGGTTCTTCTCAATCACTTATGTTAATTAACTTTACTCCTTGGGTAACTTCTTCTTCTTCATCTTCTTATAACCTAGGATAAGCAAGTTTATCTCATTTATCAAAATAATATGGGTGGACTCCTCTAAAACTAAGGTCCTCTTATTAAAGATCATACAGGCTTTACCTATAGAAGAATTTCCTAAGAAGAATCCATTATCAGACTTAAAATCAAACTTATCTAGAGGAGATTTTCCATTGATGAAAATTAAACACTTACACCTAAAGGCATACAAATGTGAAAGGTTAGATGTCCTATCCTTAAGCAATTCATAAGGTGTTTTCTTTAAATTTAATCTAATTGTCACCATATTCAAAACATAGCAAGCAATAGTCATTACTTTTACCCAAAAGTATCTAAGGAGGGAATATTCTGCTAATATAGCCCTTATAGCATCCACTAAAGTTTTATTCTTCCTTTTAGCTCTTTCATTCTATTGAGTGATCCTAGTGGAAAAAAATCTTACATTCAATCCCAATTTCCTTATAGAAAGATTCAAACATCTCATTCTCAAATTTTACACCATGATCACTATAGATAGTAAAAATCTCACAACCTAATTTTCTTTGAATTAGTGTGGAGAATATTCTAAATTCATCAAATGACTTTTGTGAGCTAAGAATTTAACCCATATAAATTTTGAATAATCATCCACAATCACATATCTAAAGATTTTTCCATCTAATTTGGCTATACTAATGGAACCAAACAAATCCATATACATGATTCTAAATTCAATAAATTTTTTGAGCCTAAACCCTATCCGTGGGTCTACCTGATTGACCAACTCAACCTAGGTTGACAAAATCAAACTTTAAGCCCTTTACATCCAATCAAATCCCAAATCAACATCAAACCCACTCAAACCCCTCTAATCACTTCCCTTAGTAATTTGGACATGATTAGACCCCCCCCCCCCCGACCTGCTCAATAGTTGATTTTTTTCAATTGAGCCTAAATCTGGTCAAACTTGACCCATATGAGTCTATTTATTGCATTTATTCAAACCAACCCATTTAATCCATCCACTTCATTCAAATACATGTTTTAAATATCCCTAAACCATTCATGAGTCAACCATTAATTGGATTGACTTAATCAAACATCAACCCATGGCCAACTTTGCATTCCATGCATTTATCCACTCAAATTTTAACCCTATTGTTCTAATAAACTTCAAACCAATTTCATTTCATGCTTTTAATATTCTCTAATTTATTATGAATCAAGTGATACTTGGTTTGACCAAGTCAACTTATTTTGACTTGGTCAAATCCCCCTTTCATTCATAAATATACATTCAAGCATTAACTCTTTAACCTCAAACCACTCTCAACTAGCTCATAAGGCCACCTAGCTACCACCTCATCTTTGGTTGACTGTTTAACTAATCAAACAGTCAACAAACCTCAAAAAGGGCATTAAATGATCAAACAAATTCAATTTTATTAATCCCTCTTAATGAATTTAACTCTAGCTATTTATAGCTCTTCTAAAATACTCTTAAATAGTCTTTAAACCTAACTTCTGCTCTAAATCAGCTGTAATCCTCCCCATGTGCTAAAAAGGACAACTGATCTTTCCTCCTAGGATATTCTTATGTCCCTTGATTCCCCTAGTCCCAAAAACCTCCATGCCACTTGGCAAGGATCTAGGGAATTGGCAAATCGATCATAACTTCCCTTTTGATCGGAGGATGATACAATAGGAAAAAATCTCCTAAATCAAGCTCATTTAATCCCTAGGTCTCTATCATTACCTCAAGCTCCTCCAGATTGGTTCTCATTTTGTTCGAGCTTCCCACTAGTTCCTCCACATACTTCAAGTTGAAACCCACTATTAAAACCTCACTTGCGATGAGCTCATTGGCAAACTAAAGTTAAATCCATATAAGGATCTGTTTGTATGATCCATATATTTTCCAACCATGAGTTCAAAAGGGAAAAGTAGTGTAGACAAATAATAGATTTAGAGAATAAAAAAAATCCAAAAATCAAATGGTAAAATTGCTCAAAAACCTTAACCCTATGTCACAACACATAGGTTTAAATAGCTTACTATTAAGTTCTTCTTAAATCGTGAAATCAATCCCCCAAGAATGCTCTTCATTAACTTAATCTCTATTTAAAAAAAATTTATATCATTGAGTATATCAAAAGAATGAAGCAATTCATAAAATATTAGGGTTTTATGTAATCTATGTTCACGACATGTTTTATGGATCGTTGATTTCAAGATCAACGATCTTGAACGTGCATTTCACCACTGATTGCAATGAGGGATCTGATCACATGGTTGATATCTTCATCTAACGTAATCTATCATCCATCGTGAGCAATGCTCGATGGAATGGTCCGAGCTCCACACTAACATGGTTAAGTGAAACTGCATTTGTGATTTCATTGATTAACAATGATTGTTGGCAGCGCAATCATTGATAATCAAAGTAACGTCAATAATGATTGCCCTATAACTTGATCCGACCAAACAGCTTATGCCACTCATGCCTCATCACTACCGGTACTACTAGAATCATAATTTGATTTAAAATTATTCTAAAGTCATTTTTATATCAAGTTTACTTTAAAAAATTATTAATAATTAAATATAAATCCAAAAAATTATTGTTTTATGGATAAATTCACATAATTCAAAATACTTTAATTTTAAATTAAAATTATTTTAAGATATTATTTATCATTTAAATAATTTCAAAATTTTGAATATTTAAATATTTAATTAAAATTTAATTAAATAATAATTTAAATATTTTGAAAAATTCAAACTTTTATTTTAGAAATATGTTAAATATTTTAATATAAATTTTGAAATATTTTATCTTATCTAAATCATAGATTTAAAAAATTTCCCAAATTTTAAAATTTTTATTTTAAAATATTTCAAATAATTAGATAATATTTAAACTGATTTTATCTTTATATTAAAATTAATTTCTAATAATAATTATTTTTAGTTAGTTTTAATTTTTTTAAATGTGTTTGACTACTAAAAATTTTAAGAATTAAAGAAAATTCATATAAAATAAGAAAATTAATATGATATATCAACATTTTTAGAAATTAAACTATTTTAATTTAAATCAAATCAAAAATTAATATAATTATGTTGATTTTACATAATTTTTATAAAATTATTTTGAATTATAATTTAATATTTTTTTTAATTCATAAGATTTAAAGCATATATTTGATTATATGTTTTTTGAAGATTAATTTAATTTCAAATTATATATTTTAAATCTTTTAGATCTTTAAGTGAGGGCCCTAAAATTTTAAGCATAGGTTAATGTTGAATGAATAGGAGTAACGGGGATTGATAGTTAACTAAATTTCAATCATTCATTTTTCAAGCTTTCTTATTATCCAATATATTTCTAAATTTGCTTGAGGAGGATGCACTGGGACCTAACTTTAGTCTCTCCTAGTTGTAAGGACTTGTATGTGACTATTCATGCATCTATATGTGTGTCATGAGTTAGTGGAATTTTGATTTGAACCTATATGACTTAGTGTCACCTAAAGGATAAAAATTGAGTTGCTTAGCAAAACCTAGATTCATTTTAGAAATTAAAATATATATCTAATAGGCATAAAACTTGAACCATTCAAAAATAGTGACATCTCCAATCTTAAGAAACTTTACCAAAAATTTAAAAAATCATTAAGTAAATTATTTAATTAATTTAAAATCAAAACCTTAATTAAGCATTAATACTTATTAAAAATAAAATAAATAAAATTTAAATCCAAAAAGTATAAATAATAAATTAAGCTAACCAAAATTAAACCCTTTAACTTAAGAAAATTAAAATCCCCTAGATTTGACATTAATTTCAAGATTGATTTGTCTTTAAGTGAAAATCAATATTTTATTATTTAACCAATTAAAAATAACTAAAAATTTCAAAAAAATCTCAAATGCTCGATAACACCTCATTAGGTCATTTCTGACCTTTGAAGGTGATTTCAAGAAGTTTAGAGTTTATTTGGATTCAAATCATTAAAACCCTTCTAATTAAATAAGTTTATAAATTACAAAAAATACTCAAACTTTGAAATATTGTAACTAATTTTAGAAGACTCTAAATTAAGCAAACTCAAAGGCATTAGACCTCATTTAAGGTCTATGATTTATTAAAAATATCAAATCACCAAAAATAATTCAAAATAAAAAGGTCAACTTTTTGGTCATCCTTAAGTCAAAATTTTAATTCAAACTTCAAAAGTTTATAACTAAATATAGAAAAATCTAATTCTATAAAACTTATTGTGTAATTATTCATCTTAAGACCTAATATTTAAGAAAAATATTAAAATACCATAAACCAACATTAATTTAAAAGTCAAATTTTGACCTATTTAATTGATGCATTTAAATAATTCAAATAGCTCCAAAAATTCAATATTTAATTTAAAATTCTAAAAAACATTAACTAAACTTTAAAATTAGCAACTTATCAATTTAATTAAAAATCATCAACCTTTAAGTTTTAACCAATTAAATTCACTTAAATATTCTGATTATCACTATGTAACCTAAGCTTATGAGGGTATTAACTTAACCCGAAGGAATGTGAAATAAACTTCACAACCGCAATGAGCAATAAAAGTGATATTCCTCTAACATTTAAAATACATCTTAAAATTAATTCTAAACCATTAATAATTAAACTCTAATTAACTTCCCCTAAATCATTTTAAGCAACCAGAACATCAAATAACTTTAATAAATTATCCTATCTAAGTCATATCCAAATCACAATGCCTATCTCACACACTTTAGAAGATTTGCTAGGACAACTAACCTTAGTCTTAGGCTAGGCTGGTGTTTTACTTTATTATTTCTATTTGTTTAGTTTTTTTATCTTTCATTACATGTTGGTTGTTAGAATTAAATTAATGATGTAATTATTTATTTAAAGTCAATATAATCCATATATTAATGTGATAAACATTAGATTACAAGGTTATTAAATAATAGGGAGCTTAAAATTAAGCTTTAAAACTGACTAGTTTAAATTAAAAGAGTATGGCCAAGTGTGGGTGTAATTTGAGCATTTTAAATTTTTATATATTAACTTCTTGGGATGATTTTGATTATAACTTCATAGGATAACCTGACAGGTTGTAATTGAGTATAGTTTGTTGCAACTTAGTTTTCATAACTATATTTTCATATCATGTGTATTTGTTATGATTCTAAAATATTATTATATTGATTACTATTTTCTCCTAACATATCTTGGAAATATTACTTTTATTGTTTTTGTGTACTAACATTTCTAGAAAATTATACTCCGAATTGCTAAAGACTTTAAGCCAAATTAGATTAGGGTTTATTGTATTTGAAGTCTATACTTTTTATATTTTTTCTTGAGTCTGAGAGAGTGTGATCGCAATTGGGTAACCATGCACACACAGACACTAGGGAGTGTAAAAATTTGTAATTTTTTAAAACTAATTATAATATATAATTTTGGATCATACGGGAAACTTTGACCTGAGCGTTCCTCCAAAAAGTAGTGAATCAAATCATGCCTGAAAAATTTTAAGTATTATTCATACTGTATAAAGTTACCTTTGTACATACGACATCCATAGTATAAAATTGGGCATATCATTTCATCCATATGATAAGTAAATTTTTGAACTGTTCGTACTGTACGAACTTGGGTTCGTATTGACGAATTATAGAGTATAAAGTAGACTCGACCATTTTTGTACTGAATGAAGCATGATTTGATTGAAATAAATCATAATGTATGATATTATGTTTGTACATATGATTTCCCATGTAGATAATCAGTTCGTACATAATCATACCGAACGAATCTATTCAATTTTAAACTGATCATACTATATCATGTCAATTCGTATATAGGTCAATCAAAATATAAAATTAGTTTATAAAGGATCATGCAAATGAATTTTCTACTGAATATAAATATCATTTGTGTTGAGTCCAGGAGCAAGTGCAAATCTTCTGAAATTGTTAGGAGATAACTATACATTTGAACAATAATGTTTGGAATCATCAAAACTACAAAAGTTGCATAAATATAACTCATTCAAATAGCAACTATTCAAACAATTTGTAATTATATTGTATGTTTATGGACTGTCAAATTGAAATTTTCAATTTTTCTAAATGGTATTTCATGTCTTTCAAATATAAGCTCCTAAAAGATGATTGAGGACATATGCTTCTTTATTTTTTTCTTTGAGATCAAGTGTTAGAGTGCTTTGGGAGAGTATTTAAGAGTGTGGAAAGAGATCTTGCAAGTAAAATTTGTGAAGGGTTTATAAAGTTGCCCGAAGGTGAGGATCCCTTTGATAGCTTTATCAAATCTTTTCCTTTCATCTCTGATCTCACTCGACATAAGATCTTTGCAAAAGATTTGGTTCTCTACGGATATCGAAAAGGTGTGAAAATATGGTGGTTCTCTGCTAACACTAGAAGGGTCTAAAAGGATGATGGTTCTCTACCAACACCATGAGGGTATGAAAGGATGACGGTTCTCAATCGACACCATGATGGTGTGGAAGGATGACGGTTCTCTATTGCACTGGGGAATTATGGAAGAGAGATTAATTGAACAGTCTTCTCCACCTTACAGTGGGAGAAAAAGGAGAGTCACTTTGGTAATAGTGCAATACCTAAAGAGGGAGTCTTTAGGGAGTAGATGTAGGTCTAGTTTGATTGAACCACTATTTTTTTATGTTCTTTTATTTTTATTTATCTCATTTTTAATTTTTTGTATTTTTATTTTTGTGATTGAAAAGTTTATTTTGATAAAACTTTTATTACGCTTATAATTATAAGAATAGTTTTCTAATATACCAAGAAGTTTTTTTAAATTATCTCTGAATCCAAGTGTTTGGATTTGTGATAGTTGATAATTTTTCAAGATTCACTTGGGTTAAATTTTTATTTCATAAGAGTGAATCATTTTAAGAATTTAGAAATTTTTCACTTGAATTTAGAAGAAATTAGGGTGCAAAATTTTATCAATTCAAAGTGATCATGGAGAAGAATTTGAAAATGAGAAATTTAAAGATTTTTATAAAGAGAAAAGAATCGATCACAATTTTTTAGCACCTACAATCCCTCAACAGAGTGGGTTACTAAAAAGAAATAATAGAATATTAATTAAAGCATTTAGAGCCATATTTGTAGAAAACTCACTTCTAAAATATTTTTGGGCTGAAGTAGTTAGTACAGCTTTTTATGTTCTAAATAGGATGAATATTCGATCAAAATTGAATAAAACACCCTATGAACTTCTTAAGAACAGAACACCAAATTTATCATATTAGCATGTTTTTGGATATAAGGTGTTCATTCATAATAATGGGAAAACTCCTTTAGGAAAATTTAATCTAAATTTTGATGAAGGAATTTTTCTTGGATACTCTAATATTAAAAAATCTTTAATAAGAGGACTATGATAGTTGAGGAGAACACACATATTGTGTTTGATGAATATGACATTTTAGAAGAACCAAGGTTGGAAGAGAATCATATTAAAAATAACTCCCAAGAAATTTTAAAAAATAAATTTAAAAGAGAAGGTTATGGAAAAAGAAAATCCTTTTCTTAGAGAATAGAAACTTTCTAAGAATCACTCTAAGGAATTAATTTTAGGTCAACCATGGACTTAGTAGAGAGGTGAACCATTCTACCTTTATATCAATGATTGAACCCACTAATATAATTCAAGCTCTTTCTAAGAAATTTTTTATTTTGGCCATACAAAAAGAGTTAAATCAATTTATAAGAAATGATGTTTGGGAATTAATTGAAAGGCTTATAGATCAAAGTGTTGTTAGAACGAAGTGGGTGTTCAAAAATAAAATAAATGATTCAGGAGTTGTGATTAGAAATAAAGTAAGATTGGTGGCAAATGGGTATAATCAAATAGAAGGGATTGGTTTTGAAGAGACTTTTGCTCGTGTAGCAAGACTTGAAGCAAGTAGAGTTTTATTAGCCTTTACCTATTTAAAAGGTTTTTAGTTATATCAAATGGATGTTAAAAGTATATTTTTGAATAGGGTGATATATGAGGATGTTTTTGTTGAGCAACCTCTAGGTTTTAAAAATTTTAAATTTCCTAATCATGTGTATAAATTAAAAAAGGTATTGTATGGACTTAAATAGGCACCTAGGGCTTGGTATGAGAGGTTAAGCACTTTCTAATTAAAGAGATATTTTGTAAAAGGAAGTGTGGACACTGCTTTCTTTTTGAAGAGGATAGGATATGACATACTCTTTTAAATATATGTTAATGATATCTTATTTGGATCTACAAATAAAAATCTTTATGATAATTTTTCTAAAATAATGAGTATTAAATTTTAGATAAGTTTAATGGGAGATTTAATTTTTTGGTTTTAGCATAAAGCAAAATGAGGAAGAAACTTTTCTTAGTCAGTTGAAGTATATTAAGGACATCTTCAAGAAATATGAGATGGATAATGCTAAACCACTGACTACACCAATGAGTTCCTCAATTTAATTAGATAAGGACCTGAATGAAAAATCTATTGATTAAAAGAAATTTAGAGAAATTATTAGATCATTACTTTACTTGATTACTAACAGTCCAGATATCATATTCAGTATTTTTTTCTGCGCTAAATTTTAATCTGATCCAAAATAATCATATTTGATAGTAGTAAAAAGAACTCTGGGATATCTTTTCGAAACTCAAAACTTAAGAATTTGGTATCCTAAGCACACCTCTTTGTTTGAAATTATTGGATATTCTAATTCAAATTTTGAAAGATATAGGGTCAATCAAAAAAGTATATCTATAACTTGCAAATTCATAGGAAATTCTTTAGTTTCTTGATCCAATAGAAAATAGAATTTAGTAACCCCTATCTACTACCAAAGTGGAATACATTGCCTTAGGTAGTTATGTGGCATAAGTTCTTTGGATAAAATAGTAATTGATTGATTTAGGATTTTCAATTAGCACAATTTTGATTTTTTATGATAATACTAATTCCATATGTATTTCAAAGAATCCTATTCAATATTTTAGAACCAAGCACATAGACATAAAGCATCACTTCATTAGAGATCATGTAGCTAAAGGAGAGATTAAATTGAATCATGTTACTACAAAAAATCAACTTGAAGATATTCACAAAACCATTAGCCTTTGGCTCATTTAGCACCTTAAGAACTAGGTTAGGTGTGATTAATCTTAATGCTTAAATTGAAAATTCTACAAACTTGATGTGTTGTAAATATGTGTTAATTTAGTTTGTCTCTATTTATTTGTCTTGTTTATTTTTTTGTTTTTAATTTTGTGTTTTTTAATTTTGTTTTTATTTTTACTATGAAGCATGTCATTTGATATAAGATGATTATTTTTTAGAAGATTTTTTTATTGTTATGACTTATTTTTTAAGTGTTCTTTATACTGTATGAAATTTTTTCAACCTGTATGAATTTTGTAGCTTATACAAGATAAGTTTCTAAGTTGAGCATATGAAACATAGTTTTTCATAGGGTTTGTATTAAACAATGATGTCATCACACGGTATGATATGTGTATTTTTGTTTGTACAAGTGGGGATAGTTTTCCACAGTTGGAGGTAGTTATTAGTTGTTGATCATATGTACGAAATTGTATTTCATCTGTGCTATCCTATTATAAGTTTTTGAGGGGGATGAACCTAGCCATATTTAAAATAATATTTAACATTCTGATCATCCCAGACAAATAGTTATTCATCTGTACAATCGTATTGTCAAAAAGCCTATATGAAAGAATGCCTCAAAAATGGTGTTTTAATAAAAGCCATTTCATTTTTGACCATTTTTATTCACATGTACAAAAATCTTTTTATCCCGTATGATTTTAAAATCATACGTATGAGCTAAGTTTTATACTATATAATAGGTTATTTTCCTTTAAATAGAAGGTCATTGAAAATGTTTTCATTCACTTTCATATCCTTTTCAAAACCCTGTAGAGCCCACTTTGTAAGAATGAAAAGTTCTAGCAAATGACACCGTCACTCTAAGGGATCACCTTCTAGAATCGGGTGTAGGGATAATAACTTTTTATCCAAATAGAATGAGGATGCCTACTTTAGGTATTCTACTGCTAAAATTATCCCTTCTTAACTTCTAATACAGGGTGATATTCATTTCTCTATCATTCCTTTGTTTGCTTTAACTCACCTTTCATTCATCCTAACTCTAATATATGACTATCATAAAGAGACACTCCAATTCTTTCTAGCCAACATGAAAGCTAATTAGGACCACTCTAAGATTACTTCCTATGTTCTTAAGAAATGGGCAAGGATTATAAAGGAAGATTTAGGCAACTTTCTCCATCTAAGAAACCAAGGGATTAGAGCCCATTCTTTAACCTCAAAAGCCTACTTTGATTGGTCTGATATTAATCAAACTCTTAGAGGTGTCAACCAAGTGGGATATTTTTCTCAAGTTTATACTTTTAATGAAAGTGCTATGATCATCCAACATATTTAGAGAACCTTAATTATTCTAAAAGTTGGTGATTGCATTAATATGACTCCTCTCTTATCCCTAGTAACTTATTTGATAATGACTGAAAAGCTTTTTGATGTAGCACAACTTATTATGGATTATATCTACAATCTTTCTGAAATTAGACTTCCATATTGTAAGAGAAATAAAAATGTGACTTTAGGACATCTAGTTGCCTACATCTTAGAAAAGTAGTACAATATTATCCATCTTGATCCTCGCATTGAATTACCTATTTACTTTATTTGTGCCTCTTTTCAGGCATTTTTTTGGGCAGGATCAAGATTTTGATAGTGATGATTCGAAGGAAGAAGGGAGAATTCCTACTCCAGCACCTGCACCTACACCTAGTCCTGACCAAAATTTCTATCAAGAAATGGTGTAGTGCTTTGATAGATTGGAAATTCATTTTGATCAATGCTTTGATCAAATTAAGAATCACTTAAATAAGCAGGATATAGAATATCAGGAAGACATGGGTTGGATCCGAGGTCAATTTGACACGGTCAACACAAATGTAGCTATGATGAATAGTTACTTTTCAATGTTTAATCCACCGCCTTCTCCAGTGCAAGGCCCCTCTGTCTACTAGATGTACTTCTTATCATTGTTGCTTATGAGTTTTTGAGTTTGTTGTTTTGATGTTTCTTCTATGAGTTTAGTATTTTTATATATTGTTTAAATCTCTATGATGATGTTAGTTGAATGTTGTTATGTGGAATGAAATGAGTAATATGATTGTATATGTTCCTTGATATTAATGGAATGATGACGAAATATTTTATTCACTTACATTGAATTACAATTCTTGAAATATTTGTGTATTTAACATAAAACCTTTTGTAATTGATCATTGAAATGGATTATCAATTACTTTGCTCTATAAATTAATTTCCTTAAAATATTTAATCATTCAAATCTTTAAATTAAATTAAGAGAGAGTGTAGACAAGAAGACCAATTTTATGTTCTTATAGACAAACATATAAAAATTATAATTATTACAAGATTGATGACTTATTATTTTAATTTTCTTTTTCAATATATTATTTTTTATTATTAATAGAATTTGAATTTAGATTACTGATACTAAAAAGACCCAAAAGTAAAGAAAAATATAGAAAGGGTGCAAAAATAGAAAAGATACATAATGGTTCGCAAAGTGAAAAGAGGCACAATATTAGCCCAATAGAAAAGATGAACAAAGTGTGCCATAAATATTTGAAAAGATGCGCAATGTCGCCAACTGAAAGCATAGATAGTGTTCTTTTCTTTATCTTCCGACCTCTATTCCAAATCCATCTAATTCGCAATCATCTTAAATATTGAATTCAAACTTAACTAATCTTTATTTTTTATTTTTGCAATAATTATTTTTATTTAATTTGTCTAGCATGAATAATGAATGTGGTTGACTTTTCTTATCTTAGTTATTTTTTTTATTTAAAAATTTGATATTTTTCTTTTTCTTTACGAAGTTAATATTGTATTTGTATTTAGTTTCAAATCCTTTTATTTTTCAACTCTTTTGGTTTATCTCAAGAAACATTTTATTTCAATATGTACATTCGTTTTTGTTGTTTTCAAAAAGGGGAGTCATAATATTGTTTGTGGTATGCATCATAATATTATTTATTGTATTGTAAATGTGGATAATTATTTGGTGTATTATGAATATGTGATGTGGTGAGTGTATGTTTTGAATGTTTGAATGTTTGAATATTCATGTTCGTGTTTTCATGATTTTGTTCGAGTTATTTTTTATTTTAGTAGTTGTTTTGATTTTAGTAATTGTTTTGATTTTAGTAGGGTTTTGTTTTTTTCATCTTAATGGGAACCCCTTGTTTTTAAATGTATCATTCATTTAAGGGGAGCTAAGGAGAAAAATTATTTTAAATGTTAATTCAAATAATAATTGTTTTTTCATCATCTAAAAAGGGAATATTGTTGTAACTTAGTTTTCATAACTATGTTTTCATATGATGTATATTTTTTATGAGTCAAAAATATTATTATATTGATTATTATTTCTTCTAACATATATTAGAAATATTGTTTTTTTTATTTTTGTATACTAACATTTCAGAGAAATCATACTCCAGACTGCTAAAGACTTCAAGAAAGATTAGATTAGGGCTTATTGTATTTGATGTCTGTACTTTTATAATTTTTTCTTGAGTCTGAAAGATTTTGATTGTAATTGGGTAATCGTGTACACACAGTGGGGGAGTATAAAAATTTGTAATTTTTAAAACTAATCGTACTGTTCATACTGTATGAAGTTACCTTCATACAGTCGATGTCAAGAGTATGAAATTGGTGTGTGTCATTTTGTCCATACGAACGGGTGAATTTTTTAGTAGTTCGTACTGTACAAACTTCGGTATGCACAGATAACTTCTAGAGAACAAAATGTTCTTGACCTTTTTTTTACCAAATAAAGCATGATTCAATCAAAATAGATTGTACTGTAAATATTGGGTTCGTACATATGACTTTCAATATACGAAATTGGTTAGTACAAAATCATATCGGATGAATCTGTTCAATTTTGAACTGATCATATTATACGATGTCAATTCATACACAGGTCAATCATAGTACAAAATTGGTTTATATAGGATCACATAAATGAATTTTGTATTGATCGTATGTAAGATTTGTGATCGTACTTTATGATCATGGATGGTCAAATTGTAATTTTTAGTTTTTATGGACATTTTTTTTTGTTTTTCATATATAAGTCCTAAAAACTACCATTGGATGTATGCTTCTTCATTTTTATCTTTGAGAGAAAGTGTGAGAGTACTTTGGGAGAGTGTTTGAGAGTGTGGAAAGAGATCTTGCAAGTGGAATTTATGAAAGGTTCACAAGGTTGCCCAAAAGTGAGGATCTCTTTGATAGTTTTGTCAAATTTCCTCCTTACTTATTTGAAGTTGCTTGAGAGAAGATCTTTGGAGAAGATTCGGTTCTCTGCTGATACTAATAAGGTGTGAATGGATGACAATTCTCTGCCGACACCAAGTTAGTGTGAAAGGATGATGTTTCTCTATTGACACCAGAAAGGTGTGAAAGGATGATAGTTCTCTGCCAACACCAAGAGGGTGTGAAAGGATGATGGTTCTCTATCGACACTAGGAGGGTGTGAAAGGATGATAGTGATCTACCGACACTAAGAGGGTATGAAAAGCTGATGGTCCTCTAGCGCACTAGGGATTGGTGGAAGAGAGGTTAATTATACAGGCTTCTCCGCCTTGCTATGGGAGAAAAACAAGATTCACTTTAGTAATATTGAAATACCTGAAGAGGGAGACTTCAGGGAGTGGACGTAGGTTTATTTGGACTAAACCACAATAAATTTTTGTGCTCTTTTATTTTTATTTAGCGCATGTTTAATTTTTTGCATTTTTTTTTAGTGGTTAAAAAGATTAGATTGATAGAACTTTTATTATGCTTTAAATTATAATAATGGTTTTATAATATACTAATAAGTTTTTTAAATTACCAATTCACCCCCCTCCCCCTCTCGGTTAGCCTTCGGACAATTATTTTAGGTATAATAACCTATATAGACTTTCATAGTTTTTCATTTTAATATTAAAAATAATTTTATGTATTTGAGTTGTAATCAAGTATTGTAAAAGTGTTTTGAGATATGATTTTTTTACTTATAATTCAAAATTGAAAGAGGAAGGAACATCCCTTAGGGAATAGTTCCTTTCCATTTGGAGATCCAAATTTAAAAGATTTTAAGTGTCCAAGGAGAAAAGAAAATTGGCTTTCGACTAGTTTGTCCCTTATCTCTGTTTCTCTTTGTATTATGCTCTCAATTTTTATCTAATTCTCTTATTCAAGAAGAAAGGGATATAGGAATCAAAATTCATCACAATGCTCCAAGGATATCTCATTTGCTTTATGTAGATGATATCTTGATATTTTTTTAAGCTAATTTGAAGATGGTCAAGAAGATTAAGAGAAATTTATTGAAGTATTGTAGTTGTTCGGGACAAAAAATCTACTACAAAAAATCTTCCATTTTTTGTGGAAAAACTGTTAGCTCTAGAAGGATGAAGAAGATTGCTCGGGTAATGGGATTCATGATTGTGAAAGAATTCTATTACTTAGGAGTTAAAATAGCCTTGAGTAGATTGATGGCTTCAGATTTCAACTTCCTAGTGGAGAAAGCAAATGGAAACTTGGGGAAGCTGACTTATATCTCTTGCAGGGAGATTCACTCTTATTAAATCAACAATTCTTGCTATTCCTATTTTTACTTGCACACATGCTTTGGTTCCGGCTGGTATTCTAGCTGAAATTGACAAAGCTTGTAGGGATTTTATATGGCGCAAGGAGAAGAATGAAGCAGGTTTGCATTTTGTGAGTTGGGAAAATCTTTGTAAACCTTTACACTTAGGAGGACGTGGCCTACTCTCTATTTTTGAAAGAGTGGATACTCAAAGAGAAAAATATGCTTGGAAATACATAAAGGAAGAAGATTCTTTGTTGCATAAATTTTTGAAGCAAAAATATGGTGATTCGTACTGGAATGCTGATTGCAAAAAAAATTATTCAAATACATGGAAAATTATTAGAAGTGGTGCAAGGGCTCTTCAACCGATCATCAGGTGGAAAATCTACAATGGAGTGAATGTGAATGTTATAAAGGATGTTTGGGTATTAGACAAATCTTTTTGAAAGTGGCCTACTTTTATTGATAACCTCCATTTGAATGATTCCTGTGTATATTTTTTCATCAAAGAAGGAGAATGGGACACGGAGAATCTGCATAATTTCTTTGAAAATGATTTGGTTCAGTTGATTTGTAATATAAAAATTGAGAAGGATGGTGTTAAAGACCAAATGAAGCTAATTTTACAAAATTCTGGGAGAACTTTGGCTGCACTTTCTTTTGAAGCTCAAAGCAATTTCTCAAATGGGGAGAATTACTGGAATTGGATTAAGAAAATCTATCTTAATCCAAAAATTGAAATTTTTTGGTGGAGGATTTTTCATAAAGCCATTCCAACTTTCCACTTTTTGGAATATCGAAGACTCAAAGATGGATTTTATGTCCAAGAGGTTGCTTGGATATTGAAGACATTAAACATGTGGCGGTTAGCTGTGTTAAATTGATCCAAGTTATAAAAATTCTGAATAATTGGGGATTTCAAATCCTGGTTTTTAACTGTTATGCTGAGCTAATTTCTTGGTTGGAGTTCAATGCTACCAAAAAAACTTTTATCACCAACGTTTATTGTACATTGGTGTTTCTTTGTTGGAAGTCAAGAAATAAATTCATTCATGAAGGAAAGGAAGATAGCAATGTTTATATTGCTTCTAATGCTCTTAGTATAACTTCAATTTCTATTTTTAATAGAAATAAATCGGGCCTTTGGGATGTTAATCAACCATCTCGGTTGTTTAATAAATCTTGGCATCTTCCTTCACCCGATTGGATCAAAATAAATGTTGATGCTTCTTTACTTACTTCTTATACAGCCGGTATGGGAGCAGTTGGCCGTGACCACAAGGAAATATTTTTATTTGTTCTTGGAAGGAAAGGTATTCATTGGGATATTGCTCAACTTGAATTTGAATTTATTCTCTCTATTCATGATACTATTATGGATTGTATCAATCAATACAAGGGCATTATTATTGAAGGAGATAATGAAAATGTGATGAAATGCTTTCAAAGCTTTAACAACAAGAAGTCATGGCATAATCCGGAGATGGACGTAAGAACTTCTTCCATTACTAATTACTTTAACTTTGTTATTTTTAAATATGTTTGTAAGGAAAGCAATAAGTTAGCGGATATGTGTGTTAACCTTGCTCTTAATGGACATTTTCATTGAGACAGCCTTAATTTGGATCACATTCCTCACTCCTTTTTTACTTTATTAAAGGAGGAATGTGATGCTATTAGCTTGTATTAGCTTATTCCTTTTTTAATGCTATTTGCTTTATGCATTTTTCAAAAAAAGGAGAAAAAAAACTCTCCTTTGGGGAGGAGTTTCTTTTCACTTGGATATTCATACTCTACAAATCCAAGGATCTCATAGAAGGATGAAAAATTTAAGATCAAGATGAATCTCATTCTCAAAGTCACTTGTATCTTAGGAGTAGAATCCAGGATGTTATTAGTCATACCGGACTACTTTACTTTTTCTACATACCCAATGATGTACTATTAAGTGGCACTTTTCACATAGACTTTTAATTTGAATTTTAAATTTAATTGATTTATTTATTTGATTATGCATTTTAAATTGCATGTCTTTTCCATTTTTTTTTTTTTGATTGCATGTCAATCTTAATTTAGCCTGGAATTCGATTGGAGGCTCATGAGGGTACGAACAAAAATTTTCTACTTTAATTAAATTAAAAAATTTATGTTAACATAGAAACTCTAACAATTCTATGTAGTAATATCATGCTCATCGAGGGTCTCATGCTTCATAATATTTACTTTCTCTTTCTTTTTAAGTATTTCCCTGCTTGGAGGTTCTGACAGGCCACCTGACCTATTATTGTGCAGTCCTGTCAAGGGAAAGTTGTGCAATCTCTAAGAAAAAACCTATTTTATACCTTTTTAAAAACTACTTCATATTTTATTTAAGCATTCATCGAGTCAATTATCATACATCTCATTAAAAATAAAATTAAATGTGTCTAAATCTATAATTACATTTTACTTTCAAGCTTCATACTACCCCATATATGTTAAGAGGTCAATTAGGATATGCTCTAGATGTCAGTCCCATTTCCTTAAACTTAACTAAATAACATTATTAATACTCTTGTATAAAAGATTGGATACATGATTTTAAAGTGCCTAAGTGGTTAGTTGGTTCCCTAATCTAGGCCAGGGTAAGTTCAGATTTGAACTGTAATAGCTAGGTTTGGGTTTGATTTGTAGTGTCCAATTTACATTTAGAATATGGAGTGGACCTTAAATCATAACACCCCACATTCTAGGAATACATTTCCAACTTTCAAATAAAATTATAACTTAAATTAAAATCTCTTTCAAGCCAAAATTTAAGCCCAACATATAGGATATGCTGAGGTGTTTCTGAAGTATTTTAGAATCCTAAGACAATTCCTACCTCTCCTCCTTTGACCTCTAGAAATAAGTGTTCAATCTTATCCCATTCCCTTTGAGATTCAAACTTCAATCCCTTGATATCACTCCTTAAAAATTTTGGATAAAATTTCTATCATTATTTTAATAGGGAGTGTTCGTTGGAGACTTAAAATTTCTATTATGTAATTAATTATGAAGGCTTGCACTAGTAGAAGTTTTAGAAACCCAGATCAAACTTTCAAAACAAAAGTTTTCAAAATTCAAATAATTATCTTTGGGAAAATTCAAGTCAAAATCAATGATCATTATAATCATTTTCAAATGATCAATAGTGATTAATATTTTCTTTCCTTATGATGATATATCAATTATTATCATAACTTTAATTATAAAATTAATGATATTTTATCCAAATTATCGTATTTAAATAACTAATTGAATAATCTTTTTGACCTTCGAGGGTAAAATTATAAAATCAATTTCCCAAACTTAATTTTAAAATTAAATTTTTTAATGAATTAACAAAATAAATACATATCTTTATATTTTTATTTTTGTAGAAAAATAATTAACAAAAAAAATTATTAGTTTTTTAAATTTCTTTTTCTTTTTTAACCATGAAATAATTCAATCAATCACAAATCTTCTATCGCAATAATCACCAACAAAAAAAAATTTGTAGAATATAAACATGCAACAAGTAACACACAAAAAGTAAATTGCAAAGAGTAAAGGAATGAACAAACATGAATTTTATAGTTGTTTAATTAACTTGACCTATGTTTACTCCTTAGAGTCCTCCTCTCTGGGTATTCCATTAAAACTTTTTAGTGTCTCTTTATTTTCCCCCACAATAAGGCATAAAAGCCCTCATAAGAATCACTTCCACCTCAGTGCGACTAAAAACAAAAAAATCCCCTTTACCTTCCCCAGTGTGATGGAATACTCGAATCCCTTTCACCTTCCTCGGTGCAACAGACTCGACAAATCCCTTCACCTTCCTCGGTGTGGTGGAGTTAACGGTAGCCCATTGATTCCAAGAGTTTATTTGAAGACTTTCCCTAAAAAAGATTTTGACACTTGGAGGAATAAGGTGAACATTGGCCATAACAACCATGTGGAAAATACCCTCTCACATTCCTTTGCACTCATAAGGCTCTTCTACCTTTCTCATAGCTTCATCTCTTCCTCTATTCCTCAAATCTCTCTTCAAACCCTTTCTCATAGAAGACACAAGCCCTTAGACAGCCAAAGACTCTCTCAAATAAAATAGGAGATGTTTAAATAGTAGGCTTCTAAAAGCCCTAATTTAGCCATCACTGTTCGTACAAAATGACTTATAGATTGAATAGTGTGATATGTTCAATTATGCTTGTTAGTGTTCTATGACGAATAATATTCTATACAATTAGTTCAAAAACTTTAATTGATCATCCAATACAAACTTAGGGTTACATAGTACAACTAGTAAAATTAAAGTATAGTTCATCCAGGATGAAATCATGGATGATAAAAAAATTATCTATATCGATTATCCAGTATGATCATAATCATATCATCTGATCCTAAATTTTAATTTCATCAGATTTAATTTCTTAATTATAGGGATCAAATTAGACAAAATTTTAATTACATCATACAATATGATTTTCATCATCTTATAATATATATTAAAAATAAAAATTCAAAATATTACATAATTTTAAATGGTAATATGGGTCTCTTAATTTTAACTTATCATTATGTATGATATAGTTTGTATAATATGATTAGTTCATTCTTTACTTTCAAATTTATTTCATTTAATTAAATATTTTAATTAAATTTTGATTACACAAATCATATAATATAATGCAGGTTGTCTAGCAAAATCTTTGAAAAAACTAAACTTTAAGTTTGACTCCCTCATGTATGCACAATTGTTAAGCTAACATCCACCTTTTTTATATGTATTGACTCAAGAAAAATAAAATTATAAACTCTTTTAAACAAATCAAACCTATACAATCAAATCTTGGGCCCAAATTCTCTGATAATGCTCTGCGTGAGCTAAACCTAAAATATTAGTACACATAGAAATATATATGCAAAATAAAGAGAAAGATATATTGAATTGTCGTCTAATAATATTTATAATCATCAAAATACATGCTCGGGTTCCTATATTGCAAAAAATATCTTGTGATAGATTTGGTCATTTTCTATCATAAATTTTCAACTAATAATTTTGGTGTGTTAATTTTATGATGAATTTATAAGAAAATTGATCACAAAAATTTTTTATGGATTATTTATGAGAAATATTTTTCTGAAATATAGATGTGATGTATTTTCCTAAAGAAATATGCCTTAAATTTCATTTTGAACTAAATTATTTCATTGTCCCTTTGTTTATGTTTAGTGATGACTTTAATAGACATGGTTAATATTTCTTTAATGTTTCTATCATTTTATGAAGTCATTTTAATGTAACTTGAACATGGAGTTAGATGAAATATCGAAGTGATTATTTCAAACCATGTTATAAAATATACTTAAAAATTGTTAGAACCATATTTAGACCATGATCAAATATTTTTTAAACACGGGTTTGAATGTTATCCAATCCAAGATCAAACATGGTTCAAACTTTGATAATGCTTTGATTATGGTTTAAAAACTTGTATGGACATGATTCAGACCATGTTTAATCATGATTCATAATAAATAGTCTAAAATTATTTGAGAATGATAAAGTTATATGATAACTAGTTATTTTTTGGAAAATAATTAAGTATCAATATTATTGTAATTTATGGAGGACAACATAAAAAATATAACCAAGTTGATTGGATATTTAATAAGAAATGGATCCAATGAGTAATGGAACAACAAAATATTAACCTTGATGATCTCATAGATCTTATATAAAAATGGAAACAAATTGATAAGAATCAATTTAGTCTAAAACTAAAGGTGAAGTACTAATTTGGTGGAGCACATTATATAATCTTAATTCTTCCAATCGATTTATTGACTTATTGTGATCATGCTTATGTTATTGAATAAAATATCAATATTTATTCAACTCTGATATTCCATATATTTGCTTATTACTATCAGTAAAAAACTTCAATATAAATGTTACCCTTGAAGATCTCATAGATCTTACATAAAAATGGATAGAAATTGATTAGAATCAATTTAGTATAAAATAAAAGGTGAAGTACTAATTTGGTGGATCACATTATATAATCTTAATTCTTCTAATTGAGTTATAGATATGTTATGATTATGCTTATTTTATTAAATGAGATGTCAATATCTATTCAACATTGTTATTCCATATATTTTTTTATTACTATTAGAAACGACTTTAATTATAAGTTTTTTTAACAAATAAGCATGATGTAAGTTTATTTAATTCACTATCTTCACCTGTGTAGACAATGATATTGATGTACCATATATAAGTAGGTGATGTTACATACATATAGATTATAGATAATAGTGGCTTCTTGGATGATTCAATATTAAAGCATTTACTTGAGATTATAAACCCACATTTTAATTTACCTTTAATTAGCGAATAAATGTGAGGTCTTCCAAATCTTCTTGTACCTTAAGCCTAAAAGTAATAATTTAAGTTATGGGGAATATATGGATAACTTCTATCTTATAACGGTTAGTGCTTGAAAGTATCTCTAGTTTAATGACCATTAATATAATGGCCTTATGCTTGACTTTATCCTCAATTCATTAAAAAGTAGGGACTCTTTTTGATAGCAAAGATGAGTTAAAGAGAATATTACATCAATATGCATTGAAAAAGCTTTCAATTTAAGGTGAATAAATAAGCTAAAAATGTATAGCGTATGAATTGATGTTCAAATAAAAGTTAATGGAACTTCCATACTATAATGTTTGTAAACTTAAATATGTTTAAGATAAGGAGTTATGAATTAGAATGAATTTGCACATTGGATTCTAGCTCAAAAGACTATTTATAACCTCAACCATATTTCATTTGACATATCATTAAAGAGAAGTTGGTTGTATTTGATCTTAATTTGAAGCCAAAGATAATCATATCAAATATAAAGAGGGACTATGTGTTGCAAATCTAATTTCAGGGAATATAATTTTTATGATAATAAATACTTCTGTTTCTCTATGACTACCTTGCCTACTAACATTTCAGGTCCACAAGATCAAAATTAAATTAAACCAGCTCAAGATTGGGTAGATTAAGACTGAGTTAATTTTTAATGTTCGTCAAGTGTCTTTTACCTTTTCTTGAGTCCTTTGTAATAATATGGGGCCTGATGCTAAGTAACCTTGCACTATCACACTTGGGAGAAATTTTTTTGACTATTTTAGAGTTTTCTATTTTTGATCACATCGTCCGGGATGATCAAAAAATTAGCCTGGACAATCAGTTAAAAATAGAAACCCTAATTAGGGCATCCTAGTCAAGGCAATGGCAATTAAGCGCATTATCCTAGATGATATTAGTATCAACCAGGATGATAGTCTCAAATTAGAAAGAATCAGCCTCCAGATCTATTTATGTATCTTTTATTTTTGGACATAATCGAAGACATCGTCTAGATGATGTAGTGAAATTATGCATAAATTAATTTGATAATTAAGAAAAGCAACTAAGGTTTTATTACTCAATCATATCATCCTGTACGATTGTAGGATCGGGCGGGACAATCAGTTCATAAACCTTAGTTCTTCCTCGATGATCAAAAATTGGCCTGGCTCTATTCAAGGCGATGCTCTATACGATCTATACTGAATTATACTAATCATCCCCGGATGGTCATTAGATTAGCCTGGATGATCAAGCTTTTTTTCTATCATCCAAAAATCCATTAAGGCCAATATTCTGAACGATATGTGTTGTTTTGTATTAATCATCCCGGACGATCATGAGATCGGCCTGGATGGTCTAGGAAATTTTTCATCATCTAGACATCCATTTAGGGAGATGTTCTGGATGATATTTGATGACTTGAACTAACCATATAGGACAATATATTATCATCCTGGATGATATGAACAAAGAACCCTATGATCATCTTAAATCGTCCTAGCTTATTGAGCTAAATTTGTACTAATCAAACATGATGATATTTATATTATCCTGGACGATAAGGTCGGGTTGTTATAATTAAGAGACCTCTTATTTTTACCCAAGAGCATATCTTTTGCTATTGTCTTAACTTGAGAGAGCCTAGAAGAGAGGGAGAGAGAGAGAATCTTATGAGGGAGAGTATATGAAGGGTTTCATAAATGTTGCTCCAAATAAGGATCCAAGTCATCTTCTCCAATCTTCATCCCTAATTCTTGGAGGTTCGAGAGAGGTCACTTTAGCAAATGATCAAGATTCTCTGCCTGCTTCAGGAGAAAGCAAAAGGAGTTGGGTTCTCAGCCTCACCGATCTATGTGAAAAGGAGGTTTGTAAAGGCTTCTCTGCCATACTGTGGGAGAAAAAGGAGAGTCATTGAGTTTAGTACAATACCCGGAGGACAGGCTCTAGGGAGTGGTTGTAGGTCAATTTGACTGGATAACTATAAATTTTTGTATTCCTTATTACTACTTTTTCTATATTTAATTTCCGCACTTTGATTTTCTTTATGGTAAACTTTGGTTTAGTGTATACATCCTTAACAAACTTTCAAGGGGTATCAAAGCTAGATTCATAAAATTTAGTTTTTGAAAACTTTTGAATTTTGATCTATGGCTAACTCTAGTAATTGTAATACTGTGAAAGGATATTCTATTACCCGACCACCTTTGTTTGATATATTCTTTTTTATTTTCGAAAAACTCGCATGTGTACATTTTTATAAGCGATTGACTATCATATTTAGATGCTTGTTAAAGAAGTATATTAACCTCTATCATGTGAAATTAATAGCATTAAAACTAAACTTCCTTTTACTGAATAGACTTTTGGTTAACAAGAATTAGCGCAACTGAATACAAAATATTTGAACTATTTTTCTCTACTTTAAAATTAAAAGATTACATGCATGTTTCAACTTGTGCTACCGGTAAAGAAATTTAGGATAGATTGTGTATTACTTATGAAGAAATAAATGAAGTTAAGCAATCTCGCTTGAATATTTTATTGCATGACTATGAACTTTTTGATATAAAACCTTCTGAATCAATTTCTAATATGTATACTAGATTTACTCAAATTGTCACCTCACTATAAGCTTTAAAAAGAAAACTCATGAACTATGAAAAAGTTTATAAGATTTTTGAGATGCTTGCCTTCTTCCTTTGATGCTAAGATTACTGCAATTACTAAATCTAAAGATTTGAAGACTTATTCGATTGATAACTTACATGGATCACTCATTGCTTACAAGCAAGGGGTGAATCAAAGAAACCTTGATGCAGGTGAGAAAAACAAGGAGAAAACTATGGCGCTAAAGGCCAACAACATAAACACTGACTCTTTTGAGTTTAAAGCGATGATGTTGCCTTAATCATGAGGCAATTCAAAAGCTTTCTAAGAAAGAAGCATAAGAACCATCATAAGTTGAATAAAGGTAAAGGTAGAAAAAATTTTAAGAGTTCTATTTATATGATCTATTTTGAATGCAGGAAGCTAGGACACGTTAAAGCTGATTATCCTATACTTAAGGCTCATCCTAGCAAGGAGAAAGGTGAGGAGCAACCCAAGTTCAGAAAGGAAAAGGACAATAAATGGTTCCAAAAGGTGTTCTAGGTAGATTCTGCATCTGACTCCTTTGAGATTGAACCTGAAGAGGAGACTACAAACTTGTGCTTGATGGCGGACAATCATCTTGGTCATTCTAACCAATAAGAGGTATGTGAACTAACCTACGAATAATTACTTGAAGTTTCTAAACAAATTTATACATTATATAGGATACTTAAGAAATCGCATGCTATTTTGAAATTGGAGTTTTTAAATTTATAAAAAAAGTATGAAATTTTACTTGAAGATCATTCAACAATCGATAGCAATCACATGTCATTACTTGATGAGTTTAATGCATTAAATAAAAAGCATATTAAATTATCTGATACACATGATACCAAGAATTCAACTCATAATGAGTTAGAAAAAGAGTTTAAAAAATTAAGAAATCTCAAAGCATTTAAAAATAAAAAACCAATATTCCATGCATCACATAACTTTAAAAGGAAGCATCATCACCCAAGTAGATTAGTAAATCCTTTTCCTAGTGTTAGATATTTTTCATGTGGCATGTTAGGACATATTTCACACACTTTCACAGTTCACCATAGTACACATTGAGTGTGTAAACCCAAATTGCATGATTCATAGCATAACATACATGTATTGTATTCTTCTTTCCATAAGAAGGGACACAAACTTGTTTTGGTTCCTAAATATGATGCTTGATGATTTTGTAGGCGTGCTCTCATGAAAGGTCTCATGAGAGCATATGGTACCTGAAAAAGTAAATGCTCACGACACATAACTGAAGATGCCAACAAATTCATTTTGCTGGAGGCCAGGGCTAGAGGCAAGGTCACTCTTGGAGACAATACCACCATGAAAGTGGTGAGCATATGTATTATAAAAAACTCCAAGAACCTTTTGATTGAAAATGTTTTGCTTAAAGTTGGATTGAAACACAACTTGCTTAGGATCAGTTAGCTTTATGATAAGGGCTTCATCATAAAATTCTTGGCAAATACTTGCATTATAAGCTTAAATAACAACACTATTTTACAGGGAAAGTAGACCAACAATATTTACATGCTTGACATAAATAATATTGAATGTGCTGCTTCATTTTACATAAAAACTACTGCTAATAATTCATGGTTATGGCACAGGAGGTTATGTCATGCCAGTTTAAAAACTCTTAGGAAAGAAACCTAAAAGGGCCTAATTAGAGGTGTCCCCAAGCTTAAGTTCACCAAAGACCACCTTTGTGATGCCTGCCAACTAGGGAAGCAAGTCCAATCCTTTTTCCATTCAATTAAAGATATTAGCACCTCTAGATCTTTAGAAGTCCTTCACATGGATTTATTTGGATCAATTAGCACTGCCAGCTTAGGGGGAAAAGTCTATGATTTTCTTATTGTTGATGAATACTTGAGATTTACTTGGATTAGATTTTTGTCACCGAAGAATAAGTCTTTTGATGAGTTTAGATCCTTCTTCACTTGGATTCAGAAAATACTAGTTTTTGAGATCTTGACCATCCATAGTGAACATGGGTGAGAGTTTGAAAATGAGATATTTCGAGACTTTTGTGAGGATAAGGGGGTTAGTCATAACTTCTCAGCTCTTTGGACCCATTAGTAGAACGGGGTAGCTAGAAGGAAAAATTGGATCTTAATTGAATCTGCTAGAGCCATGCTTATTGAGTATTCTCTTCCAAACTACTTTTGGGCTAAAGTGGTAAACACAACTTATTATGTGTTGAATAGTATGAATGTTAAAGCCAAACTTGATAAGACATCCTATGAGATTCTTAACGGTAGGAAACCTAACCTTTCTAACCTCTATGTCTTTGGCTATAAGGTTTTCATTCTTAATAATGAGAAGTTACAGTTAGGAAAATTTGACCCAAAATCTGATGAAGCAGTGTTCTTACGATATTCAAGTGTTGGGATATCTTTTAGGGTGTTTAATAAGAGGACATTGGTGGTGGAGGGGACTACTCATGTAGTGTTTGATGAATCTGATCCTAAGAATTCTAGAGATGAGGATGAAGATGAAATTGGAAAGATTACACAAGCAGTTGAAAATTTGGATAAGAGGGAAGAGCCCCAAAACACTTAAGGAGTGGGTGAGATTACTCAAGTAGTAGAATAAGCAAATCTAAAGGAAAGGGTTAAACCTACACACATCTTACCTAGAGATTAGAGATATTCTTCAAGTCATCCTAAAGAAATGGTCATAGGAGATCCTTCTGAATGTGTTAGGACTAGTCATGGACTTAGGAAGGAAGTGAACCACTCTACCTTTATCTCAATGACTGAACCCACTAACATCAATCAAGCCCTGCCTGATGAGTTTTGGATCATAGCCATACAAGAGGAATTAAACCAATTTGTTATGAATGATATTTGGGAGCTTGTACAAAGACTAATGGGATAAATTATAGTTGGAAACAAATGGGTCTTTAAGAATAAGATGAATAATTCTGGTGTGGCGGTTAGGAATAAAGCCATATTAGTGGCTAAGGGAGACAACCAAATAGAAGGGATTGATTTTAAGGAGACCTTTACCCCTGTAGCTAGATTGTAAGTCATTATAGTGCTACTAGCCTTTGCATGTTATAAGGGATTTAAACTTTTCCAAATGGACGTTAAGAGTGCCTTTTTAAATGGGGTAATAAAAGAGAATGTGTTTGTAGAGCAACACCCAGATTTTGAGAGTTTCCATTTTCCAAATCATGTCTACAAATTAAAAAAGGCCTTATATAGATTAAAACAGGCACCCAGAGCTTGGTACATTCTTATTAGAGAGGGAGTTTGTTAAGGGGAGCGTAGACACAACCTAATTTATGAGGAAAATAGAAGATGAATTACTCATTATTCAAATCTATATCGATGATATACTTTTTAGATCTTCTGATAAAAGGCTATGTGATGATTTTTCTAAAATAATGAGTTAGGAATTTGAGATGAGTTTGATGGGAGAGTTTTCTTACTTTTTGGGGTTTAGCATAAGACAATTTGATGATGAAACCTTTCTAAATCAATCAAAATATATAAAGGACATCCTGAGGAAATATGAAATGGATAAAGCTAAGCTAATTAATACTCCCAAGACCTACAATATTTAGTTGGATAAGGACCCTAATGAAAAATCTATTGATCGAAAGAACTATAGAGGGGTGATTAGATCTTTACTTTACCTAACTACTAACCAACCAGATATAATGTTTAGTGTTTGTCTCTATGTTAGATTTCAAGCTGATCTTAAAGAATCCTACCTGACTGTAGTTAAGAGAATTCTTAGATATCTCTTAGGGACCCAAAACTTAGGAATCTGGTATCCTAGGCACAACACCTCTTTTAAAATTATTGGATATTTTGATTCGGATTTTGTAGGATATAGGGTATATAAAAAGAGCACTTCTGGGACTTGTCAATTAATAGGATAGTCTTTAGTCTCTTTGTTTAGTGGAAAGCAAAACTCTGTTGCACTTTCCACTGCTGAAGCTGAGTACGTTGCCTTAGGAATTTGTGTGGCCCAAGTCCTTTGGTTAAAGAAGCAAATTCTAGATTTAGGATTACCTGTAGATATAATTTTGATCCTTTGTGACAATATTAGTGTCATATGTATTTCTAAAAATCCTATCTAACATTCAAGGATCAAGCACATTGATATAAGACATCACTTTATTAGAGACCATGTGACAAGGGACACATTGAGTTACACCATGTGGCAATTGAGAATCGACTGGCTGATATCTTTACTAAACCACTAGCCTTCGACACATTTAGCATTTTAAGGTCCAGATTGGGTGTGATTTACATAAATGCATGAACTTGATTCTTACTGATTTCTAAATTTTATCTATTTTTTATTATTTTTCTTTTTATAATTTTTTCTTTATTTATTTTTTTATGATTCACTTCTGTTGTTTTAATTTCCTTCGTATGTTTTATTTTTCTTTTGATCACTGTTAAATTAATATCTTGTGCCTTGTTTTAATTTTTTGAAAATTTGTAGTCAATATTTGACATTCTTAAATCAGTTAAAGCGAGAAACACCATTGATTTTTCCCTTCCTCTAACTTCTTTTAGTGGTATAATTTTCTTTTCTAAATAAAAGTCTATCTCAAATTAACAACTGGACTTTGCAATTAAGATCTTTTCAATCTTGCTATAGTAATCTATCTTATATATATAATGTTCAAATTCGTTATATTATTTTCATATTTTTTATAATCTTGTCATTGTATTTATCATATGATTTTGATTCTGTTTTATGGTATATTCTTCCTTATAATAGAGAGAGTTTTTCTTCTCTAATTTCTGAAAGATATACTCACAACTAAAAGTATTTAAGAGTTTTAAAAAATGAATCTAGCTTGCAAAAAAAGGCCAATCACGCCAAATCAAAAGATGTGCAATGACGCCAAATTAATAAAGATACACAAAGTGTATAAAAAAGCAAAAGATGTACAAAGTGTGCCAACCAATTAACAAGAGCCATAAAATGAGCCCACCAAAAATAATCTTTCTTCTCTTTCAAACTTTTAAATCTTAGAAGAATTTATATGTCACTGGATATTTTTCAAAGGCTTAATTTCAAAATTCATGATCGTGACTAATTACTTTGATATATTATGCTATAAAATACTTCTCTGGAACCAAGTTTTGAATGGATCTCTTTTTCTTACCCAATTGATTTTTTTAATTTAGATCTTTGATTTTAAAAGATGGTTTGCCCTGGGAGAAGTCCGAGTTAGGGCTAACAGGATTGGTTATTCCACTATTTTTCAAATTTTGATGATGTTAACTCATTGATTCTTACAAATTTTTTAATTCAATCACATGGAGAATTTATCATATTTGAGATTTGATAAAAAAAAAAACCCTTTGTTTTTTTGTTCCTTTTGATGTTATAAGTGTCTTTTCATATTTTATTTTTATCTTTTATAATTAATTTTCATATTTTTGAGACCTCTTTGATCATCTCCATCCATTCTCTGATTTTTAACTTTTTGTCACATTGTATCGGACAGAATTTATATCATCCTGGATAATCTGTTCAATCCACTATTAAAATTCAATCTAACGGCTAAGTTGACTCTTCTTCTTCGGATCGTCCTGGATGATGCATTATCATCCTGGACAATCTGATCATCTTTTGCTTTAATTATTTATAATTATCTTGGACGATCCACCTCATCCTGATGATCTTCTCAATTTCTGCTCAATTATTGGTGTTATCCAAGACGATCCACATGTTCGTCCTGAATGATCCACATGGAAAAATTTGGTGAACATTTTAAATTTGACCAGTGCAATCCATTATTTCATATCATCCCGAATGATCCACCAAATCATCCTGGATGATACTCTTTTTAAACGGTCATTAAGATTGACTCCTCAGGATGATCGCATGTGTCTTATCATCTTGGAAGATGTCTGATCATCCTGGATTACTTTACCGCCTTTTTTATAAATTGTCTGTGACGTAATTATTTCACTTGATCGTCCTGGATGATCAATCAATGTTCTTTTTAAACTATGGATTGCAATCATTTTTTCCTTACTCAACCTTCCTTCAATCCTTCTTGCACTCCCTGTTTCTCTATCTCCTTGATCATGGTTAATGGAAAGTGCTCCTATATACCTTCTGGTAGTTCCTCAAGGGTGAATCTTGACCCTCGCTTTATTGAAGCAGCCGACCAAGCTGCCTATCAGAGGTACAAGATAGTTGTGATCACTTTATCCTGGATTATTAACCCCTACATACTATCTTATCATGTTCTTGACTTATTTGCGCACACTTCTCTAACTTTTATCATCCCATTCAATTCTAAATTACTGTTTGAATTCTTCACTAGCATTTGCATCAATTCATCCTTCACTACTCTTCAGTCTTATGTGAATAGGCATCCTATCAAAATCACACAAGAGCTCCTATAATTATCCACCACTGAAGATAAGCTTCACATCTTGTATCAAGATCTCGACTACGACTGGGCTCCAGCCAATCACTTTCTGAGGAACACCAATGCCTCCTATCACGTTGGAGAGTCTAACAGCTTACTCAAAGATTCTAGGATAATCCAATATGTCCTTCGTAATTCTATTCTTCTAAAAGCTTGTAATGCCACTAATCTTATTTTTCAATACAATAAGCACCTGATAAGAATTAGAGATCCAGGACATAGGAGAAAGCCTAATCTTGCCTTAAGACACATCATAGCCTATATCCAGGAATCCAAATACAACTTCCAATATCCTGCCCCTTTAAACTTTCAGCCTGCCATCTTCTCAACTAACTCCTTCCACATTCTTCATAGTACTTATCTCCACCCAGGGAACGAGAAAACTGAGGGAGCGAAGGAGGAGGTAGCCCCCACACCTGTTCCAACACCTGCTCTGCTTCACCAACACTCTCAGCTGGATTAACTAGTGGAGTGATTTGACTAATGGGAGGCACAATTTGAGTCCTATGTTGCTGCACAAAAGCAGCAGCATGCTGATGACATTGCATGGTTTGATTCTTATGTGGCTTACTAGTAGTGCCAACATGACTAGGACATGGCCTGCTTTAAAGAATAGTTTTCTACTCTTTCCAGTTACTTTTCTCCACCACCACCACCACCTCCTTTGGATGATCAGGGACCGTCCTTCTTTTAGTTTGTTTTTGTGATGTCATCTTTTATTTCTTGTGTTGTAGTTTGCTTCTTCTTGTTAGCTTTTATTTTGTTTCTTTCCCTCCTCCTTTTTATGATATCAAAAGGGGGAGTAGTTGTACTATTTTATGTTGTACTAGTTTCATTTCTTAGAAAAATTTGAACTTATTAATTCATGTTATTTCTATTAAACTGCTCTGATTGTTTGATTGTTTGCCTTCATCAAAAAGTGGGAGATTGTTGTGAATCTAATTTCAGGGAATATAATTTTGATCATAGCAAATACTTCTATTTCTCTACGACTACCTTTCCTACTAACATTTCAAGTCCATAAGATCAAACTATAAATTTAACCAGCTTAAGGTTGGGTAGATTAAGACTGAGGCAGTTGATAATGTTCGTCAAGTGTCTTTTATCTTTTCTTGAGTCCATTGTAATAATGTGTGTCCTGATGCCAAGTAACCTTGCTCACACACACTTGGGGAAAATTTTGACTATTTTAGAGTTTTTTATTTTTGATCACATCATCTAGGATGATCAAAAAATTAGCCTATATGATTAGTTAAAAATAGAAACCCTAATTAGGGCATCCTGATTAAGGCAGCTACAATTAAGCGCATCATCTTAGATGACATTAGTATCGACCGTGATTATATGCTCAAATCAGAAAGAATCAGCTACCAGATTTATTTCGGTATCTTTTTTTTTGGACATAATCCAGGATATTATCCTGGATGACTCAGTGAAATTATTCCTAAATTAATTTAATAATTAAGGAAAGTAATTAAGTTTTGATTGCTCAATCATATCATCCTGAACGATTGCAAGATTGGTTGGGATGATCAGTTCACAAACCTTAGTTCTTCCTGGACGATAAAAAATTAGCCTGGATCTATTTAGGGCGATGCTTTAAATAATTTGTACTAAATTGTACTAATCATCCAAGATTATCATTAGATCGGCCTAGATGATCAAGCTTTTTTTCCATCATCCAAACATCTATTCTGGGCGATGTTTTGGATGATATGTGCCATTTTTTACGATGTTTTGAATGATATGTGCCATTTTTTACTAATCGGCCCCGATGATCATGAGATTAGCCTAAACAATTTAGCTAATTTTTCATTATCTATACATCCATTCAGGATGATGTTCTGGATCACATTCAATGACTTGAACTAATCATACATGATGATATATTATCGTCCTGGACGATACGAACAAAGAACCCTCTAATAGTCCCAAATCATCCTGGCTGATTGAGCTAAATTTGTACTGCTTATATAGGATGATATTTATATTATCATGCATGATAAGGTCTGTTTGTTGCAATTAAGAGCTATTTCGAAGCTTTTCTATATAAGACCTCTTGTTTTACCAGAGAGCATATCTTTTACTGCTGTCTCGACCTGAGAGAGCCTAGAGGAGAGGGAGAGAGAGAGAGAGAGAGAGAGAGGATCTTGTGAGGGGGAGTTTGTCAAGGGTTTCATAAAAGTTGCTCCAAGCAAGGATCCAATTCATCTTCTCTAACCATTGTGCCCCTAGTTCTTGGAGGTTCGAGAGAGGTTCACATCAATAATTGATCAAGGTTCTCTGCCTGCTTCAAGAGAAAGAAAAAGGAGTTGGGTTCTTTGCCTCACCAGTGTAGGTGAAAATGAGATTTGTAAAGGCTTCTCCGTCTTACTGTAGGAGCAAAAGGAGAGTCACTGAGTTTAGTTCAATACCTAGAGGAGAGGCTCCGGGGAGTGGACGTAAGTCAAGTTGATCGAACCACTATAAATTTATGTGTTCTTTATTATTACTTTTTCCATATTTAATTTTCGCACTTTGATTTTCTTTGTTGTGAACATTTGTTTAAGATTGTGTTTTGTTTCAAGAATTTTTTTAAAATACCAATTCACCCCCCCCCTGGTTAGCCATGGGCTAGTTCATAAGGACTTAACATCCCTAACAAACTTTCAATATGAATTTTATTTTTTTTTATGCAAAGGATTAATAATATTATGAACAATATTGCACTAATATAAGAGAGATTTCTTGAAGCATCTTTTAGGAAGTTATCATCTTATTTATTTATACTATGTAAGAAAAATCTAACGATAATCATTAATCTTCAACTTCACTGTACTTATGGGATATTTTTTTGTGTATGTGGAGAGTTTTTATGCTTTTCTTGAAGAAAAATTATATGATAATGAAATTGATTGCCACTATGCATTCATATGCTAAATGCTCCCAACTAACATAAATGCCCATGTCGATCAAGTAATAAAATTTTATAAAAAGATTATCGAAGCAATAAAAAAATAGGTGAAGCATAATAGACTCTAGTACTATCTATTCAAACTACTAAATTTATCCTACACAATGAAATAAAAGGTAATTACTAAAACTACTATGAAATCCAAAAATTAATGAAGATAACTAAAAATAAAAAAAATGGTTCAACCTAAAGATGGGGAATTAATGTATGTTCTCCTAAGCAAACTCATCTATAATAGTGTTGAATCAGAGCTTATACAACTTGAGATCTCAATCAAGATTGTAAAGGAATAAAGAAAGGTCTATGGTCTCTCTATAGTTATATATCTCCGTAGATCCTATAATCCTAGTCATCCTATATCTAAGTATGAAAGAATTTTATTTCAATAATCCTAATTGTTCCAATATTCCTATATCGAGGTAATGAATCACACTAGATTTTAAATTCATACATGGACATGGCACAAATTAAATTAAGCATGGGAAATATTAAAAACAATAACTCACATTCATATATAAGAGTCTACATTAGGATATATGCAAAGTTTTACATTATTAATCCCAATATAGAAGTTTAACTTACCATAAAATAAAATTAAATAAAACATTTTTCTTTACTTGCTCAAGAAATTAGTATAATTAAAAAATATGAAGAAAATAGCACTTAAATGAAGAATCCTAAATAGATCCTGTAAATAAACTCTTCATAGAGTAATTCTTCCCTTACACTTTTGCTCTCTACACTCCATTCTACTCTTAAGCGTGGTTTTACTCTCTACAAAGATGACCAGCCACTCTACTACACATTACTCACTATCCTCTAGTCTTTTTTTTTTTTTTTTTTTTTTTTTTTTTTTTTTTTTTTTTTGAGAAGATGCATATAGCAATTTTATTAACAAAAGAAAGAAATACAAAAGCTAAGTGATAGCTATACTATCACTTTCATCTTTTAATAAAGAAATAAAATGAGGAATGCTATCGGCTAACTTATTACCATTTCTATTTACACAATGAAATAGGATTTGATTAAACTCTTTAAGAAAAGAGAAATCAATACCTTTGCCGAGATCCACTTTGAAATCTCCTTTATTCACCAAATTACGAATGAAATTGATAACATTGTAGTTATCACCTTCTATGATAATGATTTTAGCTTCAAGAATCCATCTTTGTAAGAAGTTCTTCAAAGAAAGAATAGAATACAATTCCAATTGTGAAATATACCAATGTAAGCACGAAGATCCATAAGTACATAAAAATCTTCCTTTATTGTCTCTAATAACTCCTCCAATTCCACCTTTATAATTGTTAGATAAAGAAGCATCAACATTGAGCTTGATCCATTCAGGAGGTGGAGGATACCAAAAAGAAGATAGCTTATTCAGCCGGTTAGTATCCCAGATATCCGAATAAATACCAAGCTTAAAGGAAGAAATGGTACAGTAAATTGAGTTGGCAGCAATGGACACAGTTCCGTTCTCTTTATTTTCATGAATCAACCTATTCCTGCTTATCCAGGTGAAGAAAACAGCATAACAGTATAAATTCCCCAAAAAAGGATTTGAGCTGGCCAGTCCGCTCAACTTCTTGTAAGTTTCCTCCAGGTTACAATTAATAGACAGCTGAAACCCCCAAGAGATAAGTAGCTTTACAACTTTAATCAAGTATGCACATGTTGAAGTAACATGAGCAGTATCTTCAATACATGAACAACCTCTCGGGCATCCATTCCAATTCGAAATTCTTCTGTAAAAGAGGAAATCATTAGTAGGAATAGCCCACCAGAAAGTTTCAACCTGAGGCTGCAGGTGAAGCTTCTTAATCCACTTCCAATTGCCGTCTTCTTCAGAATTGATAAACTATTCCTCATTATTATAGCTGATAATGACTTACCCGAAAGTTTAAACATCAGTTCTAATTGATCTTCCTCATTATTAGCAAAAATTGGAATTTTGGTGATAATGTCCACTAACTGCTGACCAAAGACTTCCTTCAGTTTCTGGATATCCCAACCATCTTCAGAAATAAACTCATTAAGAGTCATGAAGTTATGGTCCAAACAAGCAATGAAAGTTGGCCAATTTACAAATTTTTTGTCTAACATCCAGACATCTTCATACGTATTAATGCTTGAACCATTAGAGATATTCCATCTCACCACATTTTTAAGATGAGTAGCTCCATTTAACAAAATTTTCCAAGTTGAAGAAGAAGAGCTATTAAATCCATATTTCAAAATATCTTTACCATATTTGGTAATTAAGGATCTATTAAGAAGAGTTGGAGGATTTTTGATGAAGTTCCACACAAATTTAGCTCTCAAAGGGCCAACTCTTTGAGAAGAAGAAATAACTCATTGGCCACCATACAATTTGGGCTTACAAATCACATCTCAAGCTACATAATGAAGGTCGAATTCCCCTCCTTGTTTTTGGCATAAAAAATCTCTTCCCATTTTATCAATATGATTTAAAACCCCCATGGGGACAAGAGAATGGGAAGAAACAAAAGTAGTGAGAGAGAAATAAAAAGATTTAAGAAGAGTAAGTTTCCCAGCAAAAGAAATAAATTTGTTAACCCACATATTCAACTTACTATAAGCCTTTTCCAATAAGTGTTGAAAATCTTCAAAAACCAGCCTCCTCAAAGCTATCTTGATGCCAAGATAGTTTATTTCATTCACCACTTTAAAGTTCAGAAATCTGGAAATAACCTTTTTCCTTCTTCTTCTAACAGCTTTCCCAAATAATAAAGCTGATTTTTGGTGATTAATAGATTGACCGGACCATTCTTCATAATTTTTCAAAATTTTCTTCACTTTCTTAGCACTCTTCATATTGGCATCTGAAAAAACAATAATGTCATCTGCATACTGCAAATGATTAATCCTATTAGCATTAGAGGAGATCTTAATGCCAATATTCTTTCCTCTTTGAGAGAATGCATCCGATAGTAATTGAGAGAACAAGATAAAAAGATATGGAGACAAAGGACATCCTTGTCTAAACCCACTCTCTCCTTCAATCCTATCAGAATTGTAACCATTTTTTTTTTTTTTTTGAGGATAAAATGCAATAGCATTAAAAATAAAAATAAGAACAAACAAACAACTCAAGACAGTCCTAAAGCATCGCATTATTGTAACCATTCACCATAATAGAAATTTTTGGTTTTTGAATGCATTGCAAGAGCAAATTACTAAAGCAAGTAGGAAAACTGAAAATAGACAGAACTTGCTTCAAAGTTGACCAACTCATGCTTTCATAAGCTTGTTCCATATCAATTTTAATAGCCATCAACCCCTTTTTAGCTTTAAAAAATTTAATTTTGTTGAAAATCTCTTGTGCAAGAAGAATATGGTTGGATAAAGATCGACCTTTAACAAAGGCCACTTGTTCTTCAGAAATGATTTTAGGGAAGAAAATTTTCATTCTATTTAACAACAATTTAGCCACAATTTTATAGATTGAAAGACAAAGGCTAATGGGTCTATAGTGAGTAGGATGAACCGGATTGTTATTCTTAGGAAGAAGAATAACTAAAGTCTTTTTCCAATCATCACACATACTTCCAGAATTAAAGAAAAGACTTATGGCATTCCACTTATCAATCATTATAATTTGCCAATAAGATTTAATAAATGTATAGGAAATACCATCCATTCTGGGTGAGATATTGGCTTCCAAATTGTTGATAACAAGATCCAATTCTTCCTTAGTAAATTCAGCTGACAGTAACTCTTTTTCTTTATTCCCCAACGCATAAGAAGGATTAGGCCAATTGTTTAAATTGCAATGCCAGAATTTCCATTTTCCCCTGAAAAACTGAAAGAAAGTTTGTTCAATCAATTTCTGATCTTCAACTAGCAAACCATCAGAATTTTTGATTTGATGAATCCAATTCCCACTACGTCTAGCAGCTGCATATGCTTGAAAAAACTTTTTGTTTGAATCTCCTTAGCCCATTTAACCTTTGCTCTTTGTTTCCACCAAGTATTAAGCCTTCCAAGAGTTGAGTTAAACTCAAACACCTTAGATCTCAATAAAGCTAGATTAACTTCTGAAAGACCACCGTTAGCTGCCTCTTCATCCTGTAATTCAGAAATTTCCTTCTTAAGTTGCTCTTTCAAAGAGCTAAGTTCAATGCTTTTGGCTTTACTCCAAAAATAAACTGCCCGCATAGCTCTTTTAAATTTGAGATTAAGGCATTCAAAGGCATCCCCACCGATTTTCTTCCTCCAAGAGTTAACCACAATCCTGTAAGCTGCAGGGAACGAATTCCATGTATCTTCAAACTTCTTAAATTTATTTTTTTTCACCTGATTGGAAGAAATATTAATTACTATCGGACTATGGTCTGAAGCAGTTCTAGCAAGGTGACGAACCACCGGGATTTGTATAGTATCTAAAGCAGAAGAATTCAACAAACAACGATCCAATCTTTCAAGGATGCGAGCTCCTCCATTCTTTTTATTACACCAAGTAAATTTAGGACCAATTGTCCCAACATCATGTAAATCACAATGTTTCATAAAAGCACTCATATCTTGTGCACCTTGGCTTAACACAAACTTCTTACCTCCCATTTTGTCATTTTGAGACAAAAGAAAATTAAAATCCCCTCCTATGATAAAAGGGAGTTCAGTATCTGAAAAAGAAGTCAAGTCTTTCCATAAAAGTCTTCTCTTGTACATGTCATTGCTACCATAAACTGAAGCTACTAACCATTTCTTCTTATTAGAAAGAATCAATTCTCCAATCACATATTGAGAAGAATACTTCAATACATTAAAAGAAGCAAATAAAGAGTTCCAAAGAATCATGATACCTCCAGAAAGACCAATAGAAGCAACTATAAGAAATTCCCAATTATTGCCAATAAAATGTCCAACTTCAATTTTAGAAATAGAAGTGTTTTTCGTTTCCAGTAATCCCACAAAAAAGATATCGAAGTCTTTAACAATCTCCTTCAAGTAATGGGAGGCTTCCTTCTTCCTGGCCCCCCTACAGTTCCAAAATGTTAATGAAGGCATTTTGTATTAGAAACGGGATTGCTCCCTTTCCTAATTCTTCTGCTTGACTCCTCCTTATTGTTCTTCATCAAGAAATTATGATTACCCAAAGATTTAAGCTCCTTTTGAAGTTTATACTTCAATTTAGAAGAATCACCTTCACTTTTGTTGGCTTGAATATCATAATTCCTGTCAAGATTAGTAGAAATAATTTCACCCTCTTCCACCTCATTGCTAACAGGTAAAACTTGAGCCGTTTCCATCAGTAAATCTTCTTCCAGGTTCTCAAGAATTCCAAATTTATTAGTAAATACTGTCCCATTTACAGCATTAACAGCTATATCAAGACCAGAGCAATTTGATTCCAATTGGATATTGTTTGCATCAGCAAATTTTCCAGACAACAAATTTTCATCATTCTCCCTGCAGTTCACCATTCCAAATTCAATATCTACCGCTGCAGCAACAGGATTTTTAATGATAGGTTTGTATATTTTGACAGTATTAGCCACCGGCTTATGAATGTTGTCAAATTTCAAACCTTTGTTCTTATTATCAAAGACTTTCTTCTTTTTCAAATTGTCCACTAAAACCCAAGGACCATAAGTACAGTCTTCAACATTATCCTTGTTACCACCTGAATCCAATTTATGTTGAATCATATTATCTTGAGGAAGAGTATCTTTGGTATACTTCTCATTACATGCCATCTTACACTCATTTTTCGAGTGTCCAATCATCCCACATTTGAAGCATAAAGTAGAAATTCTTTCATATTCTACTTTTTAAAGAAATGGCCTTCAAAGCCATCCACCCAAATTCCAAGAGGAATTTTTTTATCAAGAGGCATGCGAACACAAACTGTTGCATATTTCCTCTTATTCCATTGAAAATGTTGCCATCAATCCACAAGGGGGTACCAATCATCGATGCAATTCTTGCTACATTATCCTCATCCCAACAAAGCAAAGGTAGTTTAGGCAATCTAACCCAAATAGGAGAGGTTAGTCCCTTCAACGAAGAAGGTGAAAAAGATGAACTCCATTTATCAATTCCCACTATATGACCATTGACGAACCAAGGTCCACCTTCAAGTATTCTATCTACCGCCTCCAAAGATAGAAATGAGCAAAGTAACCAACCAAGACCAAGAGTAGTTATTTGAAACTTTCCAAATTGTTGCCATTGTCAACGAAGTTCCGCAGCTACCACATAGAAAGGAACCTCTTTTCTGAAAACTTTGACCACCACAAAGAATTGCAAACTCTCAGCATTTTCTTTGACCTTGGATTCAATTAACTTAACAGCCACTCCATCATCAGATAGGAAATTCTGAACATTAGCGGGATTGACCTTAATGTTAGGCTTCTTATTCCAAGGATTAAAAATAGGGTTTCCAGCATCCACTATTTGGCAATTTTGAACATTGTTTAAACATCCATCTTCATTCACATTTCCACAAATAGTTTCCAAGTTATCCTCCAATCCACTAGAAACAGGCTCGTTTAAAGCATAGGTTTTTGGAAAATTATTCCAAAATCTATTAACATAGATTTTCAAACCAGAGGTAGATGAATCATCTTTAACAATCTTATCCTTCAGAGAAGAAGGAAATAGATCTTCTTTCAATATTTGTTTTCCCTTACCACTTACAGGAGTTGAAACATTCACCGAAACGGAGGTTGGTTCGTAGATTTTCAACGGATGAAACTTATTCGAATTCGAATTGACACTATAATCTGAGCTCCAATCAACGATTGATCTCCGGCGACCATCAGTAGCCACCGTCTCCTCAACCGGCATCGCGGAAATCCCGCCAAACCACCAAAAAATAGAAATTTGAAATTAAAATTTCTCAACTGCTGCACAGCTTATCTCTCTAGCTTCTCTCTCTAGCTTCAACGGAAGATTGTTATCTTGATGATCTCCACTATCCTCTAGTCTAGCCCTTATAAATAAATTAAAAAAACTATTTATTTTTAACATAAAAATACTAAGGCACTGTGACACTCGATAAGGTGGATCTACGGCGTAACAATATCAACTAGCTCCTCATTACTGCTTAATGTACTCTACTGTGGCATTAGGCTAACTTGTCGTGACTTTTGTCTTATCAGTTTTATTCCCACATGTTATCCTAAATTGGAATTATGTAAGGATTGTTATCCTAAATGAAAACTAGTATAAAAGGTTGCTATAATAAAATCTACTCAACTACAACTACAAATAACTTGTGTAATTATGCAATGACCATCCACAAGAACATCTATAGACATCATCATCAAGGGAACTTCCCAAAAAACAAAAAAGGAAAAATAATGAAAGTAAAAACAACCACATCATCATCTCACTCTCCTCTTAGAAAAAGAAAATAAAATTAAAGAAAAATAAAATAATAATATTAAAACAACGGGCATCAATCCCTAACTCTTTCTCCTCCTCCTCCTCCTCATCATCATCATCATCATATGTTATTGTTGGTGGGTGGAAAACATAGGGGTTGTATGTAAGAGCTGGCAGAAACTAAAGTTGATCAGGGTTTTCCATAATTGAACTTCTCCTAAACATACCAACTAACACTTTGTTGAATTATGACTTAATTATATTTCCTTTGTTTCATATCCATCAGGTGGGAAACTTGATGTGACATTTCTTACTACCACTCCCTACTCTCCTTATAGAAAGTGAAAGCTCCAACCATCCACTCCCTAAGCTCAGCAACTTGATCACCTAAATACTTGGGAGTATGGGCACTATATTTACTCAAACTTGGCTGAATGGTCAAATGGAGGGTCCTGCCTCCACCTAATCATCTCCCTCCCTAAATCATTAAAAAAATTTCTTGGTGAGAGTGACAAAAGAAAAAAAGTTTTTACTCACCTGAATGTCCTAAAAGACTAGTGGCTACACATAGGAATTACACTAAGGAAGGCTAACCTAGGCCTACAGAGGTTGAACCCCTAAGATATACATCAAGTAAGAGTGAATTAGTTTCAAAGACCCACTTAGATAGCACAGCTTAAAATCACCCTCTAGGGCCACCTCACTAAAACTTTGGCATTACAAAAAGTATACAAAAATAAAATAGTACCAAGCCTCAAAAAGTTTAGTTAAATAGCTTCTTGGAAAATAATCACTTTCCCTCCTCTCTTTCTATATAACTCCACTCTAGGGATTAGTCAAAACTCTAAGAAGCTAATTAAGGTCTATATTAACTAGACTAAAGCAAAATAATCATCAAATTTTATGTCCTTAAGTTTCTAAATCCTATTTATGCTAGGGGGTCAAAAGGTACCCACTTACCTCTCATAAAACATTTGGTTTTTTGGGCTCTCTTTATATTTGCAAAAGATAAGGATTCATTACATAGTCTCATACCCCCTACTAGTAATAATGGATATGACTGCAAGCTCGGGATTCCCAAATCCCTTTTTTTTTTATGAAATGCTCGAAGTAATTTTATTAAAATAAGGCAAAGAACAAGAACCTAGGTAAAGAAAAACCTATCACATTCTTCCTTTAACAATTAAAAAAAAAAATAGGAGGAACCTTATTGCTAACCAAACTATCCCAAACAAAATCGCAAGAACAAGCATAGTTAGCACAAAAATCGGCTAACTTATTGCACTCCCTATTCACAAATTGAATAATCACTTGATTAAAATTTTTTAGAAAGAAGAAATCATCATGGCTTGAGCCGTTACCTTTTGTTATTCCCAAATCCCCTCTTAGGTATTAATTATTTACTCATAAATAACTAAGCAAATCACTACTCACCTCAACAAAAATGAATCTCCTTCTATCAAAGGAAGAGAAATCCCTTTTTTTATTAACTTATACTTTAGGAGCCATAATATTGGAGCAAATTTCAAGTTAATCACAAGAGAAAAAATAATAAAGAAAGAGAAGAATCACAAACACAATGAAAGAAATGAAAAATACCCTTCCTATTTATATAACTCAACTAGCACTGTAGTGTTGATAAAAATGATGTTGCAACACTAACAAAGGATAAATGATAAATATGATCAAACTAACTTTGGTGCTATGGCATGAAGCTGTTAAGATCGTTGCTATTTGCATGCATTACATTTTTGCAACTTATGAAGTTTTGATGATTCCAAACAATATTGTTCAAATGTGTAGTTATCTCCTAACATTTTTTGGAAGAATTGTATTTGCTCTTGTGTGTACTAACATTTCAGGGAAAAAGAACTCCAGACTACGAAGACTTCAAATTAAAATCAGCATGAGATACCTTGAAATTTTTGAAGCTTGCACTTTGCTTAGAAATCAAATTGAAAGGGAGTGATTGTAACTTGAGTGAATAAAAACATGCACACACAAATAAGGAGATCATATTAAATTTGTATTGATCATACAGGACGATTTTCGTTCGTACTGGACGATCAGACAGTTATCTCCTATAGAGCATATGGAACGAATAGGAACTTGCTCGAAAAATTTTCTAAGTCCTATTCGTCCATACAAAAATTTAAAAGAAACATTTTTATTTCGGTTCAACATAATTTTAAAAAGGAGGGTTTAAAATTTTTTAAAACTACCAATTCACACCCCCCCCCCTCCTCTTGGTAGCCTTGGGACATTCACTTAGGCTTAACAACCTAAGTATTAGACTCAACAGAAGCAACAGACAACATTATGACACTAGATATAGAGATTTATGTGCCAACTTTTTGATTATGGGACCACCATAGCATTTAATATATATGAGTGCTGCGGAATTTAAAATTGACTATCATTGTTGTGCACCAACTACTTAATTATGGTTTGAATTAAAACTATGGTGCTTAAGATAACATTATAGTTCTTATTAATGAAAAGGTGCATAGGTATAGTAGTGTTGAATCTAATGTCTCAGCACTATAGATATTAAGGATTCAGTGTTATGGTACTACATATGTTAGCGCTATAGCACCATAAGAACATAAATATTGTTGTGGTGCTTGAATTTGAAGCATTGGATCATTATATTTCAAACAATTTTCTCGAGAATATAGCACAGTAGAGCCAAGTTTAGAAACTATTAAGCTTGAAAGGAAAATGCTTGGTGTTAATGCTAGTCCAATTTTTTCTCTTTTATAAAATGCTTGAAAAAATATAATGTAATAAAATAGTCAAAACCATTATTAGTAAACATATGGTAAACCCCCACATAATATTTTTCACAAATAATAAATAAAAATAATACGCAAAACATCAAATAATAAATAAGAATACTTCAAATAAAGAATGTAAAAAAGAATTCCTTACTCCAACAGAATTGGGTTGCCTCCTAAGCAATATTAAGTTTATAGTCGTCAACTAGACTTTGCCTAGATTTTTTTTTGGTTGTGCAACATCACTACTATTCCTCAAATGCTCCAAACTTTTATGTTTCCCTTTTCTCTTAGGATTGATTTTAGTGGTACTATGTAAGGTTTCATGGGGCCTACTATTAAAGGAAATTTCTAACTACCTTAATTGATTCTCCAAATTTCTAATGGTAGAAACTTGGCTCTACAATTAATTTCTCATATGAAGCACTAATTCCTCCAAAGTTGTTTTCATATCTTTAAATTGATTATTTTGAATAAAGCCTATAGGATAGGAAGGTCTAGGGTTCACTAAAGGCTATTGAGGGTTATTCCCAGATTCTATAGAGTTAGGTTAATTTTCATTACACTAATTTTTACCATTATTATTATTCCAACTAAAATTAGGGTGGTTCCACCAACCTGGATTGTATATAAATACATTTACTTTCTCAACCCTTGAGCACTGGACTCACTAACAGCATTCAAATCATTATCCTCCAAATGAATAGGTGATCCTAGTACATAACTAACTCCAAAACTACCTAAATTCTTAAACTTGATAACTACATGAGCAATCAAATTTTATAAAGCATTTGACTCATAGACACTTGCTACTTTCTTAGGATTCACCTTATTAGGAAGCTAAAAATTATTTGTTTCCATGTCCTCTATTAATGCATAAGGTTCATCAAAAGGCTTTGACATAAAAGATCCTCCTACTACCACATTAATTATTAACCTAAGGGATCCTACAAACCCATTATAAAAAGTTTTAATCACCAATAAATCGGGAAAAGCATGAGGAGAGCAATTTTTAAGCATCACCTTGAATCTTTGTTAACTCTCATAAATTAACTCTCCCTCAAATTAGAAAAATAAAGTATTATTGTTCCTAAGTTTAGTAATTTTGGAAGGTAAAAAAGACTTAGCTAGGAACTTATGTGCCAAATAATTCCAAGTGGTTGTGGAGCCTGGGGTAAGGAATTCAACCAAATTTGACCTTTATCCCTTAGAGAAACTGAAAAGAAACAAAGTTTAATAGCATCATTATTGACTCCATTATACTTGAATGATCCATAAATTTCTAGGAAGCTAGCTAAATGTAAGTTGGTATCCTTAGTAGGAATTCCCCCAAATTTAGAATTCTATACCATTTGAATAATTATAGGTTTCATCTCAAAATTAGTGGCTTCGATAGTATATTAGTTGATACTCTCATAAATTCCATCTATAAAAGGATTGGCATATTCCTTAAGAAGTTTAAAATGGTCATGATCTAGATTTAGTTCAATTATTCCTACAGTTAACATCTTTTTGGTTTTTTAAATTTTTGTAAGATTCATTTCTATTTCTATATCAAACAACAAGTGTCCCTTACTAGATCTACTATGCATTCACAAATAGCAAATATGAACTAAAATGTAATTAAAAAACTAAAATATAAATTGTAAAAAGAAATAATTATAAATTCATAGCTTCACAAAAGAATAATGATAACAAAAGAAGATACAAATCAAGTGGGATTAAATTTTGCAATTTTTAGAACAATATAAAAATATTTGCAAAAGCGCACACTACTTCCCTGGAAATGGCACCCAAACATGATAGGGATGTATTTGTGTGTGTATGGAGAGTTTTTATGCTTTAATTGTAGCCAAATTATATGATAATAAAATTTATTTCCATTATACATTCATATGCTAAATGCTGCCAACATACGACAAGTGCACGTGTTGATCAAATAATAAAGTATTATAAAAAGAGTGTTAAACCCAAGAAGAAATAGGTGAATCACAATTGACTCTAGTACGACCTACTCAAACTACAAAATTTATCCTACATAATAAAATAAAGGTTAATTACTAAAGCTATTGAGAAATGCAAAAAATAAAGAAGATAGCAAAAAATAAAAATGTTTTGGATTAGTAATGGTAAATAAATTTATGTTTTCCTAAGAAAGCTCATCTATAATAGTTGTGAATCAGAAATTATGCACTTTTAGATCTTTGTCAAGTTTGTAAAGGTATAAAGAAAGGTGTATGGCCTCTCTTCATAGATACTAGAATCATAGTCACCCCATATCTAGTATAAAAGCATTTAATTTTAATACTCCTAATTGTTCCAATATTACTCCATCGAGATTATGTATCACACTAGACTTCAAATTCATGCACGATCATTGCACAAAATAAATTAAGTGTGGGAGATACTGAAAAAATAATTTACATTCATATACAAGACTCTATATTAGGATATACACAAATATTCACATCATAAGTCCAAAACTAAAAGTTTACCTAGTAGTAGAAATAAAATTGAACAAAAATACTTTTCACTACTTTCTCAAGAAAAGAGTGTAACTAGAAATGATGAAAAAAAGCACCCAGAATAAAGAATCCCAAATAAATCCTACAATTAGACTCTTTCCACAGTGATTCTTCCCTAACACCTTCACTACCCTCACTCATTTTTACTCCTAAGTGTCACTTTTCTTTCTACAAGAATGACCATCCACTCCACTTTATGTTACTAAGTATCCTCTAGTCTCTCCCATACAAAGAAATTAGAAAAACCTATTTATACATAACATAAATAGACTCAGGTGTTGAGTCTCTGATGTTGTAATGTCCTATTTTGGGGCTAGGACGTTGAAGATGTTGCAATGCTGATAGTTCTAGCGTTGTAATGTCGGTTATTAACTTTGTATATTTTTTTTCCTGAGACATTTCTATACAACATCAATTAAAATGCACATCTTTATTGAAATTTAACACAAAAAACACATCATAAATTTTTCTTGACATGTACAAGATATTTCATATACATTTACTTCTCTTCAAATGTTTAAATTCAAGGCTTTTAAAATGCATGTCGTCCAATGTTATGTGTGAATGGAATATGTTTTAATGCATGATGTGGAAGTTCTTGTGGTAGAAAGGATGGTATATATATATATATAATTGTAAATGTATTTTATGAAAAGATTGAGGGAGTAAATATGCATAAGCATAGTATTTATTTTTTATATACATATCACTATTGTCAATATTTTAATAACCATTATTTTAAAATCATATTATAGATCTTGCACTTACATGTTACTATTAATATCATAATAAAATTGATAACTTATAGTTATCAAGAGGAATATCACTCGGCCTCGAAGACTTAGATAAATGTTAAACATATACGCACTTTGACAAAATATGTGTAAAGAAGCTAACCATAGCTTGTTACCATGGGAATAAAATTACCTTTGAGCAATGGGCTCATGCATCCTTTCTTAGAAATGGACACAACTTGATGGCAACATGTATTTTAGAGAGCTTCAAGAATATTACCAAGAGTACGCATTCTTATTTAGAAACTACTTTGCTGAAAATTTTTAGGCACACAATGCAAAAATGGTGTTTTGATAGACTAGCAATGGAAATAAATATAAAAGTGTTTTGATAAAGCAAATCAAAGAAGCATCAAGGAAACACTTACATGATGTACAAAATTTGATTGTCTATCTCATTAATTAATTTGAACTGCAAGAATTTTACTAAGATCAGTACATGCTCCTATCTCGTAACTACTTTGTTGGAGATTCCTAAAAATGTAATGAAAAAATGGTTCTTTGATAAACACACAATTATAATAAATATAAAAAGCTTTGATGAAGTAGCTCCATGAAGCATAAAGAAAACGCTTAAATAAGGCTAAAAGTTTAATTGTGTACCTTATTAGTTAATTTGAACTACATATCCTTGATGGTGATCTTAATGATAATATTCATTTATGGGGGAGACAAGGTATATGAAGAAATTTTAATATTATGTTTCTCCTATGCAAACAAGTGTTAGCTACAGCTCAAGACAAAAGTATGACTTGTTGCATATGCTGAAAATTATATCTAGTAAAAAATTAGAATACTTGGGTGGTTCTACATGAAATAAATAGAATCTTTAAGCTACCCCCAATAATGAAGATGAAGAATAGTAATCCGAAGAAAAATAGAAGGCCTTCAAAGGGAAAAAATGATGTGATGCAATTTAAGTACAATTGATGGGAAGTGAAAGTTCATAATTGAGCTACTTGTAATTCCAAGAACCCACATTCTTTATAATAGTTTTTACTTTACTCTTGTAATTGTAGAATATTATAATTGCTTTGATTTGATGTAATGTCACACATTCTTAAATTGTTGAACATTGTAATTCTTTATTTGATGTAGTTGCAATTACTCTGCTTGTAATTGTATTACATAATAATTCTTGAAGCAATGTCACTAATTTACTATACAATGTTGAAATAATTTTCATTATGATTTGTTATAGCCATTAGTTTATACTTTATATTATCCATTTTATAATATTGTTGTGCTATAGTTATTAAGATAACTCTTTGCTATGTTATATAACTACTGGATTATTATATGTTATATTTGTTTTACAATATGTTGTGTTATATCAAATGTGATTACACTCATTTTGCTATATCAATCTTGTATTCTATTGTGTTAAAGTTGTTAGAACACACCTGTTATTGAAGGTAAATCCTATTTGAATATAGTTTGAACAATGATTGAATCTTTCTTGAACATAATTCCAACATTTACTAATTTGGTTTAAACTCTATTTGCACTAGGGATGTCAATATTTGACAAGACCCAAAAACCTAACCTAAAAATTTTGGGCTTAGGTCGATTTTTTTGGAAAACTGGTCAGGTTCAGGTTCATGTTTTGACCCATTTCTAATTTTGGGTCGGGTTCAGGACATCCCGAAACCCCAAAAGCAGCCAGAAACGAGCACAGATGCCCATCCTGTGTCGCAAAGTGAAAGCCCAGGTCTACCATCGCACCCCACACTTTCATTCCTTTCCCCCGCACTCGCCATTTGGCCCACGCTCACCTACCCATCCTTGCAACTCGCACTCTCAAACTTCTCACACCCGCGTGTTAGTCAAGTCGGGTCAATCCGAATTAGGGCTGGTCGGCTTTGGTTAATCCGAGTTAGGGTGGGTTAGGTTTGAATTTTTTATATGTTTGTGTAATCAGGTCAGAGCAGTTAAAGGTGTGTAAGTTTAGAGTTTGACACGAACGAGACTCGAAAACCATTTTGACGCCTCTCATTTGCACCTCATTTGAATTATATTTGAAGAGGGTTTAGCGAGGTTGAAACTATGTTCAAATAATTTTTGAACATTACAAAACTTATTTGAACATATGTTTCAAACTTTGTTCTCGAATATCATTCCAACCATATTAAAATATGGGTTGAAACTCATATTGTTCAAACAATATCCAAACATTATCAAATATAGTTTGAAAATTGTTCAAATCTATGTCATTCGTATGAATTTTAAATAAATAGTTCATTGTTAAAAGCTATGATCATTTGATCCGAAATGAATATTAAGGCATATCTCTACAATAAAATAAATATTGGGCATTTCTTCAATTACTACTATCATGAGGCATACATAGTGAATTTTCCTGTATGTGACGCAATTTTGATCGGCAGTAAAATTTGTGATGATTTTTATTTTTTCCTTTAGTGGCAACTTTTCGTTTTTTCAACGTTGCACCATGTATTAGGAATCATATATAGTCGAAAGAACATCCAGCTTAGATGTTTGAAGTATGTGGATAGGGCATCCAACACCAAGCTATTCATATGTGGATGCTATGAATAGCGAACATATTTTAGCATTTAGTTAAAGAGTTCTTTTTATTATCATTTTTTGATTGCTTGCGTAGAAAATATATTTTTTAATAAGATAAAATTTAATTGTACGGTTTGATAGAATGTATATAAAAGTCACAATTATTGTAAAGTTAAAAAAAAATAGTAAAGATGCATGGCGGTATTAGTCTCATATATAAAATAATTTAAGATTGTACCTTTTTTCTCAAAAATATGTTTAAACACACATTAAATTAAGTTTTTTTGGAAATGTATACAACAACAACATCAAATCTTTAACTCACTACGTGGGGTCGGCTACATGAATCTTTTTTCTCCATTGTGTCTTATTAAAAGTCAAATTCTCATTTAAATCTAATAAAAAAAGGTCATTCCTAATATTTTTTAACCAAGTCTTTTTAGGTCTACCCCTACCTTTCTTAACATAAGTCAAATCTAATACCTCTACTCTCCTAACCGGGTCATCGGAAATGTATGAAAAAGAAGAAATTGAAACTTTTTAAGACGTGATTTCAAAAACTGCATAGAAGTAGTACTTTTAGGCTTCGTTTGGGACGGCTTTCTTAATGCTTCTTAGGAAGCAGTGAGAAAGTTATTTCAAATGAGACCTTAGTGTTGGATAATATAAGTTATCTGTCTTTCTCAAATTTAATCAATAGCTAAATATTCATCTGTCGAATTAGATTATTGAATTGTATTTGGGTTATGGGTTAAAATCCTTAATATTAATCTTGAATTTGAAAATAGCAACTGCAAAATTAATTGTGTGAAGTTTTTTTTTTCCTTCTAAAAGGATCCCTTGAAACATGGTGCCTGTTGAATGAAATACTAATCATAATAGGAGAAACATACAAGCTATTTATTTTCACGAAGAAATATACATAAAATTTTATTTTGGACCAAAATAAATTCTTATGCTTATATTCAAATTGTACAGTAAGAACAACATTCCACCCATCTATGCTTCAGCTTTCCCCATTGCTTCTTTTTTTTATTGAGATTTTCTTGATAAAAAAAATGAGAATGCTCTGGTGGATGAGTAGATTTTCCCTTAGAGTCAGATACAAAATGAGCATTTACGTCAAAATATTGGAGTAACTCCAATAGAAGATTAGATTAGAGAGAGTCGCCTTGGATGGTTTGGTCACATAAAATGACGGTCTTTTGATGACCCGGTTAGAAAAGTAGAAATATTAGATTTGACACATTAAGAAAAGTACTGGTAGACCTAAAAAGACATTATTAGAAAATATTAGAAATGATCATTCTTTCTTAGATTTAAATAAGAATTTGACTTTTAACAAGACAATGGAAAAAATAATTCATGTAGCCTACCTCATGTAATGAGACAGGGTTGATGTTGTTGTTGTTGTTGTTTAGATTTTCTTGATAAGCAAACAAAAAGGCTTATTATTATTTGTAACAGAAATAAGGCATGTCTTGATTAGCGTTTCAACCAGATTTATTTCTCTCCTTTTATATATTCACCATAAGACAAAGTCTTAATTTTCCCCTGTTGAGTTCAAATTGGATTTTTTTTTCTTGGCCTTCTGATTAAACTAACTTTTTTTTTTATTTCATAGTTTGAGCATTAGCTCATAATTTTCCCAAAAAGAAAAGGCCTTTAATAGCCACATCAAGCATTTAGGTCAATAAAAAAAAGTAATCTTAACAAATAAGGCAATAGAAAAGGCATATTTGCTTATATAACACTTAAAACTAGCCTAATCATATATCTAACATCTACAAATATCTAGTTACTAAACTACCAGTCCATTACTTATTGCCAATGAAGTTGTTTCCTATCTTCGCATAAACATCCATGATGAAAAATGATGAGAAAATTACAACGAAATATTGCTGAGAGAAGTGCATCCATAGGACAAATAGCTTGTGAACGTTGAGGCAGCCCTCAACAATAAAGTGAGAAAATCATAACAATATCTTGCTAGAAAAAGGGCATTGATGAAAGTGATAACTTGCGAATATTGAGGAAGATGTAAGATAGTCCCAACGAGAGCTCATTAGAAAGCACATCTGCAGGACCGACATAGACAACCTATGTATCATAATGGGACGTCTAAACCCTAAACCCAGGACCAACATAGACAACCTATGTATCATAATGGGACGTATTAGGAAGTGCACCAGCAGTGCGTACATCAACAATATGGTCAGAAGGTCACAATTTTATAATATTTAAAAAAATTTATGTTATGTGAGTAGATAAATAATTTTGGATGATAGATAGTAAATAAGTTCATTTAGGCTTCGTTTGGGAAGGCTTTCTTAATACTTCTAAATAGTTGCTTTAAGTAGTAAGAAAGAGTTAAATGTTATTTGTATAAATCCTCATTAAAAAAAATAAGAGAACAGATAGACGATGAATGGCATTATATGTTTACATCATCCTTATTTCTTTGATATCTTTTTGCACCTGTTATCTAATACCAATAAATATTTACCATGTTAATCAAGGTTTTCCGGAGAGCACCTCAGTGCCAAATTGTCGCAGCTGCCACCCTGTTGTACACAACTCAAATTCCAATCGATATGCATATCCCCCAAACAAAATTACTCAAAACCGATATACAAAGTACTTGTAACAAATAGAAGCCTGATCTGTTTCAATGCCAGCAAGAAGGAAAATAAATAGTTAAGCAGTATTACCCGTATAAGATATTGCTATATCAATGAATATCAATTGCGTACACTACTTCGAAAGGTTCCCTTACTATAACTCATAAAATCCCAAATCTGTAAACTGCTTAAAACTTCAATGATGGAACCGACAGCATCCCAAAAAGACTGGTAAGAATCCTACAAGCTATAATTACTAGGCCCAATAGGAGTTTCAGCATAAAAGGAAGAAAAAATGCTTGTATAAATAAATAACTGAACAACATCCTGCTTTCACTTAACGCGTCTGAATAGCTAGCTAGCATCAAGACTTCAGATCAGCTGAAATTGCAGAAGGGATACAGTGCGTGGTGAGAATATCTGGAGTTGCTGCTTTTGCTGTCTTTGCCTGTAGGACTACAATCTGTAATCAGAAAATTTTTATGTTAGAAAAGCGCCGGTTATAGGGGAATTTCACCTAACAGATATGCAGGGATGCGCAGCAACCATTTTCAGATAATATCCAGCACAATGAAAAGGGTTTGGTTACACCTAATCCTATTGGTCATAATCATCATCGCTATTAGGCCTTTATCCAAATTATTTGGGACAGGCTTTGTGATTCTTCCCGGCTAATTTGCATATTATTTTTAAACTTATCCTGCATTGCACGACATAACATCATCTATCAAATTAATGTCTCATCATTATACAAGCTAAAATAATTCAGGTCAATTAATTTTTCTTTAATAAAAGCTACTCACAATGTTGTTCTAATGTAATCCTATATAAATCTATCCTTATTAATTTTGTCAAAAATCTATTTTAAAATTATTATCTGGCATACTCAATTTGTTATAGATGACTTATTTACTGCTCATCAATTGAAACCTGATAACATAACTAGCATATTAGCATAACTGAAGTTTTATAAAATTTATATTTAGATATCCATAATATTCTCATATACAGTTAAGACAATTATCTATTTTAACTATCAAATCTTAACTCTTAGGCTTCGTTTGGGATGGCTTTTTTATTGCTTTCTAAAACGGAGTTTTAATACAAAAATAAAAAATTTTGTACTAAAACTCCGTTTTAGAAAGCAGTAAAAAAGCCGTCCCAAACGAAACCTTAGTGGTCATATCCGTGAGCATATCCCCTATCCTTCCTCATAATATACGAAAATACATAACATATTACACCTAGTTATCAATTTACCTTCAACTAAGATCGATTCATAATAAACGATATCAAACCTACAAAATTATATATCACATGCTCAAATTCTATTTTAATAATTATAAAACCTTTACATTTTTAATATTTTCTCTAATTTTTCACTTTATTTCAACAAACGCTGACAAACGCTGACTGCTTAGAACTATATCTACAAAACACACACAATATACCTCACTTATTTTTATTAAGCATCTCCATAATTAATATAAAAAAATCTAAACACAATGTTGATCCTTTAAGTAAACCTATTATGATTGGAAACTCGTTGCTGATTCTATAACTACAAATATCAATAACTTATTTAACATATATATTTGATTATCATTATTCTATATATTTGATGTTAATTACTTTAGCACAAAAATCACAAGTACAATGAATCTTCTTTGCAACAAAAAAACTTAAGTAGCCAAACTCGATGTAATTTTCTAACTTTGTATTTCATTCCCCTCCAACAATGTCATTGCATGACTCAGTAAGTTTAATTTCTCAATAACTATCATAATTTTGAACATCCCCTTTATTCTTACATATTAGCATCAAAATACTAATCCTCTGATTATTTGAAGTTACATAAGCATTCAAAATTTCAATGAAGTTATTGCAATATCACTCATAATTTTCAAATATCATAAGAAATCTCAAATGAACCATAAAAAATTAACTTTACACAACTTAAGAGCCAACTACTCTTCACTTTTTTTTATCAAAATATAGTATGACTCGCTATTATGCATATTATGATCTTCTGAAAATATTTTTCAAGTTTTTGTTTTACAGTTTCTCAAAAAAGTATCTTCAATTTTTACAGATGTCTTCATATTTAACTAAGATTTTAATTATCATTAATTCCAATGCATTTGACTTGATCAAAATAATGCTATTAAAAGCAAGCTTCAAAACAAGCATATGAAGCAATGTGCTTTGACGCGTAGCTACAACACTTCGCTTTGCTGCGAAATGCAACGATGTGTGTACATCCCATGCTCATGACTAACAATCAATTGAGCCATACCAACTGAGATATTAGATTGTCAGTTAATGGGTTTTTTATGGCTCACCTATAAAGAGTTAAGGTTTTTTGCATAATTCATAATGGATTTGCGGGTGTTAGACTTGACGGTTAGAGTTGAGAGAGAGAGAAGCTAGAGAGAGAAGGTTTGAGTAATTGAAAGTTTTTTGCGTGATTTTCAAATTTTCAATCTCGCGGTTTTTTCGCTCGTTCCAATGGTGGCTGCTGAGGGTCGCCGGCCACCAACGGCCGGTGGTCCAGCAGATGTTCGACGGTCTACTACAGGACTGTCTTATGCTCAAACTCGTACTTTCACGTCTTCTCCACCGGCATTTGGAGACATGAAATCTGGAATTCCACAAGGTTTGAAATCCACGACGAAGGTGGGAAAGCCATTAATCATCAATGAAAGAGGTTTGCTAAAGAAGAACAATATTGAAGTTATCGACAAGGACAAAGATGTTGTAGTGGAAGACAATGTGAGTTTTCAGCTAAAAGTAGGAAAAATTCCTTATTTAAGAGGTCATGTATTTGTTAATGAGGGTGCCTCCCCTTCCTCGATCTCGGCACCTGGCTTTGAACAAGAAGGCCATCGAAGCTTCTGTGGAAGGGATAATTGAGAAGATGAATTCATACATTGTTGAATCGAGAGAGTTAAAATCAAATGACAAATTGATTGTTGGAGAAAGTGATATTAAGTCAAATACGGCAGCGAATGTAATTGGAAATAATCTGTTGGAGGCAGCTTATACAAATTTGGTTAAAGTCCAAGATTGCAAATCAGGTGAACTGGGTGACTGTGTTGACAGTATTCCTGTTGATCCTCCGAGAACGACTACTACAACAAAATTAAATGCTTGGAGCAAAAAGGAAAACATAAAAGGTTATAAATCTAGATTTTGGTGAATGCTTGATGGAAGATGGGAAAATGAACTTGAGAATTCCAGGAAACGTCAGAAATCATTAGTTATCAAAGTATTTGGTGTGAATGTGCCATTTCCAGTTATCAGTTCTGATCTTAGAAGACAATGGGCTCCATATAGCAAATTTCATCTCACATTATTGGGGATGGGTTAAATTCTTTGTTCATTCTATGAACAAGAACCGTTAGAAGCTGTTTTCTCAAATGGACCATGGTTTGTTAACGGGCAGATTATTGGTATTGATAGATGGTCTCCAAATTTTGATCCTACTTCCTTAAAAGGTTTGATTGCTCCTATTTGGATTAGGATGCCTAACCTTCCCTTACAGTGTTGGGATGATATAAACATTTGCAGGATTGCGTCTATAGTGGGAAAACCTTGTTTGATTGATATAAACATGTTCCAATAGGGGAGGAAGGAATTTGGAAGGGTTTTTGTGCGAATTAAGTTGGATGAACAACTGCCTTTTGGAGTTTGGGTTGAGGGAAGCTATGGGAAATTTTTTCAGAAGATTGAATATGAGAGAATTCTCATTTTCTGTTTCAATTGTGGTAGGATCGGGCACTCAAAGAAAGATTGTTTGGAAGGCAAGAAAGATACTAATATTGGTTCAAAAAATGATGAAAGCTCATCCAAGCAAATGGAGGCAGATAGATCAAAAACAATTATTAATCATGCTGAGAATGGCTTCATCAATGATAAAGAAGGTAAGGATGGGGCAACTAGAAATCTCTTTTTTTTTTCTCATTTTTTTCTCGTCTATGGGTTCATGTCAACTATGGAAAAAGAAGAAATAAGATACCTGTTTTTAGAAGAGTTATCAGCAATCTAGTGGATGCTTCGGTTATGAAGTATGCTGTTAATTTGGAAGCCAAAAATAAAAAAGATAATGCTGCAGGAGTTGATCACAATGAGGAGACTAGTCTTGAAGAAGCTGAAGATTCTATGGTTAAACATACAGTTCAGCATGTGGTAGCTGCGGAAGAGGTACTCTGTCTGGAACCAGGAACTGATATGGAGCAGGAGATTCAGGATTTTTCAAAGGCATCAAACATCCAATCTGGTATGAATTCCAAAAACAATGCTACTTCTGTTCATGAAAATAAATTCAAAGTTTTTGAAGGATTGGTAGAAGAAGGTGAGATCCAAGAAAAAGTTACTAATTCTACTACTGTTGGCTGTAAAGAAAATATTATAAAGAAGAAGGTAACATGATGACAAATATGGAGGAAAGAGCTGATTTGATTAACAATGATAATGGTTCTTCTTGTGCTAAGAAAAAGGTTCAAAACAATTGAAAGGTTTGGGTCCTATCAACTTGGCTCCTAGAAGTAGAAGAGTAGAAGGTGAAAATTTGGGGATTTCATCCCATCTTATTCAATAAATGTCTTCTATACCCTTTTGGAATTGTAGAGTTAGAAAGAAAAAAGCTTCTCTATATTTGAAGGAGATTGTGAAGGTTCATGGGATATTTTTTTCTTGGTTTGTTGGAAACCAAAATATCTAATATTGATAGAAGGGATGTTGATACATTAATTGGTACGGATTGGGATTTCTTTGAAGTATCTTCAAAAGGTTTGTCGGGTGGAAATCTTTTGATTTGGAAATCTAGCACTGCGAAGTTTCAAGTGTTGGAATCTTCCAATGAATTTGTTATTGGTGATTTGGAAGTTCATAATAAAGGGAGGTGGAGAATTGCTTCAATTTATGGTAATAAGGATGTATATAAAAGAAGAAAACTTTGGGAAAGATTGGAATTTTATTCCTCCAAGGATTTGCGTATGGTAAAAGGAGGAGACTTTAATTGTATTCTTTCTAAAGAAGATAAGAGGGGAGGGAAAAGATTTATCTTTTCTCTAGGACCAAAGGAAATGAAATCTTTTTTGTCTTCTAATGACTTTCATGAAGTTGGATTTCTTGCACCAAGATTCACTTGGTTTAATAACAAATCCGGAGCGGATCCGATACTTGAAAGATTGGATAAATATTTTTGAATTCAGCTGCACTAAACTCTTCACATCGAATGGTGGTTAGACACCTAGCTCGTCTAGCTTCAGATCATTGTCCTATACTCCTAAATTTACTTGAATTCTAGCCCTTGCTTAAAAGAGCTTTCAGATTTGGAGATGGTTGGGCTTCCAATAAGGCTTCGGCTGTAGTTGTGAGTGGTGTTTGGATGAAAACAACTGCTGGTAGCATGTCAAGTATTCTTAATTCAAAGATATAAAAGTCATTGAAGGCATTGTTTTATTGGAGTAAGGCTAAACACAAAAGTTTATTTATTTTGAAAGAGTCCTTGTTTTGTTTCTCTTAAAATAAATATGGAACAGGCTTATGACTCTATGGGGTGGCCTACTTTGATTAAAGCTTTGGAATATTTTGGGTTCTCTTTCATGTTTGCAAAACTTATTTTGGAGTACATACAAAATCCAATATTTTCTATATTAATTAATGGCAATCCGCCCAATTGGATTAATGAGAGAAGTGATTTTCGTCAAGGTTGTCCATTGTCTCCATTATTATTTATACTTTGTTCTCAACTCTTATCTAATACTTTTAAGCAAAAAGAAAACTCCCTTAGAATTCGTGTGAGTTCAAATGGGACAAGAGTTTCCCATTTACTGTATGCAGATGACGTAATCATTTTTTCTGAAGCAAGACTGAAGGCTATCAAAGAAATTAAAGCAATCTTGGATAAATTCTATGGTTGGACCGGCCAAAAAATTAATAACCACAAATCTTGCTTGCTCTTTGGCAAATCAGTGGATAGAAGGAATAAAAAAGCAATATCTCGAATTTTGGGATTCAAAAATGTTAAAGAATTGTCTTATCTAGGAGTTAAATTAGCTCTTAGAAGGCTTGTAGGAGATGATTATCATTTTGTTATTGAGAAAACTTTGAAGATGGTCAATATTTGGGGAGGAAAGCTAATCTCTTTAGCGGGAAAAATCACTTTGGTAAAAACTGTTTTGCTCTCCTATACTACTTTTCAAAGTACCAATTCTTTGATTCCCAAAGGTGTACTTGATGAAGTTGATAAAATTTGTATAAATTTTATTTGGAATAAAGCAAATAGAGGTCATGGGATTCACTATGTGAGCTGGAATACTTTGTGCTTGCCTTTAAGATGAGGAGGTAGAGCTTTACATTCTTGTTATAATAAAGCTGGGCCATTGAGAGCTAAGATTGTTTGGAAATATGTTCAAGAAGAAGACTCGTTACTTCATAAGGTGTTTTATCCGGAATATGGAGGCTTGTCTAGAGTTGGTATGGTGAAGAAGCATGGAAAATCATTTCAGACGGGGGAAATTCTTTGAAGCAAATAACTAGATGGTCAATTGTGAATGGGGAGTCAATTGATGTTCTAATTGACACTTGGATATTGTAAAAAAGCTTGAGCAAATGGCCAACTTTTATTTCTCTGGATCTTAGTAGCTTAACAGTGGATAAACTTATTGAAGAAGGGGAATGGAAACTGACAGAAATCAGCAAGTATATGGGTGAGGTACTTGCAAAACTTATTTGCAATATTCAAATACATTATGGAATGGGGAAAGATAAGCTTGAATTGCTTTGGCAAAATTCAGGGAAATCTATTTATGCACTAGTTTTTGAAGCCACGATTCAACAAACAGTTACAGTCCACTTTTGGAAATGGATTAGGAAAACCAAATTGAATCCACAGGTGGAGGTTTTTTGGTGGAGAATCTTAATAATGCTCTTCCTACTTACCATTTCTTATCGTATAGAAGATTACAAAGGGAGTCAAGTTGTCCTAGAGGCTGCAATGAAGATGAAAATAGCAACCATGTTGCAGTAAAATGCAAAAAACTGCTAGAAGCTATACAACACATTAATAGGTTGGGTTTCCTTATCCCGTCCTTTATCTCTCTTGAAGAATGCTGCTGTTGGTTGTCAAAACAAAATCCATTTTTGGCGAATTTATATTGTAATATACTGTTTTTCTCATGGAAATCGAGGAACAAGTTAATTCACAAAGGATTTGAGGATAGCTAAATGTGCATAGCTGCTAATGCCGTGAGCTATGCTTCCATTGCTGACTATGGTGCTAGTAGAAGCTCGGGTATATGGGGTGCTAATCAGTCGTCTTGGATGTCTAATTCACATTGGCATCCTCCTCCACCCGATTGGATCAAGGTGAATGTTGATGCAACATTACTTTCATCTTACAAAGCTGAAATTGGAGGGGTATTTCGTGATGACAAAGGCCGATTTCTTTTGGCCTTGGGGAAGTCATGTATACATTGGGACATTTCTTCATTGGAGCTTTTTGATACTCTTTCTTTGAAGGAAGTTATTAAAGATTGGATGTATAAGTACAAGGGGATCATCATAGAAGGAGACAATTCGAATATTATCAAGTTTCTTGAAGAAGCCAAAGCAAGTAGAAATTCTAATTTGGAATCTCTACATGTTATCAAAGATTTCAACCATGTTATTTTTAATTGTGCAAATAGAAGTTATAATAAGTTACCGGATTTAGGTGCTAACTATGCAATTCTTAGCTCTTTTATTTGGGAAGACATTAGTGAAAATAAGGTTCCTCCTTTTATGACTTTGTTAAAGGAGGAATCTGTGGTGTCTAGTTTGTAGTTTGTTTCTTTTTCTCTTATTAATGCAATTTTATGCATTTTCTTCAAAAAAATAAAGAGTTAAGGTATAAACTATGATCCCAAATTTAATTTAGTTAACAAGTACATCCGACTTTAGGGATAATCTTCTCTTATCACCTCATGCTATTCTCAACTTCTCTCCTCATTACAAACACAAACCATTATGATGATATGAATATAGAAAACCAACTCCTCATTGACCATCTAGAGCTCTCAATCTCAAGTCAATATACTATTTCTTCACTTTATATATGAGATTCTTCTTCATGACTTTTGAGTCATTCAATTCTTCAACTTCTATTTCTCAATTCATTGTCAACTAGATTTGAATTCAAGGTACATAACTTTACTCCTATTATAGCTTTGGAGTTTCTCTAAGGTTTTTCATATCCTTTGCCTCGTGCAATTTTGCCATTTAAGAACTGTCCAGAGATATGTGTTTAAGTTTCTCCATGGTATTCCATGCCCTTCAGCTTGTGCAATTGTCATTTAGGACTGGCCAGAGAGATGCTCTTCAAAATTGCCTAAAATATTTCTAGTGTATTTTTTTATAAGTTAAATTTATGAATATTTATGTTGTTGTTTGAGTTATGTTGAACTTAAAGGTTATTTTGTTAATTAAAATAATGAAGACATGAATAAAGAAGATATTAATATTGATATTGAAAGGGAAAATTAGGATAATGATGGTTGAATGTTTCATTTGCATGGTGTCCACATGTTTTGTAAGCTTATCGAGAGCATAATAGATGCTTAAATTTTGAAGTATTGGATTGTGAGTTCTAGAAATTCATGCCAGGCTCTTCTATGGGTGTTAATGCTTTTGGTTCTTAAGAAGGCAAATTGGATTGCAAATAAAACAGAACCCCGATATTTCACCATCATTTTTGAAAGCTTTATGATTTGGCTCAAGGTTTGTCATAGACACAAGTGCCAATTGTTAATTGCCCTCTCAGTGATGAGAAAAAACTTTTAATTAAGGCTATTCATTAGATGTTTAATGCTTAGCTTATAAAAACAACAATTTTATCATAGGATAGAAAAAAATTTCACATTCAACTTAAGGCAAATGATGCCGGAATGATGATGAATCCAATCAAGGCCTCATGGTTCAGAGATAGTCGACTCAACCAGATTAAAGAGTCATTATTGTAAGCTATAAGTTACTTCATCTAAGGAAACATTATAGACATACTAGTGAATGTTTATCCAAAAATTATAATTTTAAAGTAACCTTAACTAATAGAGGGCTTTTTGTCCAATCAAATGCACCCTATAATTCATAACTCAAGGAGCTGAGCCATTGGAGAACATTCAAGCTTCAGTAGTGATAGTAATTTAATAGTGCTATTTTACAGTGAAACAACTTAGTCAAATGATCCTAATCATAATAATTATTTATCAGTGATGCAATCAAAAATTTGGTAGAGGGCCCCAAATTTTTTATCACAAAATTAGGAGACTTCCTATATAAAAGAAATACTGAAAATGCTGAAGAAATTCACCAAATTCTAAAAAGACACAAAATAAGAAACAAAGACACTTCCATAATATTAGAGAAAACTCTTACATTTCATGTCACTTACAAAAAAACACTTACAAACTTGGACACACGCCTAAACTTGCTTCACTTAGAGAAGAAAGATACAGATGGAATGGCACTTGCAGAGAGAAGAAAGAGATTAGAAGCCAAGACGAAGGTTGGAAAGAGCTCGCAAGATTTCCATAGAAGTAGAAGAAGTGGAACAAAGCTCTCAAGCTTTTTCCAAGAAACCCTCAGGTTTTCTTAGTCCAAAAATAACATTTTTCACCACCAAAAACAGCCACAAACATCTTCTATATATAGGCATAAAAGAGAAATACAAACAGCCACAAAACATTAATTAAAAGCTGAAAATATAAGGCCAAAAGACACCTAAAAACTGCAGTAGAAATCTGTCCAGAAATCTGTAAGTCTCTTGGAATTCTCCCCAAAACAGCCACCAAACAGTCCCCATAAAATTGTTCAAATTCTGTCCAAAAAACAACCCCAAATCTCTTCATATACTCAAATAAATGAGGGAATTGAAAAACCAACAGTCACTTCACAGCAGCCCCAATATTGCATAGGAAACAATGCTTCATTTCCACGGGAAAAGGCCTCCAGCTGATATGGGAAAACTGCCCAGACAGAAAACCAAAGAGCCACTTTTAATTTCGGTAAAATGGGGGACCACGGGGCATTAATTTCAAGAGCAAACCAAAGGGTCAAAGCCAGCAGGAATCGCAACAATCCAAGAGGCAACAGGAAGAGAAAAAGGCAAGTGAAATTATAGAGAAATGAGAAGAATAAGGGGGGAAGGAAAAAAGCTAAGTTTAAGAATTAATGAGCTAATTTTTAGTCAATAAATGAACTAAAAATCAGCTCATAATGAGCTAAACTTCCACTTGACATTAATGAGCTAGAGAAGTCAAAAATCAAATATTAGGATTTGATTTGACCCCCCACGCCCCCAAATATTAGGATTTGATTTGCCCCCCCCCACCCCCCCCCCGCCTACATCAATCAGTTTCATCTGGTAGTAAAATCACCCAGTCAAAGAATATGTGTCACATCTTTATGGGTGTGAGATCATTTTAAAGATATTATAATGATACACTCAATATAACATTGTCTCTTTGTGAGCTGAGATTAATCTCAAACTTAATGCCCTTATCAAACTATTATAGAATGCAAATATATGATGCTTTAAACTTTGGAGCAATATATTTTGCCTGATTCTTTTTATAAATATATTCCTTTTTTTCATATTTTTATAAAAGTTTGGGCCCGACAATAATTTATTTTGGAGTTTAGAAACATTTTTGGAAATAAAGATCCCCTCTAGCTGAGAATCACCGCCATCATTGAGGTAAGATCATTTACATCATTGGTATTTGAGATTTGAAGCTTAATTTTGAAAATATATCCTGATGTGCATTTACTGCATCCAATATAGAGTATTTGCTTGAATGTACTCTATTTTATTGCATCTTGCTAGCTCTGTCCAACTGCTTGCAAAGGATCATGTACATGGGGGACAAGAATTAAAATGTGGGATTTACGGACAGAAAAGGATCATGTCATGCACGTTTTTTAGGCGATTACATGGTGCATTTGTACGCATCTCAAGGAATCTCAATAGAGTATGAAGCTATCTCATGATGTGTGCACATTATTTGAATAATTCCAAATTATATTATTTGCATAATCTCAATAGAGTAAGAAGCTATCTCACAGTATTTGCATGAATGCACTATATTTTATTGCATCTTGCATTTGTACCGCCGCTGCACCGGCGCCCGGATGCAGTTTTAAATAGGAAAGGGTTCCCACATCAAGAATGAATGTAGGTACAGAAGCTAGTCCATGAAACTAAAATTAGGATAGGAACTTGGAATATAGGCTCTCTTACAGAGAAATTAATATAATTAATAGATATTATGATTCTTAGGAAGATAAATATTTTGTGCATTCAGAAAACTAAATGGGTTGGAGAGAATATTAAAGAGATTGATAATTTAAGATATAAATTAAGATATTCGGGTAGGAGTCATACTAGAAATGATGTATGTCTGATTATAGATAAAGAGTTTGAAGGATAATGTTATAAAAATTAACATAATTGGAGTTAGAATTATAGTTTTAAAGATTATTATTGATGCTAAAATTGTTAATATTATAAGTACTTATGCTCCTCAAGTAAGTTTGGACTTTGAATATGAGTTTAAAATTAAAATTTTGAAATGACTTAGAAGAATTAATACAAAATATACATCTTAAAAAAAGAATTTTTATTGGAGGAGATTTAAATGGACATATTGATAGAGAGGTAGATTTTAAAAGCATTTATGGTGGTCATGAGTTTGGAACGACAAATAAAGGTGGTAAGACTATATTAAATTTTGCTTTAGCTTATGAATTTTTAATAGCTAATACCTTATTTAAGAAAAAATATGAACATCTTATCACTCATAAAAATTGATATAATAAAACACATATTAATTATTTTCTTTTGAAAAAATTAGATCGTTTAGATTCAAAAGATTGCAAAATTATTCCGAGTGAAACTTTATGTATCTAACATCGATTATTAGCTTTGGACTTTAAGATAAAATGGGAGAAAATAAAAAATAAAGTAAAATAACTTTTTTGAATTAGATGGGGGCATTTAAAGAATATTAATAAAAATATTTTCGATAGTAAGATTTTAGATCTTAAGATTTTGTCTGTGCATGATGATGTTAATTTTATGTGGGAAAACGTGGCTAGTGATATTAAGATTGTTACAAAAGATGTGCTTGGAGTTTCGAAGAGAAAAGCTCCTAATAGTAAAAATAGTTGGTGATGGAATCCAAATGTGCAACAGACGATAAAAAAATAAGAATATTTGTTATAAAAATTGTTTTATATGTAAAATTATGATAATTGGGAAAACTATAAAGAGGTTCGTAAGGAATCTAAGAAAATTATTTGCAATGCAAAAAGCTTAGCTTTTAATGATTTATATTATATTAGATACTAAAGAGGGGGAAAGATATATGTATAAGTTAGACAAACAAAGAGATATGAGTAATAAGGATTTAGTTCAAGTGAAAGTGTATTAAGGATGAAGATCAAAAAATACTTTTTTAGAAAATGATATTCAACTAAGATCGATGAGATATTTTGCTAAACTTTTAAATGAAGAACGTGAAAATACGATTGACTTTAGTGACTTTAACACCCTAAATGAAAATAAAGATATTTGTTTTTATCGGCGTATTAGTAAAACTGAAGTTAGAAAGACTTTAAAGAAAATGAAGTGTGGAAAAGTTGTTAGAACTGATGATATTCCAATAGATGTTGAAATACTTAGGAGATGAAAGAATTTCTTGACTTTCTAAACTTTTTAATACTGTTTTGAAGACTAACAAGATGCCAGATCAGTGGAGAATGAGTGTGTTAATTCCTAAGAATAAAGGTGATACACAAGAGTGTGCGAATTATAGAGGAATTAAGTTAATGTGTCATACTTTAAAACTATGGGAGTGAGTTATGGAGCGTAGGTTGCAGCGTGATACTAATGTTTCTCAAAATCAACTTAGATTAATGCCGGGTAGGTCTACTATGGAAGTTATACATTTATTATGACTTTGGGCGATCAAGTCATTAATAAGAGTACACGTTTTAGATAACTTGGATCTATTGTTCAGAGTGATGGTGAAATAGATGGGGATATTATCAGCAAAATTCAAGTTTGGTTGGTTGAAGTGAAGAAGTGCATCGGGCTTGTTGTGCGATAGAAAGGTCCCCCTCAAACTTAAGAGAAAATTCTATAAGATAGTGGTAAGACCTGCAATGCTTTATGGTGTCGAATGTTGGCCATTAAAAGAGAAGCATAATAAGGGAAAATTCTATAAGATGGTGAGACATGCAATGCTTTATGGTGCCGAATGTTGGCCATTAAATAACAAGCATAATACTAATTTAAGTGTTGCAAAGATGAGGAAGTTTAGGTGGATGACTGGATTTACTTTTCACATATATTCTCTCTCTACCCCTCTCTCTCTCTCTCTCACTTTTCACTCTCCCTCTTTCTTTTCCATATCTCTCCCTTTTCACTCACTCTCTCTCTCTACCCCTCCCTCTCCCTTTCGCTCTCTCACTCTCCCTCTTTCTAGTCTCTCTTGCTTTCTATCAATCTATCGCTCTCTCTCTCTCTCTTGTTCTCTCTCTCTCTCTCTAATAGCTCCAGTGGAAGATAAGATTAGAGAGAGTCGTCTTAGATGGTTTGGTCACATTAAACAGAGGCCTTCTAATGACACGGTTAGGAAAGTTAAGGTATTAGTTTGACTTATGTTAAGAAGGTAGAGGTAGACCTAAAAAGACTTGGTTAGAAAATATTAAAAATGATCTTTCTTTATTAGATTTAAATGAATATTTGACTTTTACAGGACACAATGGCGAAAAAGGATTCATGCAGCAAACCCCACGTAGTGGGACAAAGGCTTGATGTTGTTGTATAAATGCAATATTTTTTAGCTCTCAATGATCGCATTCTATATGATTGTGTTTGTACTCTGAATCCAATTGCAAGTTTTTATGAGTTTAAGTCTTTTGTGCATTCCAATGCTTCATAATTTTCATCCATATATGATTGTATTTTATTGTGATAGGTCCCATGAGAAATCATTTTTCTTATTATAAAAAGGGGCCACCCTAGTTTATTTTCAACATTCCATCTAGATTTTATTATTGCTCTTGATGAGTTTTCAAGACCGTTGCAAGTTTCTTATAAGTCAAGTTCAAGTTTTATTTAGTGTTCTATTACAAACTTTTGTTCTCATTTATTATTATTTTAATTGTTACATTTATTTTTTGTTTCCTTATATCACATTTATATCTTATGTCATTTTCATTCTATTTTTCTCGAGTCCCTATTCACTAAAAAATTTATTAGCCTCCCAATTTTTTAGTGGAAGGCATCTATAAGAAGCACTTGGCTTACCAAACATAGCCTCACATGATCAGTGTCCTAAGACACCATGACCATGATTTTCACAAGTCATCATGAGCGAATTATAGAGGTATTAAGTTAATGTGTCATACTTTAAAACTATGGGAGCGAGTTATGAAGCATAGGTTGGGGCTTGATACTAATGTTTCTCAAAATCAATTTGGATTCATGCCGGGTAGGTCGACTATGAAAGCCATATATTTATTAAGATGTTTGATGGAGAAATATAGAGAAAATAAGGAGGATCTACATATGATATTTATTGATTTAGAAAAGGCATATGATAAAGTTCCAAGAGAAGTGCTATGGAGAGTTCTTGAAAAGAAAGGAGTCAATAATGCTTATATTCAAATCATTAAAGATATGTATGCCGGAGCTATTACTTGTGTTCAAACACAAGGTGGATTGACCAACTATTTCCCTATTTCGGTTGGGCTACATCAAGGATCAGCCTTAAGCCCATATCCTTTTGCTTTAATCATGGATGTTCTCACTAGACATTTGCAAGAGGATGTACCTTAGTGTATGCTTTTTGCTGATGATATTCTTCTTGTTGATAAGACTAGAGAGGGAATTGAAGGTAAACTTGAATTATGGAGGTCAACCTTAGAGTCTTAAAGGTTTTTGCTTGAGTAGATCTAAAACGAAATATATGGAGTGTAATTTTAGTAGTAATAGACATAGTGAGGGGATTATGACTCTGGGCGATCAAGTCATTAATAAGAGTACACGTTTTAGATATCTTGGATCTATTGTTCAGAGTGATGGTGAAATAGATGGGGATATTATCAGCAGAATTCAAGTTGCATGGTTGAAGTGGAGGAATGCATCGGGCTTATTATGTGATAGAAATGTACCCCTCAAACTTAAGGGAAAATTCTATAAGATGGTAGTGAGGCCTGCAATGCTTTATGGTGCCGAATGTTGGCCATTAAAAGAGAAGCATAATACTAAGTTAAGTGTGGCAGAGATGAGGATGCTCAGGTGGATGAGTAGCTTTACCCTTAGAGATAGGATACGAAATGAGCATATACATGAAAAGGTTGGAGCAGCTCCAGTAGAAGATAAGATTAGAGAGAGCCGCCTTAGTTGGTTTGGTCACATAAAAAGGCGGCCTTCCGATGACCCGGTTAGGAGAGTAGAGGTATTAGATTTGACCTGTGTTAAGAAAGGTAGGGGTAGACCTAAAAAGACTTGGTTAGAAAATATTATGAATGGCCTTTCTTTATTAGATTTAAACGAGAATTTGATTTTTACTAGGACATAATGGAGAAAAAGGATTCATGTAGCCGACCCCACATAGTGGGATAAAGGCTTGAGGTTGTTGTTGTTGTTGTTGTATATAAATAAAAATGCATATAGGGCATACTACGTCGCAAGCAAAGCTTATGATCTTTCCTTGTCGTGTCAAGAAAAAATGTGCAAAAGTGACACTAGTCATGTAATACGCGTCGCAAATGAGATTTTAGGAGCTTCTAAGAGTTGCATTTTTTTATGCCCGGATGAGAGTCTTTCTTTTTGCTCTTAACTTTTTTAAAATATATATAGAGAAATTTTTTAGAGAGTTTAAGAGAGAAAGGTTGAGAATTGAGAGTAGGAGAAAGGGAGAAAGTGATGACATGAAACAGAGAGAAGATATCCAAATTTGTTTGGAAAATGAAGATTAACAATGAGGAGAGTTGTCAAAGTTGATTGCTAGTGAGTGTTTGAGAGGTTGAGAAAGAGGGCTTGAGAGGAACGCATGGAAGACCACAATAGTGAAGAGGTTGCCTGCTATAGTACCATATTTGATGATGAGGTGCATTGACAACTAAGGAGGAAATAATCGGCAATGGCATTGAGTAGGTGCGAGATTAATATGAAAAGCAAGGGAGATGCCAGGTGAGGCTTAGTGCAAGCACGCAAAGGTGGGAGAGAGCGAAGGCCAATTTAAGAGTTATTCGTGACAAGCAATGGCGAACTTCATGGGTTGCCAAGGTGTGCCCAAAAAAGAGGTAAGATGCATGAGCTAGAGCCAAGCGAGTAGTTTGCATGAGAAGCGAAACAAGTTCGACATGAAGTCTTTAGAGCTACGAAAGGTCAATTGAAAGGGAGCCATGAGGGATGCATGCTCAAGGTAGGGACAAAGGACGGGCAGAGAAAATAACATCGGTGAGATGCGAGATTTGGAGATTTAGGCGGCATTCAAAAAAGGGATTTGAATTTTTTTAATAAATTTAACTAAATTAAATAAAAAATGGTTCAAAAATAATGTGTCATTTGAAACTTCATGCATTTTTCATTGCTCACATGACACAGAATTTCTTAACTTTTCTTATATTGCGACAAAAAATATGAGTGTCTTTTCTAATAATTTTTTATGTCACGAATGCGTGATAGCTCATTTTTCAAACATACAATAAGTGATTGTTTTCATTATTGATGTATTTCAGACTAATCTAGCATGACATCACATCAATTGTCCACCTTCACATTTGATTGAAGGGAGATTTACATACATACCACTTAATACTATGCTATTTACATATTTAACACCTAAAACTTTAATATTACATACATATCACCCATAGTTCATTTTCATACCAAATATGAGTGGTAGAAATGAAATATATGAGTGGTAGGAAAGAAATGTAAGTGGTATATTTGATATTAAAATAATACAGGGTGGTATTCATGTAATATTAAAGTTTTATGTGTTAGATATGTAAATAAGATGTTATAAAGTGGTATGTATGTAAATTTCCCTTGATTGAATTGAGTTTTGGAGCCAATGTGGAGGTCAGGACTATGTTTGTGGTAAACTAATTGACCATAAGGATCTCCAAAAAATCATTTGGATGTCACAATAAGGATTTCTTTTTGCAAAACTCTAAGAATATTTGTGAATGTCAATACAAAAAGTTTGAGATTCGGCAAGTAAGCCTGTGTTGTTGTAAATTGATCATTAATTCACATTTGCATTTGGCTTTGTTGAATTTGTTAAAACAAATTATTCATTCAATTTTCGCTTTGTGATTTTCAAAACTTGTCAAAGGAATTGAAATTTTTATTTGATGATGCCACTAAACTCAGCTTGATGCCTCCTTAAGTCAGAAGCAATCCTTTTGTTTGTCTTGACCTTTCAACCAATTGAAAAGTTCTCATTAATTTGGGTTAATTGAGCTTATCAAATAAAACAGGTTTGGAACTTGACAGATCTTGTCATCAGACAAATAAGGTGGAGGCTTTACTATAATCATTGATATAGCCTGTAGATTAAGAAGAGTTGTGAGCGACTCAGCAATATTTAGGCATGTTGAGTCTAACCTTTTGGATTCACTTAAAGTCTGAGCTATGGGAACTTGAGTTTTTCAAACTTGGCTAGTTTAAGCTTGTAAACTTATAAAATCTTATTATTTGGCTTTCCAGATAATGGAACTTGCAAATTTAAGAAATATTCTTGCATGGACACTTGCTTTAGTGAAGATTGTCTCTAACTTTGCCCTAACATGTCAATCATTTGAGAAAAATCTTCTAGATCTAGATCACCTGAAATTGCCAAGTTAAATAGGCTTGAAATTTTGTAGCTTTTGCCATCAGACTAAAAAAGGGCTTCCTTATTGCAACATTTCTTATGACTTGTTGAGCGAGAGAAGCTATCAGCAACTCGGCATGTTTAGTGTGTTGAATCTGACATTCATTACCTACTCGAGTCCCAAACTTAAGTTATAGGGATTTATGCATCTCCAAGTTGGTTGATTGATATTTACAAATTTGGAAATTTTCTAACCTATCTTTTAGAATATTGATGAGCCAAGGAGATCAACCTTCACTTTTGAGCTACCTTATTCATGCTTGTTGAAAAATTGATCGATTTCTTTAATTGTGTAATTAGATGAGATGCACTACTAAAAATTTTAAATGTCTATTTAAAGATCTCAATGTGAAGCATGATGAGAACAAAAATAAATATTTAAAAATGCCCTGTCATGGAGGAGACTTCCATAATAATTTAGAAATATTGTCTGCAATATATCATACTTGAAAATTGATTTTTATATTTTTTTTTCAGGGTCATGCAATCATACGCAACTTGGCATTGATCATTATGGGTATTTATCTAAGAATCTCGATATGAAGCACGATATCAACTCAAATGTTCATATCTTGAAGGAAGAATTTTAGATACAATACTACTTAATACGATCCTATGTGAAATATAGTTTTAAGTGCTCGCGATTGATTGGAAGCATATATTATTGACAATTTAGATTGATGACCTGACAGACTCCGCCTTGGTATGTTTTCTTAATGAAGAAAGGTCCTTCCTAATTAAGTTCAAATTTATCACCAATTTTTAGATGAGAAATAATTGTTCTTCTTAGTATTAGGGTTAATTCTCCTCAATATGTCTGAGAATCCTCTTGTTGGCTTTGAGAAATAGCTTGTGATGGACAGTGAGGAACAAACAAACACAATTATGTCCTATTGGTTTGAATTTGATGACATCTGCACTCGCGGGAAATGTGAGGTTTATTCTTTGAATCTTTTTTAATTTGAAGAAGTATAAAGGAAAACCATAATTTAACCGTACTGGCTTTAACATGATAACTCCTCTACCAAAGTTGGCTCGTGATGGGAACCTTTGAATGGCTCTCTAAGAAGAAGATTATCACAAGAATCATGAACTGAAACATTTTCTTTGGAACAGACTCTAGACTGATTTATCAATAATGGATTTCTTGAAGTACAAATCAGATGCCTGTGGGCTCCGAAAATTCGGCCTCGGCCTCCACTCGCTTTTCTTATTCGGCGAGCGAGTTTTAACGAACTAAGTTCCGAGGTAAATTTTGGAAGGCAGATGGGTTTGTAGATAAGACACTACCCAGAGATTTCGCCCTCATTTTTTGAGGACTTTATGATCTGAGTTCTGGTTTCCTATAGGCGCAAGCCCCTGTAGTTAATTACCCCTCCCGATAACGAGAGAGAACTTTCGATTAAGGCTAGTCGTTGATCAGATACGTATATAATACGTGTTATCTGGCATATAGTAGCAGCAATGGAATTGAATTTGAGAATTGGATTTAGATTTGTGAATTTGGGAAGTTTGGATATTTGGAAAGATTTAATATTTAAAATAGAAATTGCACCATCTTGTACTTAAAGCGGATGGTGGGGGAATGGATGATGGACCCGATAGAGATCTCATGGTTCCGTCGTCCCGGGCCATCGTGGTCCCTGGTCTACTTAGTCAGAGGAGGTAGTCGACCCAACCTGACAGGATCCTTGTCGGCAGCCATGGGTTGCTTCGTCCAAGGGGACCTTGTAGACCGGGGTTGAATGTTTGTCTAAGGGGACAAATTTGAATCCACCTTAGCTAACAGAGGGCTTTGTGCCCTATCGATCATATCCTATTGATTCATATCTCAAGGATTTAACGCCATTAAGGAGCATATTGGCTCTGGCCATAACCGCTATCTGTGGTGCCATTTGGCGGCAAAACCACTCGTTTCAGAGGGCCCCGGGTCATAACCGTTTACCTGCAGTGCCATTTGGCGGCGAAACTGCCGGTTAGAGGACACGTACCACGTCCTTACTGGCAAGAGATTATTTGAGAATGGATCCTAGTGATATTTTCGACTAGGCATTTGGCTCTTTGTGAGCTAGAGTTTATTTGAATTTGTCCACCCCGACAGACTGTTGTGGAGGGTGGATGGATTTTGCTTTAAGCATTGATGATTTGATTCCAGTTTTAAATATCTTGAAATTTGGAGTTTGTAGAGTTTGGATTCTGATAGACACTTGAGTGGAATTTGAAATATTTGTGCGC
>NW_021319578.1:1116264-1279075 GCF_001605985.2 Dendrobium catenatum
TTTATTAAAATTAATTAAAATAATTAGTTATAATTAGCTTTAATTATAACTAATAAATATTAATTAATTTTAACAACTTATAATTAATTAATAGTAATTAATAATAATTATAAATTATAATTAATTAAATTTATTCTAATTAAATTAATCATAATTAATTAGATTAATTATAACTACTTAATTAAAATTAAATATGATTAATTATAATAACTATAGTTAATTAAAATAATCATAATTAAAATTAATTTAAATTAACTTTAATTAAAATTAATTTAAACTAATTAAACTATCTCCCTCTCTCTCTCTCGGTTAGGCTCGGCGGGGTCACGGGATTTGGCCGAAGTTGTGCGTGAAAGGAGAGAGTTACCTATACAGCAAGCGAACTCATGTTGTTGCCTCCGATTAAAAATGTTGTAACTTCCGAAACAACGAGGGAATGTCAAAGGAGGCGGAAGTCTCTGGCTAGGGCAGAGGACAGATCGGCGGCTTCTTGGGCTTGATCGGACAAAGGCAGAGGGAGGAGACGGGTTCGACTGAAGGGAGAGGAAGGTAAGGGAAAATCTCTCTCTCTCCCTCTCTCTCTCTCTCTCTCTCTCGGCTAGAGGAGGTCGGAGCAGCAAGGAGGTCGGGATGGGTCGGTCAGAGAGGAAGGGAGAAGGCGTCGGCTTGGTGTGGACGAAGATGGAGGGAGATCGTCAGTGGAGATGGGGTCGTGCGAGAGGGGTTCGGTCGTGGAAGCAGCGACGGAAGCAGAGCTCGGCAGTGGGAGAGAGTCGTGTGTGGGATCGAACGTGGAAGAGTCGAGCAGCCCCCTCGCTATTTAACGACGATTTGGGCGCTCGATCGAGGCGAGCTCGCGGCTTTTGAGCAGGATTTCACGGGAAATTGACTGGAGCGGCGCCGTTTGCAGTAAATTAGCGGGATTTGAGCAAAATTTCTGGAGGAGTTCGGCAGGTTTCGCGGCAGAATTTTGGGATCCGTCGGGCAAGGTATGACAGTGATGCTTCTTTTTTTTTCTTTTGGTTTTTACATGAAGGTTAACAATGCCTCGCTTTACAACTTCTAAACAAAATTCTCTTCATGAGGCTTTATCCATCAAACATGATTTCCTTTCCACTTGGACATTTCCACAATGGATTCTTGGACTCAAAGTCCAAGTGTCCCGGCCCAGCATTCACCTTTTAGGACTTGCTTGGCTGTGTTTTGAGCTACCACAATTGATGATAGTTTTCTTGATGGAGCTTTATGGGCCTTTATAAAAATCATAGTTTGTCTTCATCATACCCTTCTTTTTCAACGCTTACAAAACTTTCTTGTCTTGCTAACAAAATCTAAAGCTCTTTCTTTTGAGTAAAGGATTATTGTTGACGAGCAAGGGAGATGCTAGCTGTGTGAGGCTTAGTACAAGCAAGAAACAATTGGAGAGAGTGGGGGTTGATTTAGGAGAGCTATGTGTTAGGATCAATGGCAAAGTTCATGGGATATCAGAGGTGGTAGGTGCAGGTAAGGGTGAGAGAGATCAAAAGACTACCAGAATTTTGAGCTTGAAATGTTGTGACATTGCCGCAAACAAAAGAACCTCAACAATTTCGGAGTAGGAGAGCGATTGGAATTCGCTATAGAAATTTGTGAGATAGTTGTTGGTGTCAAAATTCTCCAAAGGTAATCGAGCACTAGAGAAGGAGAAAACGCATGCGCGAGCATTCAATGTGGTAGTGAGAGGACGAGTAATTCATGTCATGACAAAAAGGTCAAGAGATCGATAAGAAAGGGTGCTCATATAGGTACAGTGAGGGCTGAGACATGTCAAAGCATGCACGAGTGAGGAGGGTTAGTGAAAATGTGCAAACTTGAGGTAAACAAGTAGATTGTATGCGAGAGGGGAGACTAGATTGACATGAGGTCTTGGAAGCAGCGAAAGGTTGAGTGAAGGGTAGTTGCGAGAGCCGAATGTGCAAGCAAAGAACAGGGGACAGGCAAGGGATATGATACCTACTAGATGCAAGATTTGGGGATTCAACAACATTTGAAAGAGCAACTTGAATTTTCTTTTTTGATAAATTTAATTAGATCAAATAAAAAATAAGTAAAAATTATTATGTCAAGAAGCTAGCTCATATAAAAAGAAAGAATCGATTGGCTGCAAGATTTTTGAACAAGCTAATAACTAATTTATGTTATGCTCAAGGAAAAATAAAGTATAGACATCTCAAATTATAGAAGCAAAGAACTATTAAAGATGACTTAGATCCTTTAGTTGTTGATGACTATACTCTAACGATGAATGAGTAGCACCTAGAAGTAATAAAGGTCTTGAAGTTGAAGCTAAAGGATAGACTTATAGCGATGATGAAAATGAATAAATCAATGTTGACATTGAAAAGTATATTGAATTGGGAGCAGCTTCTACTTCATAAATATATAAAAAGAGGAAATAACGAAGAGTTTGAGTTTCAAAAAAATCTAAAGGTAATCATAAATATAATTGATTACTTATTGTGTTATTAATTTGTTATTTTATATTAGATTATATCTAATGTAATATTAACTATTATAGGGGATAAGAAAAAAATATGTAGTTGAAGAAGATTTTGAATATGATTTTAACACAGACTATGAGAATTCTTCAGAAGAATGTTAAAGTGAGAATGAGCCTGCTTAGGTCTTGATCCTTAGGGCATATGTAATTTGATTTGAATTTAATTCTAAATATTTGTGTTATTATAACATTTATTTTTAAACAAGACATTATGTTGATAATCTATTTCATTTTTTATCATTTTTATGAGTTATTTAAATTTCTTTTTAACATTTCACTTTTTTTTTGTTTCGAGACTTACGCCTCATGGCTTACGCCTTACCTCACTAAGGAAAAATGTCATGATTTTCGATTTCTCCTAATTAAATCTTGAGGCTAACTAAATCCATGGAAAGCACAAGATGCACATCTGATAATGGAGACTGCTAACTAGAAAAATATAAGCACATATTATATTGAATTTGAACACATAGTATTAGCAACTGATGGCCCAAAGTTTAAAATTGCACAATTGGGTATAGAGTCATTTTTTATCCGTGAGGCAAAGCGTAAGCCTTAATATCAAAAAATAATGTAAAGTAAAAATAAAGGTTAAATGTGATTTTTTAATATAATAACTAAATAATAAGTTAAAAGATAACATATTAATTTTCTATTGAATTATGAAATACTAAATTGACATACACATAAACCAAAAATTACACAAGACGTAAAGTGGCAACCTATAAATTGTTTGAAATAGAACTGAAATCCAAACATCATAAGGGCAAAACAACGTTAAATATTAGACTTGCATAAAATATTATATAATATCATGTTCAACTAAAAATTACCTTTTTCTCAGCTCCTTACTCATGCACATCTAGTTTCTAAAGAAAGTTGAAGTATTATGATAATAACTCATAAGTCATCTGCACTATCATCATTGATGGGGTTTTTCATTTGAGTATTCATAGTAACGAACTCTCTCCCCTATATCATCACATATGAAGTTCAATGCCTCTCAAGTTGAAATAGTATGACTACGATGACAGTGGTTATGGCGGAGACGGTAGGCTGGAGATCGAGAAAGTCGAGAGGAAGCTATTTGTGGCTTGGGAGTACTTGAAAGCGTGATTTGTTCGAAGCTTTAATTTAGGAATTTAGGTTAAGTGTGTGTGTCTATATATATATATATATATATATATATGAGAGACCTCATGGCAGTGAGGCAAGGTGTCTCAGCCAAACTAAGGCTCACGCTTTACAAAAAAAGCAAGAGACAATAAGCCTTAAGGCATTTTTTGTTGGAATTGCACTGAGGTGGGCCTCAAGGTGCGCCTCACATTGCACAATTTTAAACAATGACTAATGCACATATCCAAGCAAACTCTTGCCAATCACTAATGGATACCCATTATGACGATCAGCCAATGCCATTATTCCTAATTCATAAACTAGGTTTTTAGCACTGCATGTTACTTTAAGAAAGAATGATGAGCAAATAGACATCCAACTACAAATAGTAAAAGGTTATTCAGATGCTATTGAAAAATCTTTCTAAGAAGGATTGCATTATTGAGAGTTAAGGAGGTACCTGTTCATACTCCAAGTCAAACTGCAGGAACTCATCAGTACAACTTTCTACCATATTCGCCAAGCTTTTAAGGTTTTTGACAGGTTTTCCATTGAAAGCAACAACCTGAAAAAGCAGGACAGAGATTTGAAACAGTTGTTATCTCATGATAATTTGTTTAGAGCCGCAAACAATAAGTTCTAAGGAGAATAACAACAGAAATTGACCGATGCTTTTGGCAGAGTTAAACTACCACTCATTCAAAGCAATGACATGTCTACCAACCTGAGTGTTAACAATATCTTCGTAGCCAATATTGATATCAGCCACAAGCACCTGAGATAATTCAACGAAAAGAGCAAAAGAAAAAAAGTCATTTAGATCATAACGTAACATCAGATAACAAGCTTGATGCTTTTCTGCTACTGGCAAATGAAATTTCAGCGTGAACATTTGTCCCTGTACTAGTGAGATAACGTAGGAACCTGGGAAACCACCACTAACTGCTCATCAGGTGACTGTGCCATTGCATGTAGGTGCTTCTCCAACAACTTCACAGGTGCATCATATTCATAATCTTTGCCGTACTGTGAATAAGCCACATAAAAATAAGTTCAGCGGGCTGGGGCACAATTGCTGGCAAAAATAGTAGCTGACATTTACACTAGAAAAAGAATAAAAAAATGTCCCTTACCTCTTAACGAATGACTAAAATAGTCCCAACTAATATTAAAGCATCATTTTAGTCCCTCAGGTCCTCAAGAGGAATCAAAATAACTCCATGATGGGACTATTTTAATTCCTATTTAAAGAGTTGAAGGATCAAAATGATCATTTAATATAGTTGACAACCATTTTGATTTTCATAGTCAAGGAACCATTTTGATCATTTTTTCCTTATATAGCAATGCTTCCAAAGTACAATAGATGCTCATTGTCTAGTTAAACACAGTTTAAGTGAAAGAGGATTATACTATACAGACGTACTCACTATTTAGTACTATTGTAGAAAATCCCTGTTACACGGATAGAAAATCCATTAACTGATTTTTCTTTCCAGGCATTCTCAAAGAAAGGGCAAGAAGAGTGCTATACGATTTATGAAGCTTTGGAGAATTCAGACCAACCAGTAAACAACATGCCAGATTCTAAGAATTTGAAAATATATTCATTTTATTTAATTGAAATGAACCAGTAAAAGTGACCATATATCAGCTTCTATGAACAGCGAGAATTTTGTTTTGTTTAATATATTCTTGATGCAGATTCAAATCATCATAAAATTTGGTTTTACGCCTCTTTGCCATAGATACAAATGTATCTACCTTTATGCTCTTAAGGATTGATTTTTATGATCTCATCATCTATAAATTGCCTTCCTGCAGACTTACCTACAGTGCAAGTATTTACTAATAGGCTTGCCTTGCTCATTCACGTACTTATTTATTCTAATTTATATAACTGCTTATATTCTTAAATTCACCTACATATGCAAGACAACGATCAGAACGGACAGAATGGTAGGTCAAATCTTGCCAAAAGAATAATTGAACTACGCATAGGCTAGGATCTAAATTTTGTTATCTTGAATATTGCATTTTAAGCTAAACTTGAACAAGATAACAATTGGATCTTCATTTTAGTAAATCCTGCATTCAAAAACATGTTTAGTCCTCTTCGCCCATTAAAGCCTCTTCCAATCTGGTAGTGTCCATTAATTAGAGGCAATAGTAGAATGTTTGGCTGCTGAATTGACAAGAGGTTTTGAAGCCTCACATTGAATTCCAGACTGCTGCAGAAAGGTAGATATAGGTAAAAACATGAACATTATTTCCAGGCAAACCATAACGAACAGGGATAAAAGAAAGTATAACAGGATAAGCCTAAGAAGTTCAGCTCTAGATATAGCATAGAACCAGAACCCCTTGCAAAGCACTGCACAACATTTCTATTGGTGTTTAATCTGACCTTCACTTATAAACTAGAGAAATACATATAAAAGAACTTTAGAAAAATATTTTTTTTAGAAAGATGTGAAATTCAATCTGGCATGCTCAGAAACATTGGAATTTCTTAATTACAAGTGGCACACACATCAAGAACCGAACACAAGAAAGATACATGTGATGCGGGCAAAAATCTGGGGGATGGGGGGACCCGAGGACCTCTGCCCACAAAAGAGATACACCACCCGACCTAAAAGAAAAGGAAGGGATCCTTTTACGACATAAAATGAACACACTTAACTAATTATAAGGACACACTTACTAGATAATAGGAAGAACAAACTCTTACATTTCAAATTAAAAAGAAATTTACAAATTCAACTCGACCAAGACACCCTAAACTTGCTTTACTTAAGAGACGAAGGATACAGGTGGGGTGTAAACTTGCGGAGAGACGAAAGAGATTAGAAGCCGAGAAGAAGGGTGGAAAGAGCTCGCAAGATTTCCAGGTGGAAGAAGAAGGTGGACAAAGCTCGTAAGCTTCTCCAAGAAAATCCCAAGGATTTCTTTTCCAAAAATAACTTTTCACTTTTTAAAAAACATTACAAAACCCCTCATATTTATAGGTATGAAAGGGGGATACAAACAGCCATAAACATTAATTAAAAAGCTTACTAAATAGGGAATATGAAAAACCAACAGTCAACTCCAAAAAACAAAGCACCAAAGCCATGGAAAAGCTCCCCAAAAGCCACGGGAAGTAGCCCAGCCAGGAACCGAAAAGGCAGCCGCGGAAACCCAAGAGGCCCGCACGGAACTGAGGCACCAGGCACAGGAAAAGCCACCCAGCACGGAAGACCAGCAACCCACCGTGGGAACCAAGGAGCCAATGCATGGAAACAGCCAACCCGTGGAAGCCAAGGAGCCATGGCACGGGAAAACAAACATCCTCGGGATTCCAAAAGCCATTTTGGAATCCCAAGAGACAAACTTAAATTTAAGACATAAAACTATAAATAAGATAACTATTGAACTTAAACTTAGCTAATAATGAGCTAACCCTTAGTTCAATAAATGAACTAAAGACCAGCTCATAAATGAGCTAAATTCCAGCTCAAAATTAATTGAGCTAGTAAGCTCAAGAGAAGTTAAAACCAACTTATTTTGGGTTTCAGTTGACCCCCCTTTGCCTACATCAACATGCAATTAATGTAAAGTGCACAGGTTGTAGCAATACACCTGAAAGGCATAATGGTCAGTTTAACTTTCAAGGAGAAGATCCAGGACAGAGAATTGAGAAAGTATAAAAAGAGTTGGAAAGTACAGAATCTCGAAACAAAGCATACTAAAAGCAGCAACAACAACAACATTAAGCCTTTATCCCACTACGTGGTGGTCGGCTACATGAATCCTTTTTCTCCATTGTGTCCTATTAAAAGTCAAATTCTTGTTTAAATCTAATAAAGAAATGTCATTCCTAATATTTTCTAACCAAGTCTTTTTAGGTCTACCCCTACCTTTCTTAACATAAGTCAAATCTAATACCTCTACTCTCCTAACCGGGTCATCGGAAGGCCGCCGTTTTATGTGACCAAACCATCTAAGGCGACTCTCTCTAATCTTATCTTCTACTGGAGCTACTCCAACCATTCCAAGTATATGCTCATTTCGTATCCTATCTCTAAGGGTAAAGCCACTCATCCACCTGAGCATCCTCATCTCTGCCACACTTAACTTAGTATTATGCTTCTCTTTTAATGGCCAACATTCGGCACCATAAAGCATTGCAGGCCTCACTACCATCTTATAGAATTTTCCCTTAAGTTTGAGGGGTACATTTCAGCATACTAAAATAAACACAGCATACTAAAACAAACACAGCATACTAAAATAAACACAGCATACTAAAAGCAATAGACAAAAATCATTTGCAGCCAAAAGTTTCTTAATATCTCAAAATTAGCTATTGAAATAAGAGAGATTAACTCATTAACTCAAACAAACAAAAATTATTAAGTTACAAATGCAGTCCTGCAGATATAAAGATAATGATCAAAATGGTTTTTTTTTTTTTTTTTTTTCTTAGGGGTGGGGGATTAAAATGATCTCCGGCTTTTTAAAAGTCTCATTTTAATCCATTGATTTTTTAAATAAGGGCCTAAATGTCTCACATAATGACTAATTTAGCAATTGTTTAAAGAGTCAAGGGACCAAAATTATACTTTTATATGATCAGGGACTATTTTAAGGGATCAATTTGATTTTCTGTACAGATGCGGAATCTATTTCTAATGTTCCAACAACAAAATAAATAAATGAAAAGGATAAGCTTATTAAGTAAAATGGGCACCTCAGAACGAAGATATGGAACAGATATGGCAGTGAAAACAAATCCAGCAATTATGTAATATGATGGAGGCCTGCCCTTAATGTGAGCTGGAACAAGCTTCTTGTGGGTTGCAAGTCTTATATTAAACTCATGAACCTTAGCATTGCGTAATACTTTGATTAGAGCAGTCTCTCCAGTATACTTCTGAGAAACAAGGTAACTAAACCCGATGCGTTCACCATGCCTGAAAGGAACTAAAGATCACAACAAAAAATGAGTCAGACATCTATGTATTTCACAGTATTTTTTTAGGATAGAAACATGGATGTAGTATGCTGTCATTGCTATTTAACAAGCTCTCAATCTTCTCGCAGAGTTTCTTCAACTTTATGATACAAGTAACTGTATTATAATACAAAATCGGAGTAGTGTTTCATGAAAAATAGAAAACACTGAAATTCCAGAATAAATAGATATCAGACATTTGTTTCAAACTTAGTTTAGGAAGCAAATGGGTTTAATTGATTGTAACCTCATTAAAAACTTATGCTTAATACGCATGTTAAGGAAACAAAGTCTAAAACATGATATAAGAGGAAGAGAAAAGAAGTTAACTGGCATGACCAATGTTTTGAAAAAAGGACCGGACCGGCCGGTTCAACCAGTTCAACCGTTAACCGGTCAGTTGGCCTGTCCAATCCAACTTATAAAACTGGTTTGGCATCAAACCGAATCGCCAGTTCAATCTGGTGAACCGCTAAACCAGTCTAGGTTGGCAAGAACTGACCAGTTCTATAAAAAAAATTATTTTTGTTTTAATTAAACTTTAAACAATATATTTTAGTTTATTAAATTATTTTAATTTTTTAAAATATCTTTATTAAATATGATGATTAATTACACCATAATACATATTATATTAAATATTATTTTTATAAATATATTTAATTATAAATCTAGAAATACATTATTCTTGAATGATATTTATATTTATAATTTTTTACTATTATTTTTTAAAATTTAATAAATATTATTAAATGCTCATATATTTATATTATATTATGTTAATTTTATTAATTTTTAATAATATTATTATTTATTACGTCATCCAGTTCAACCCCAGTTCGACTGAACCGTGAACCTCTCCTTCTTCCGGTCAGATTTTCACAACCTTGGGCATGAGTGCATGACAACATAATTACAACTATAGTTTGAAATATCAATAGCGCAAGTGAGAAATACCATCCAAAGCCCAAGTTCGCTCCAGGGTTTTCTCCCTCAGAGGCCAATATTGAGTTGAATTACACAAAAAATCTCCATAAAAATATGTAGCAGCAGAAGCAGGAAAAACATGCTTACCTATACGTGTAATAAGCATCACACAGGATGTCATCCTTCTTGGTATCCTAGGAAAACCTTGAGGTAAACATTCTGTCGCCAAATTATACTCACACAAACTTCAAACAGGCTAGCGTACATAGAAAATGAAGTAGGGATAGACCTAAGATGAACCTTTATTTATAGCTGTTGCGTAAAATTATTGAACAAGCAACATGGCATCTCCAAAGATGAAAAATAACAGCAGAGACATTTAAATTTTCCATATCATAAAAGCCATTCCATAAATATGAATGATTTATTTAATTAATGCAGCACGAGGGGCCATCTGATTTTGCTAGTTCTGTATTAGAGTCTATGATAGTTTTAAAACAAGTAAATTAACTGATACTGTTGATTCAGCTTTTATCGAAAAAAATCACAGATTATTCTTTAAATTTCTATCTGGGGGTTAACTAGACAATACTTTTTTTACGCAGGAAAATCAAAGAATTATCAAATGCGTGCGGTAATTTAAGAGAGACTAACCAGGAGAAAAAAGCTTCGACAAACATGACATCTTTGAAGCAATTGAAAATATGAGCTGAGTTGTTTGGTTTAAAGTCAAACAGGACTAAAATATTCCAAATGCAATGATTTTTAAAAATTTTAGTGTTGTTCTGAAGTAAATGAAATAAAATAATAATAACAACATCAAACCTTTATCTCACTCCGTGAGGTCGGCTACATGAACCATTTTTCTCCATTGTGTCCAGTTAAGAGTCAAATTCTCATTTAAAACTAAGAAAAAAAAGATTGTTTCTATTACTTTCTAACCAGGACTTTTTAGGTCTACGTCCGCCTTTCTTAACATAGGTCAAATCTAATGCATCTAATCTCTTAATCGGGTCATCGGAAGGCTGACGTTTTATGCAACCAAGCCATCTAAGGCTACTCTCTCTAATCTTATTTTCCACTGGAGCTACTCCAACCTTTTCACCTAAATACATGTCTCGTATTTTGTCTCTAAAAGTGAAGCCACTCACCCAGCTAAGCATCCTCATATATGAACATTTCACTTAATTTTATGCTTCTCTTTAAAGGCCAACATTCTGAATCATAGAGCATTGCAAGTCTCACCACCATCTTATAGAATTTTCCCTTAAATTTGACAGGTACTTTTCTATCACACAATAGACCCGATGCATTCCTCCACTTCAACCTCCCAACTTGAATTCTACCAATAATATATCCATCTATTTCAATATCACTTTGAATAATAGACACGAGATATCTAAAATGTGTACTCTTTTTAATGACTTGATCGCATAAAGTCAGTGGCGAAGCCAGAAATAATTTTAGAGGGGACACAAATTCAAAAAAAAAAATCCTCAACCTTTTTCATCCGGGCTTGGAACTGGCATAGTCAGTTTTTAAAAAAATTAGAAGATTAAATACTAAATATAAGATGGAAAACACTTACAATTTATAGCGATTGCTCTTCATATTTTGAAAAAGATTAACAATTACAGCATTATCAATACCACTCAATATTTCTTTCTTAATATATGCGAGTAAAGTATCATTCATCCACTGATCTTCAATCCTATTTCGCAATCAAGTTTTAATGATAGTCATTGCAGAAAATACTCTTTTTACTCCTGATGTTGCAACTCGAAAACTAAAGCAAGTTTTAATATCTTGAAAATAAGAAGATATAAAATATCCTTCTTGTTCTATATCATTGTCTCAGCAAAGCATCAAATATCTTTTAACAATGAAAAATGTGGATCTAACTACATATCCATGATATAAGTTTGCAACTGATTATCTAGAATTTCTAATTCAACAAGAGTAAAATCACATGGATAAAGATGTGTCATTTAAATTAATGTCTTTACTAAATGCACAAAAAGAATTATTTGGACTCAAACAGGCAATCGTTAGAATTAACTTAGTATTCATCTCTGTGAAATGATTATTTAACTCTTGAAGTTGCATATCAACAACTATGTAGAAAATTTCAACTCGAAAGAGATGTAAATTTGTCATGTCTTAAGCTCTACGATGAGGCAGTCCCAGAGTAACCCATCTGTCATTCATGTGAGGAATATCTATTTTGCGTTGCTCACAAAAAAAAGTTAGTTTGATGATGAACTCTTCCCATTTATTATCTCTTATATCTTGCAGTCTATTTTTACATATTTGAACCAAAGACATAGCATTTACAATGTCATGTTCTTTTCTTTGCAAAGCTTGTTACAACTCAATAGTTATACAAAGTATATCATTCATTAACAGTAAGAAGAATGAAAATTCGAATGATTGCATTGTCCCTAATAATGTGAATGCCTCACCTTTTTGTTCAAAACTTATACCATCTTCAACAACCACTTCCAGAATATCAATAATTGAGGAGAACATTGTTTTTTTTTTTTTTGGAAAATTTGGGCTTAGCCCGTAAAATAGAAGCAAATATTACAAAATGGAATGAAAGAAAAAACACCAAAACTGGCCAACCAAAATTAGGCCAAAAGCTCCAGCGAGCTCAAAAAAAAAAACAGCAGCAACATCAGCAAATACAGGCTACACAAAAGGGAAGAAGGTAAAACCAAACACCAGATAAAAGAGCAAGCTCCTTAACACTCAAGCCTAGACTCAGATATTACCAACAGCATTAACAGGACGGTCTCGATCCCTGGTTGCCCGAAGGCCGTCCAAGGGGCCTGCAAATGGAGCTTCATCATTGTCCAAGCTTGACATAAAATTGCACACAAATTAGAGGGGCAAAGGGTCCTGAATGCAGAATCTAGGCAACTTATAATTTTTCCATCAATTCCCAAGAGCTCTTCCACTTAGAAACTTTCTTAAACACCACTCTCTTAATGCATAACAGAAGAGAGGAATTACTTTGTATAATATTCTCAAATCTCCTATTATTTCTCTCTTTCCAAATGTGATATATAACACAACAAATCACCATCTTGTAGAAATTTTTAATCTCAGAAAAACCTTTAAATTCACCATTCAACCAGACCGAAAGTTGCAAAACCGACGGCCTGTGTAAAAAACCCCACGCTCTAGGAATCAGAGCAGTCAAAATAGTGAAAGAGTAGGGACACTCAAAGAACAGGTGAGAAACTGATTCCTCATATGAATTACACAAACTGCATATAACCGTAACATGAATGTTCCTAAGAAGAAGTGTATTTGCAGTCTTTAAACCTCCCACCATAGCAAGCCACACAAAAACAGAGTGCTTTAGAATATGCCTTTTATGCCATACCAACTTGTGGCAACTACAGCTGGTATACTCATTGTAATACTCAGCGATGTAGTTATTGAATCTGTAAATATTCTTGTTTTTCCAAAGCAAACAAGGCCCAGCACATTCAATCTCAGTGAAATTCCCAAATAAATTTCTCAACTGCCTTAGAAAAATCTCAGGTAAAACCCAATGGGATCGCGAAAAAATGGTGTTCAGGGAATAATCAGGAAGTGACTCAGGAAAAACTTCCCCCATATAATCATCTAATGTGACATTGTAACACCAGTGATCCCATTTCAGAGAAAAAGGACCATCTTGAGTAATTTTGAACTAAAAGCAAGATTTTGCATCCACAGCAGTTTTACAAATAGATTTTCATAATTTAAAAGCAGTGAGAGGGGGGGGGGCCTCCAAGGAGATTTGAATTTGTTTAAAAGCCATGAGGATAAAGGGGAGGCGCTGTTATACATCCTAATAATAACAGCACAATTGAATGCAAATTGTAGAGCATTAATCTAAGGGATGCCCAACCCACCTTTTTGTTCAGGCAGACAAATTTTGTCCCAAGATACCATATGCAACTTTTCAGAGGTGAAAGACTCCCCAAAGAACAAAAATCGTGAACTAGTTTTTTTGATGAATTTATCAATCTTATAATTGAGTCATAGTGTCATCCCCATCGTGTATCACCTGATCGCCTCAGAGTTATTTCTTGATTCAACCCTTGGACAGTTACTAATTCTACAATCTGTAATTCCATTAAAGTCCTCTCCAGTTGTTTATCTCGAAGTTGGTCACGACACTTCTAATAAACCCCAACAATATTCATCATATTTGAAATTACTGTGAATAAGAGAGCAATTTGAACATGATTTTTTGCAACAGATATTAAGGCTAAATGGAGTTGGTGTGAGAAGCAATGAATGTAATTTGTTGCTTTATACTCAGTGAGAAACAATGTCTTTAACCCATTAAACTCACGGCTCATATTGTTTGCTCCATCATATCCTTGACCACGCAATTTGGATTCACTTAAATCATAAGTTGAAAGGAATTCTTCAATAGATCTTTTGAGACTTCTAGTCGTCGTATCTGGAATATGAATAATGCCTATAAAACGTTCAATCATCTAAACTTTTTTGTTAACAAATCGAACCACAATAGTCATTTGCACTTATGAGGAAATGTCGCATGCTTCATTAACCAAAATAGAGAAGTAATTTTCTACCATTTTTTCTTTATGAAATATATGATGGCAATCGATGTAGCTCTAGTGATATCCTTTTGAATATCTGGTGCAGTTAACTTTAAATTTTTTTTGAGCATTTTTAGCACCACATTATTTATCTCATTGTTATGTTTAGATAAAATTTGCAACAGTAGAAAAAAATTTCCTTGATTTCTGGATGTGTCAGACTCATCATGAGCTCTAAAAGCTAGTCTTGGCTTAAAAGAAAACGTACACAATCAATCGATGCATTTAGACGCGTACAATATGCAGCTGTAGCATAATCAGATTGCTTATGAAAGACAAAACCAATATATTGAATTTGCTTCATTAAGATTTCACAGTTTCGTCGTACATTATTGTGCGCACTATTATGACCCCCAACATGAAGTTTAAATCTATTTGATTTATCAAATTTGAAAATTCATTATTATTGAATTCATCGTCATCCTCATTTCCTCTACATGATACTTTAAATACATAACAATATAAATAGTATGCCTTGCCTTTGCATATGTTGTATTCTAACCAATTAGAATATTTATAAAATCACACAGCATTTAACCGTCTATCCTTTGCCCCAAATTTAGTTTTAGGAAATTCATGAATACAAGGTTGGAATGGACCTCTTCGCAATTACGACCGACGAACTTGACCTAGAATATTAAGAGAAAATTCATATATAGGAATTCGCAAACCATGATCAAATTAAAAGTTCTCTAAATATACTTCTAGATTTCTTGATGATTCAATTTTCATGTGAATTCTTTTTTCAATTTTGCTCCTCGTTTTCTTTGTTTGTCTCATGTGAACTCTGTGAAACCTTCTTAAAATATTTCTCCATAACAAAAACTTAATTATTATTTCACAAGGTCAACCGATCAAGATCTTTATAAATTATAAGTCATGTGTTTAACACATAAGATCGACATGAAAACTCATAAGATTGACATTCGACAAGAATGCAGTGGAAGAAAGAATGCAAACACTAGTGCATGAATAACTTATAAAATCGATCAAGAATGCAATGGAAGAAAATATAAACGTGTACCACAAACAGGAAAATTTTAAGATTACCTGAAGTCTGAAGAGGAGGCCGAACAAAATGAGCGAATATAGATCAGTTCAAGTATTCACGGCTTCGAGTTCGAGCGGAGGAACAACTGAATAGGGCTGCAGTCGGGTCGTCCCTTCGTCCGTCGAACAGGCCAAGTGGGAGGCAAATCACGAAAAGTGCAGGCGAATGCGGAGGAGCAACCAAGGTTGCGAGTGCTGAGTCATCCTTATCGTCTGTCGAATACGAACACTGGGAGGCAAATCACTGGAGCAGGCATAGAAAATTAAGTTTTTTTTTTTCCTTGGGGAGGGCGAATACGAAGCAGAGTCCTCGTTTCACAATTTAATAAGGGAGGCACGTGCCCCCGTGGGCCCCTCAATCCACCACTACCCAAAGTCACAATTTTCTCACTAGATCTATTATCACTAAAATTACACTCCATGTATTTGATTTTAGATCTACTCAAATAAAAACTTTTAGACTCGAAGATTACCCCAATAATTCAAGTTTTCCTCAACTCCCTTTCTAGTCTTATCAATAAGAAAAATATCATAAACAAAAAGCATACATCAGGGCACATCCTCTTGCAAATGTATAGTAAGAACATTCATGACTAAAGCAAAAAGATATGAGCTTAAAGCTGATCCTTCATGTAATCCAATTGAAATAGGAAAATACTTGGTGGTTTACATAAGTAACAGCTCCTGCATACATATCCTTAATAACTTGAAAATAAGTATTATTTACTCATTTCATTTCTAGAACTCTCTAAAGCACTTCTCTTGAAACTTTATCATATGCTTTCATTAAATCAATAAATATCATAGTTAGATCACCCTTATTCTCTCTATACTTCTCCATCAAACCTCTTAATAAATGTATAGCTTCCATAGTAGGCCTACCCAACATGAATCCAAATTGATTTTAAGAAATATTAGTACCGTGTCGTATCCTATGCTCAATAACTCTCCCCCATAATCTAAATGTATGACTAATTAACTTAATTCTTATATAATTCACACATTCTTGTGTATCATCTTTAGTCTTAAAAATATGAACCAACACACTAATCTAGCATCTGAAGTAAATGAAATGCAAAGTAAAATTTTAAAGTATTTGGAATTCACTCTCTACTTCTAATTTGATGTATTTGAAAACAATTATATTACACTAATTTCCAAATGCATTTAAAAATTCTATCATTACAACTACAAGCCACCGCTTGCCGCTCAACGCCAGCCAATGCCTGCCACTTCCTACTCGCTAACACTACCACCAACAAGAGCTGCCTCCACCACTAGTCACCTAGTTGTCGCCGTCTCTAGCTGGCCAACACATCAGTTAGGCTTTACATTGTATTCATTTTGCTTAAAACCAAACAAAAAAAATCACTTGCATTTAATTTACAATCATCCAAAGAACTCAAACATTTCAAATACACTACATTTCTTTTACAATTTATACAATTTTATTATGCATTTCCTTTTCATCTAACCAAACTACCTCTAAACCAGAATTAAAATCAAACTAAACACATGTAAATTAATTGGGAAGAAGGATTTCACAATGCAAATTCAGATATTGCGATGAGGTTGATGAACAAGTAAAAAAGATCCAATTTCTAAACGTCAGTACTAGAACATTGAAACACATCCAGCAAACTGAAGGTGAATGAAACATAAGGAAAACAGCCAAAAGATATACTAATTATAATTTCTAGCCTGCATAGAATGATGGCAAAGACTCGTGAAGGCATAATATCCATGTGATCAGTAAAATAAAAGAAAAATGGTATCTTGAAACCCTTATTATTCATATGATGTAATATGATAAATTAATGCAAAACAACCTTTATAAAACTTCATGAATTCAAACAAAAGATAAATAAGCAATTATATCAACATTTTGGGTTCAATAGCAATAGTGCATCATAAAGAAGCGACTAAACGAAAAGATAAATTTAGTTCAACAAAGAAAGCAAATAAATAACACATCACATGTAGTCACTTACCAGTTCCATCATTAGCAATGTCAACTCCATCAAAGCTCAGAATAATGTCAGATTGTTTCAAAAACTCTGACTCTGGTGCTGTAGGCTCTACTCTACGAACACGAACACCCTTCTGGTCAGGCATCATTCCCATCGCCTTGCGCAGGTCAGGGTTTTCCATCTTTTGCCACTCAATCCCAAGTATAGGAAAACCTAGAGGCAAGAGATTATCTAGTTAGGAAGACAGCAGTCCATCTTGCTCCAAGCCTCCAAGAATAACAGAGAAATAAATAATTTAAAGGCACCTGCATCAAATCATTTCAGAAACATTGCTAAAATACTTAATGCAATATGCATAAATAAATGGATCAGTAGCATAAAACATAAATCCAGGTCATGGCACCTCAGCAAGCGTTTATTGATTCTTTTAGTCCAATTTGGTCAAAAAAACAAGAAAAAAAAAACGTGTTTTGCATCAACTCAAATCCTGCCATAAACATAGTCCGAAAATTTTGCAAATACAACAACAACAACATCAAGCCTTTATCCCACTACGTGGGGTCGGCTACATGAATCCTTTTTCTCCATTGTGACCTATTAAAAGTCAAATTCTCGTTTAAATCTAATAAAGAAAGGTCATTCCTAATATTTTCTAACCAAGACTTTTTAGGTCTACCCCTACCTTTCTTAACATAAGTCAAATCTAATACCTCTACTCTCCTAACCGGGTCATCGGAAGGCCGCCGTTTTATGTGACCAAACCATCTAAGGCGACTCTCTCTAATATTATCTTCTACTGGAGCTACCCCAACCTTTTCACGTATATGCTCATTTCGTATCCTATCTCTAAGAGTAAAGCCACTCATCCACCTGAGCATCCTCATCTCTGCCACACTTAACTTAGTATTATGCTTCTCTTTTAATGGCCAACATTCGGCACCATAAAGCATTGCAGGCCTCACTACTATCTTATAGAATTTTCCGTTAAGTTTGAGTGGTACATTTCTATCACATAACAAGCCCGATGCATTCCTCCACTTTAACCATCCAACTTGAATTCTGCTGATAATATCCCCATCTATTTCACCATCACTCTGAACAATAGATCCAAGATATCTAAAACGTGTACTCTTATTAATGACTTGATCGCCCAAAGTCACAATCCCCTCACTAGGTCTATTACTACTAAAATTACACTCCATATATTCCGTTTTAGATCTACTCAAGCGAAAACCTTTAGACTCTAAGGTTGACCTCCATAATTCAAGTTTACCTTCAACTCCCTCTCTAGTCTTATCAACAAGAAGAATATCATCAGCAAAAAGCATACACCAAGGTACATCCTCTTGCAAATGTCTAGTGAGAACATCCATGACTAAAGCAAAAAGATATGGGCTTAAGGCTGATCCTTGATGTAACCCAACCGAAATAGGGAAATACTTGGTCAATCCACCTTGTGTTTGAACACATGTAATAGCTCCTGCATACATATCTTTAATGATTTGAATATAAGCATTATTGACTCCTTTCTTTTCAAGAACTCTCCATAGCACTTCTCTTGGAACTTTATCATATGCTTTTTCTAAATCAATAAATATCATATGTAGATCCTCCTTATTTTCTCTATATTTCTCCATCAAACCTCTTAATAAATGTATGGCTTCCATAGTCGACCTACCCGGCATGAATCCAAATTGATTTTGAGAAACATTAGTATCACGCCGCAACCTATGCTCCATAACTCGCTCCCATAGTTTTAAAGTATGACACATTAACTTAATACCTCTATAATTCGCACAATCTTGTGCATCACCTTTATTCTTAAAAATAGGAATTAACACACTCATTCTCCACTCATCTGGCATCTTTTTAGTCTTCAAAATAGTATTAAAAAGTTTAGTAAGCCATGAAATTCCTTCATCTCCTAAGCATTTCCACACCTCTATTGGAATATCATCAGGTCCAACAGCTTTTCCACCCTTTATTTTCTTTAAAGCCTCTCTAACTTCAGTTTTACTAATACGCCGATAAAAATAGAAATCTTTATTTTCATTTAGGGTGCTAAGGTCACTATAGTCAATTTTATTTTCACACTCTTCATTAAAAAGTTTAGCAAAATATCTCATCCATCTTTGTTGAATATCATCTTCTAAGAAAAGTATTTTTTGATCTTCATCTTTAATACACTTCACTTGAACTAAATCCTTACTACTCCTATCTCTTTGTTTGGCTAACTTATAGATATATCTTTCTCCCTCTTTAGTATCTAATCTATTATATAAATCACTAAAAGCTAATGTCTTTGCATCGCATATGGCTTTCTTAGCATCCTTACGAGCAACTTTATATATTTCTCAATTATCAGAATTTTTAAAATTAAACCAATTTTTATAACAAAGCTTCTTATTTTTAATTTTTTCTTGCACATTAGGATTCCACCACCAACTATTTTTACTATTGGGAGCTTTTCCCTTTGATACTCCAAGGACATCTTTTGCAATATTCTTAATATCACTAGCCACTTTTTCCCACATAATATTAGCATCCTCATGCACAGACAAAATCTTAAGATCTAAAATCTTATTTCCAAAAATATTTTTGTTAATATTCTTTAAATGCCCCCATCTAATCCTAGAAAATTGTTTTACTTTATTTTTTATTTTATGCCCATTTATCTTGAAGTCCAAAACTAATAATTGATGTTGGGTACATAAACTTTCACTCGGAATAACTTTACAATCTTTGCAATCTAAACGGTTTAATTTTCTAATAAGAAAATAGTCAATCTGGGTTGTATTATATCCATTTTTATAAGTGATGAGATGCTCATTTCTTTTCTTAAATAAGGTATTAGCAATTAAAAAATTATAAGCTAAACAAAAATCTAATATGGTCTTGCCACCTTCATTCGTCGTTCCAAATCCATGTCCACCATGAATGCTTTTAAAATCATCTACCTCTCTACCAACATGTCCATTTAAATCTCTTCCAATAAAAACTCTTATTTCAAGAGGTATATTTTGTATTAATTCTTCTAAGTCATTCCAAAAATTTAATTTAGAACTCATATCCAAACATACTTGAGGAGCATAAGCACTTATAATATTAACAATCTTATCATCAACAACAATCTTTAAAGCTAAAATTCTATCTCCAATCCTATTAATTTTTATAACATTATCCTTTAAACTCTTATCTATAATAACACCTACACCATTTCTAGTAAGACTCCTACCCGAATACCAAAGTTTAAATCCTAAACTATCAATTTCCTTAGCCTTCTCTCCAACCCATTTAGCTTCCTTAATGCACAAAATATTTAACTTACTATGAATCATAATGTCTATTAATTCCATTAATTTTCCTGTAAGGGAACCTATATTCCAAGTTCCTATCCTAATTTTAATTTTATGGACTAGCTTCTTTGCCCACATCCATCCCTGATGTGGGAACCCTTGCCTATTTAACACTGCACCCGGGCGCCGGTGCAGCGGACCTTGCACACTTGTCACTGTATTCAGGCCATACAGCGCGTCGCTTCCAGGGGACGCCCTAGCATTAACACAATTTCTTAAAGGATTCCAGGGGACGCCCAAATGCACAGTAAAAATACGTTTCCTGTGTCCTATGCAAAATTGCACAATACTACAAAAATTGAATGGTAATGCACAATAGCATTCATTAAATTTGTAGGTAATTGTTTATAAGAACATAAAGTTCTTATAACAAGAAAACAATAGCAGAGAAGAAAAATAAAATGGCCGTATAAATAAAAACATAATGTATTAAACTTTTTAGTATTAATTGGGCAATACCTGTATATTCACTTGACTTTTCATAATCATTGATGAAATGCAGAATTACAGGAGTTGGGATAACATAGCCAATATTTTCCACATCTTCATGTTTAAGGGATTGAAATGCTATACCAACACATTTGCCCTTATCATTTAAGGCAGGGCCACCAGAATTTCCAGAGTTTATGGCAGCATCTATCTGTAACCAAATAAAAAGATGAAAGATTTTTTAGGAGTAAACAACAAAAAAATGCTTCCAAACTGCTTAAATGTGAACTAAACAAGCATATGGAGGATTACGGTGAAAAGAACACAATTACTTCCAACGCCTCTGAGATTTGTGCTACATTACTTGTAGTGTCCACAAAATCTCAATTTTATAGTATGGCCTTCAGCACATTTGATCTAACCTTTCTGCCATAGATATTGGATTTTGATAACTGATAAGGTCCGTAAACAGTAATATCAATAGTTTTTTTAATGTAAGACTTAAGTGAATGCTAATATGGATTCCAGCATTATACCAAAATAACCTTCGATGAATGAATAACACCAGATTTAGATCGAGGGAGGGAAGGGGGGAGGGAGAGGGAGAGGGAAGATATGTCAACCACCTAGAGAGAGAATGACAAGGAGAGAGAGAGAGAGAGAGAGAGAGAGAGAGAGAGAGAGAGAGAGTACTAGCAACCCTTCCCCAAGCCAATCAAAGTTTGAGGTGGCTTACTGAACTAGGTAGGGGGAAGAGAGGAGGGCCAGGGGACAAAGTGGTAGATGTTTTGGAGGATGTTCTACCACCCCGTCCTCTTTAAAGAGATAAGGAGAGGCAAAGATAGAGTTGTAAGAGATAGGTGACAAGAGGAATGGAAAATAGAGTGACCACAACCACCCTTTTCCCACTCCAACCAAACTTTTGATCTGCAGGTAGCAAGAATGGGAGTGATGTAAAAGTAGATTAAGGATCAGAGGACCCATATGATAAAATATAAAAAACTTATGCCACCTGGAAACATCGATACATCATATAGGGTATTTCAATCATTTTAAATTTCATTAATGAAATTTGAAAGACAGACGCAATACAGTCAAAAAAACAGCTTAAGATCCAAGAAAAAAAAAATTTAAAAATTGTTGACCTGTAAGTAATGAACCTTAAATCTTAGGGGTCTGCTAGTATAACAAAAACCATAGCACAGAAGCTTAACCTGCAAGCCCAATAACTCAGTTGAGCCATGAACATATGATAAGATTTCCATACGTGACACAACACCACTAGTAACAGAGATTGTGTCTCCTCCAATCGGGTAACCAACAACAGTAACAGCATCTTGGAGTGCAGGTAGAGAACCAAATTCAACTGGGGAAACTCCCTCCCAGAATTCATCATCATTGACTGTCAACATGGCTGTCAAGGATAAATAATGAAAACATTAGTATAAGAAAATGAAATTTAGCATTTACAGTAATCCGGCTCTACCAGCATTAACAAAAAGTTTTCATGGAGTAAAAGAAGCATGAATTTTTTTACTTTATAAGGACTTATGCAGCAAAATAGAATTCTTGGACTTGCGACGTGAAAAAATAAAACTGAGAGAAAATGAAGGAATAAGTCATCAGCATGATTTGGAAGAGTTTTCATGACTACTCTTTAAGTTTTTTTATCATTATGCTGTACATAATAAGTTCTTTATTTTCCTCAAATTTAGCAACTGATTTTTGAAAACTATAGTAAATCTTTGCATATTATTAACTGAAAAGGCTTCTTTTTTTTTAATCAAAGGTTAATCGACTGGGGTCAGGCCATGCGTAAGGATATTCTTTCATGCAAAGTATTTTATACTAGATCTCATACTTTCAAATTCATCAGCTGATTTTGAGATCTTACTGAAAGAAATTTTCATATCACAAAGTCTGATAGAAAGATCAAGTTATCAAATGTATATAGGTAAAAATCTATTATCAATTACATGGCTGTTGAGCAAGATCATCATGCAGAAAATTTGGAGCATTGGATATTTATCAGGACAACAAAATAAGAATACCAGAAATTTTATTTTGGATAATTTATTAAATTGAATTTTCTTCTTTTGTGCAGTTTACAGCGGATATGTTTGTTCATAAAAAGTAGAGTTAGGGATAAGGATGCTCCTTATTTGATAGAATTAATTTAGAAAATTATAAATTTCATTCTAAAGTAATTCATGCTATTTTCTAGCAATAGAAAGTAATTTTAACTATCCCAAAAGTATTTTTCTCATCCTCGCTGCCTAGGCATCATAGCGACAATGACTATAGCAACTACGGATACAATAGCAATCAACAGAAACCATAGCAATTGCGGGAACTATAGCAATCAATAGATAGAAATTGAAAATCAAATGAGAGGAGTTTCCTAGAAAACTAAACTATTTCTCTTATTGTGGATTATCTTCATCAGATTGAAAGGATTGCATCAAATCACTAGTCCCAAAAACAAATTCCTTTAAGTTCCAAAAGTCGCCCACACATCCAATTCCATATCATAATTTGGTACAAAGCAGTAGTTCTTACCTCTATATAGAAAAAAAAATCATGGATGCATTAAGGATTGAGAAGGTGATCCTTGGTGATTGATTATATAGAGCTTGGGGACGCTGACTATGAGGAGATAATACATGCAACTAAAGGCCTTCTCAACATAAAAGAAGAGACTGGAAAAAATGGATTATCACATGGGCACAATGAAGGAAGAAATGACTATAATGATTGTTGCCCTTGAAGCTCTTGCTGCTAAGGTGGTGCAACCAACTTCTACTCCACCAACACCTATTCAAACAGAAATAGGGCCATCGATTAGAAGACAACAACAATCTTGTTGCAACCCATGACCCCGAGTTTGAGATTTTGATGATGCCAAATAATGTTTGTTTTGAAACAACTTTTCATTGGATATTATTTTATTTGCTATTGTCCTTGAGTACTAACATTTCAGGAAGATCACAAGTGACTCAGGACGAAAGAAAGACTCAAGAACGGGTAGATTAGGAGTATGAGTCAGATATTGTATTTTTCTATTTATGTATTTTTATTTTCTTGAGTCAGACCACAAAATGCATAAGAGTATGAGCAACCATGCACACACACAGGGGGAGAGTTTGTTTTTAAATGTAAAATGTAATAGAATTTCTTCTCTGGAGATCGTACTGTACGATTTTAATTCGTACCGTACGATCCGAGCTATGTGGACGATTCTGTGAATAGATCGTACTGTACAAATATATTCGTACTGTACGATATGTTCAAATCCAAAACCCTAACCGTAGTTTAGTTTAAGTGATTTTGCACCGTTCGTACTATACGAACATTTTCGTACTGTACGATTTATTTTAAATACTTACTTAAATTAACCCGTGATTAGTGCATGAAATCCAGGCCTAATTATATTTTGAACATCGTACTGTACGAACAAGATCGTGTCATACGATGAACATAGACGAAGTGTGATCGTCCCGGATATCGTCCTGGATGATCTCTTGGTTTTTGTCGCATTGTACTGTACGATAGTAATCGTACCATACGATGAACAGAGACGACATCTGATTGTCCAGACCATCGTCCTGTAGGAATAGTATTTTGTTGATCGTACCGTACGATATTATATCGGACAGTACGAATCGTTTTTTAACTGTTCGTACATCTTCGTACTAGGACGAAGTCTGTTTATGAATATCGTATTGTACGATGTGGAATCGTACTGTACGAACGGTAATGGCTACTTTTGAAATCAGAGGGATTTTGGAGCCTGTTTTTATGTATTAATCTCGTCTTTTTCAGTAAGAATTACAGAGAGGGAGAACGGGGTTAGAGAGGGATTCCAAGGGGAGAGAGCTCTTGAGAAGTTCTTTAGGGTTTTGAGAGAGGAAGGTGAAGGTGAGCGTTGTGAGGGAGAAGAGATGTGAGGGAGATCACACGGTTGCTCCAAACTTGCTGCATCTTGTTCTTCCTGTGGCCCTAGAAGAATTTGTGGGAGGATCTCCAAGGGAAAGGCTCTTCTACATCCGTGACCTCGAGGTACTCTGCCTTCTCCAGAAGGGAGAAAAAGGAGAAGGTTCTCTGCCGTCGCCAGGAGGGTGAAAACAGAGTTTGGCACTCCGCCATGCCGGGTTGGTGAAATGGAGGTTTGTAAAGGCTTCTCCGCCTTGCCGAGGGGGGCAAAAGGAGAACAATAGTTGTTAGTGAAAATCCCGGAGCGGAGGACTCCGGGGAGTGGACATAGGTCATTGTTTGACCGAACTACTATAAAAATCTTGGTGTATTTTTTCCTTATCTTCATTTACTTTTACTTGCACTTAATTTTTCATAATTATTGCGTGGTGAAATTTGTGAAAGAAAATCTGTTTAAGTTTTTATTGTCAAATTTCAAAAATAACAAAAAGATTAGAACTCCTGTTTAGAGTTACTTTTTATCGAGAAAAAATTTTTCACAATTCACCCCCCCCCCTTGTCATTTAGTGATTTCAAATCTCTCAAGAAGTAGAATAAAGAAAAGAATAGAGAAGATCCCCCTATAAGTAAAAGTAAAGTTGGAGTTATCTTACTAAAACAAAACAATTAATTTTAAGATAATAGACAATTGTTCTAAGCCTGTTGAAACGTATTTTGTGGTTTATGAATAGAAAGAAAATTACATTTGTTCGTTTGAAGTTGTTCTCAAGAGTTTTAATTTGGTGAAATTCACAATCTAAAAACTACGATCTACAACCAAATTTAAAAGGTTGTTAAAAGCTCAAATTTATCCCATTAGGCATGAAATTCATAAGCAGGAAAACAAAAAAGGTACAGGAATACACCACAAAATTTAAAATGCTGGCAACAGCTTTAGAAATGTTGTTGAATGAAAATTCTAATTTTGTAAAATATGTAATAGGGCTTTATGACAGCCTACTGAAATAATTAAAGTTATTTTGCGGATTGTTGACATCCTTAAAGCTAGCAAAAAGCTATAGCACTTGAGGAATGAAATATGACTCTTTCCACCGGATAAAATCTCCAACTTGCAATTATAAAGAAGATGATTGAAAGTTGAGTTATAGAGAATATTTGGCCTTAATGAAAGTGTTCACACATAGTTGTTGACGTCCTTGAAGCTAGCACAAAAACTATAGCACTTTAGGAAAGAAAAACAAGAAACACAACTCTTTTCATAGAATAAAAATCCCAGCTTGCAACTATGAAGAATGTGAAGAATAAATGTTCAACTAAATATGAGGAAGCTTGTATGCCAATGTACCACTACTGTAAGAATATATGGCACAAGCTTAAGGATTGCTGGAATTATCTAAAAAGACGCCAAAATGGAATTACTACTTTTGAAAGAGTGAAAAAATTAGAATCAGCATCATCCGTGATGTTAAATGCACTAACTAGTGAGGGTGCTGCAAAAAAGTTTTTTTCCACCTAAGCCTCAAGTGAAATCTATATTATCAAAACCATTTTTTAGCTGAGTACTAAAAAGAATCTTATTTCTGTAACTTTAGTTGAGAGACGAGCTAGTGACTACTCAGCATTAAAAACCCTATTCCACGAGTTGATTTCAAAAGATTAATATTTGTCAAGTTGCTCAATAATATGCTCTTAGGCTTGCATTCCAAAAAAATTATTGATGAGGCTAGAGCCCAAGCAACCTAAAGAGAAAACAAAATTCAGCCAATACACAACAATAAAATAACCCTAACCCTTCCCTCCCTCCCATTTAGAGAATACATATATAATGATAATTACTGAATAGCCCCTTCCAAAATTAATTCCCTCCAAAAACGCCCCTCTTTAAATTTGCATTCAAATCATGGGCTCCAGAAGGGGGCCGGTTTCTTGCTTGGTCCGCCTGGAATAAGCAGGGGCAAGCCCTGGTGCAAGGCCGGCTAGACTATCTAACAATAACCCCTCCCAAGGAATTATCTTGTCCTCAAGGTGAAAAGATGGAAAATGATGTTTCACCCTCTTATATGGCTCCAAGGTGGCGTCATAATCCGGTAAATTCTTTCATTTTATCATAACCTCCTTAGCCCCTTTGTCTCCTTGTCGGAACCCTCTAAACTCCAATGATTCTAATAACACCTCAAAATCCTTTGTCAGTGCCACAGGTAACTCTGAGCTAGCTACATGATCCCCAATGACTCTCTTCAATTGTGACACATGGAACATTGGATGTATAGTAGCGGTCAGTGATAATATCAAGCGGTACACCACTGCTCCAATCCGCTCCAATACCTTATATGGGCCAAAGTACCTTGGGGTCAGCTTCTTATTCCTCATGTTGGCGACTATCATATGTCTGTAGGGCCGCAGCTTTAAAACACCCTATTCCCCACTTTGAACTAGATGTCCTTCCAATGTCCATCTACCTGCATCTTTATAATTTGTTGTGCCCTCAACAGGTGCCTCTTCAATTCATCCAACACAATCTCTTTTCTCCAAGTACTAATCTACTAAAGAGACTTATGTGCTCATATGCCCAAAATGCACTAAGTGTGGAGGGTCTCTTCCGTACAACACTTTGAAAAGAGATTGGTTAAAAGATAACAAAAAATTGTGTTAGTGAAAAAATATATAATCATGCAGTCAATTGTTTCATCTCAACATGATATGAGGATGACAAATAGAGCAAAAGATAGTCATATGAATAAAAAGCTTTATTCTTCAAAGACTACAACTACGGCGACGAAAAGAAAAAATTGGGGAAAATAGGCAGAAAAAATAAAAGAGAGTTCAAATTTGCAAGACGAAACAAGCTAAAACGGGGTCATAATAAATAAGGGACATATTGAAAGAATTTCAAATAAGAAGATCAAGTCATCAATAAAACATAGTTAAAAATAGATTTCAACCTAATACCTAATGATCAAGACAAAGAGATGAGAAATTTAAATTGTTTGATAAAAATAAAGGTTAGCAGGATAATGATGGCTTTTGAATTTTGAATTTGTTTCGGATAAGTTAATACTTCGAATTTGGTGGAGTTAATTTAAAAATGATAATATTGTTCTTATTAAATAGAGTTACTTTTGGACAATAGAAGATCATTTAAATTAATTCATTTTATATTTTTCCTACAAATAGGACATTATCTTGCAATAGAAAGTAATTCTAACTCTCTCAAAACATTTCTCTATCTTACGCAATATCCTGGTATTACAGCAATGCGGGTAGTGAAACAGTTGTTGACACTTGTAGCAAACCACATCTACTATAGCAACTATGGGTGCTACAGCAAACAACTATAATGCAAAAAGCAAATCAGCAGAGTTTTCTGAAGTAAACTCAACTAATCCTCTAATTGTGAACTTTTGTCATCAAATTGAAAGAATTGAATCAGGTCACCCAGTTCTAGGAAGAATTCCTATCATCCAAAAGCCTTCCACACATCCAATTTCAGATCATTTAAATCCATTATTGCTACCTCATTCAAGTTAATTTATTTTATCTACTATCAAGCAGCTAAGTACTAATAATATTATAGAATTTTATATTTAGAAGTTATTTGATTTGAAGTAAAATGAGTGTAAACTATTTCAAATGTAGGGATTTTGATACTATTGGGGTTTGGTTTGAAGTAAAATAAATGCAGTGTAAATATTTGGTAGATTTTGGAATTAATCATCAAGTTCAATTTTGGTGCATTTAGAATTCTTCATATTTGGGCAAGTTCCAAATACACCATAAATTCATCATCATCACTGTTACCCGCCGCCAGTCACCACCTACCTCCGGCCACCGCCCACCTCAAACCAACGTCGTCGACCATCACCTCCATTGCCGGCCACCACCATCATTGTCGGTCGCCGCCTCCCACCACCATCAACGATCTCCACCTGCCGCCGCCAATGGACCGCCACCTCTAAACACCATCTTTGTTAGTCAACACTGCCACTGTCAGCCATCGACCACCACCATTTTTAGACTTTACACTGTATTCATTTTACTTCAAACCAAACAAAAAAAGAAATCTCATGCATTCCTTTTACACTCATACAAATAATTTCAACATACTCATTTTACATTGCATTCCTTTTTCAGCGACTAAACAGACCCTTAACTTCAACAATTTGCATTAAAATTATTGAATCCTTATTCCTATAATAAACATAAATAAAGGCAACTTGAAATAGATCCAATTCAATTACAAATACATTTATATGTGCAATTTATTTTATCTACTAATCATAGATATTTACATCAAACAACTTAAAAACTCATAATTTTATAGAATTTTGCATTTTACTTCAACAATTATGATAAAATTGTTGAATCCTTATTAATGTTAAAAGAAATATAATAGGTAACTTGAAATTGATCCAATTCATATGAAAACACATTTATATTGTATATGTGTATCTTTAAACATTTATATGTCCTATAACATGCAAGAACACGCGCGCACATTTATATTTATATTTATTAAAAGCATACAAAACATAACTACAATTATATTTCATACATAATTGCATACTTATTTTAAGCAATTTTAATAAAAAATCAAGTGGGTATATATATATATGATGTGGGCAAAGAAGCTAGTCCATGATACTAAAATTAGGATAGGAACTTGGAATATAGGTTCTCTTACAGGAAAATTAATGGAATTAATATATATTATGATTCATAGGAAGTTAAATATTTTGTGCATTCAGGAAACTAAATGGGTTGGAGATAAGGCTAAGGAAATTGATAGTTTAGGATTTAAACTTTGGTATTCGGGTAGGAGTCGTACTAGAAATGGTGTAGGTGTTATTATAGATAAGAGTTTAAAGGATAATGTTATAAAAATTAATAGGATTGGAGATAGAATTATAGCTTTAAAGATTGTTGTTGATGATAAGATTGTTAATATTATAAGTGCTTATGCTCCTCAAGTAGGTTTGGATATGAGTTCTAAATTAAATTTTTGGAATGACTTAGAAGAATTAATACAAAATATACCTCTTGAAGAAAGAGTTTTTATTGGAGGAGATTTAAATGGACATGTTGGTAGAGAGGTAGATGATTTTAAAAGCATTCATGGTGGCCATGGATTTGGAACGACGAATGAAGGTGGCAAGACCATATTGGATTTTTGTTTAGCTTATGATTTTTCAATTGCTAATACCTTATTTAAGAAAAGGAATGAGCATCTCATCACTTATAAAAATGGATGTAGTACAACCCAGATTGACTATTTTCTTATTAGAAAATTAAACCGTTTAGATTGCAAAGATTGTAAAGTTATTCCGAGTGAAAGTTTATGTACCCAACATCGATTATTAGTTTTGGACTTTAAGATAAAGGGGCATAAAATAAAAAATAAAGTAAAACAATTTTCTAGGATTAGATGGGGGCATTTAAAGAATATTAACCAAAATATTTTTGTGAGTAAGATTTTAGATCTTAAGATTTTGTCTGTGCATGAGGATGCTAATATTATGTGGGAAAAAGTGGCTAGTGATCTTAAGAATATTGCAAAAGATGTCCTTGGAGTATCAAAGGGAAAAGCTCCTAATAGTAAAAATAGTTGGTGGTGGAATCCTAATGTGCAAGAAAAGATAAAAAATAAGAAGCTTTGTTATAAAAATTGGTTTAATTTTAAAAATTCCGATAATTGGGAAATATATAAAGTTGCTCGTAAGGATGCTAAGAAAGCCATATGCGATGCAAAGACATTAGCTTTTAGCGATTTATATAATAGATTAAATACTAAGGAGGGAGAAAGATATATGTATAAGTTAGCCAAACAAAGAGATAGGAGTAGTAAGGATTTAGTTCAAGTGAAGTGTATTAAGGATGAAGATCAAAAAATACTTTTCTTAGAAGATGATATTCAACAAAGGTGGATGAGATATTTTGCTAAACTTTTTAATGAAAATTGTGATAATAAGATTGACTATAGTGACCTTAGCACCCTAAATGAAAGTAAAGATTTCTGTTTTTATCGGCGTATTAGTAAAACTGAAGTTAGAGAGGCTTTAAATAGAATGAAGGGTGGAAAAGCTGTTGGACCTGATGATATTCCAATAGAGGTGTGGAAATGCTTAGGAGATGAAGGGATTTCTTGGCTTACTAAACTTTTTAATACTATTTTGAAGACTAAGAAGATGCCAGATGAGTGGAGAATGAGTGTGTTAATTCCTATTTTTAAGAATAAAGGTGATGTACAAGATTGTGCGAATTATAGAGGTATTAAGTTAATGTGTCATACTTTAAAACTATGGGAGCGAGTTTTGGAGCATAGGTTGCGGCGTGATACTAATGTTTCTCAAAATCAATTTGGATTTATGCCGGGTAGGTCGACTATGGAAGCCATACATTTATTAAGAGGTTTGATGGAGAAATATAGAGAAAATAAGGAAGATCTACATATGCTATTTATTGATTTATAAAAAGCATATGATAAAGTTCCAAGAGAAGTGCTATGGAGAGTTCTATATAAGAAAGGGGTTAATAATGCTTATATTCAAATCATTAAAGATATGTATGCAGGAGCTATTACTTGTGTTCAAACACAAGGTGGTTTGACCAAGTATTTCCCTATTTCGGTTGGGTTACATCAAGGATCAGCCTTAAGCCCATATCTTTTTGCTTTAGTCTTGGATGTTCTCACTAGACATTTGCAAGAGGATGTACCTTGGTGTATGTTTTTTGCTGATGATATTCTTCTTGTTGATAAGACTAGAGAGGGAGTTGAAGGTAAACTTGAATTATGGAGGTCAACCTTAGAGTCTAAAGGTTTTCGCTTGAGTAGATCTAAAACGGAATATATGGAGTGTAATTTTAGTAGTAATAGTCCTAGTGAGGGGATTGTGACTTTGGGCGATCAAGTCATTAATAAGAGTACACGTTTTGATATCTTGGATCTGTTGTTCAGAGTGATGGTGAAATAGATGAGGATATTATTAGTAGAATTCAAGTTGGATGGTTGAAGTGGAGGAATGCATTGGGCTTGTTATGTGATAGAAATGTACCCCTCAAACTTAAGGGAAAATTTTATAAGATGGTAGTGAGGCCTGCAATGCTTTATGGTGCCGAATGTTGGCCATTAAAAGAGAAGCATAATACTAAGTTAAGTGTGGCAGAGATGAGGATGCTTAGATGGATGAGTGGCTTTACCCTTAGAGATAGGATACGAAATGAGCATATACGTGAAAAGGTTGGAGTAGCTCCAGTAGAAGATAAGATTAGAGAGAGTCGCCTTAGATGGTTTGGTCACATAAAAAGGCGGCCTTCCGACGACCCAGTTAGGAGAGTAGAGGTATTAGATTTGACTTGTGTTAAGAAAGGTAGGGGTAGACCTAAAAAGACTTGGTTAGAAAATATTAGGAATGACCTTTCTTTATTAGATTTAAACGAGAATTTGGCTTTTAATAGGACACAATGGAGAAAAAGGATTCATGTAGCCGACCCCACGTAGTGGGATAAAGGCTTGATGTTGTTGTTGTTGTTGTATATATATATATATATTTAATTAAGAGATTTGACTCGAATCTACTCAAGCTTGATCATTTTACTTATAAAACTAAAATTAATTTTAAGAATATTCCATTTTTAAGCCTACAATGTCTATCATATGTAGCACATATTTGCCTTTTTTTTTTTTTGGTAAAGGAATTTCAGGCCTTGACCTCTTCATCAAAGGATAAGGTCAAATATCTTTAACTAACAAACACATAATGTAAACAGTCAATAATAAAATAACCATGGTTTTTTGTACTAACTAGAAAGCAAAACATATTTTGTAACTAATGAGTATTATCCAACACAAAAGAAGCTAAATTAAGATGGTAAACCATTGCATGAAGTTATTAATTTCATGAAACACCAAGAATAATGAATATAGAATTCCTTATTGAGTGATTTTGATGTTAAAAAAATTAAAAACTTACCTTGGAAGCTTTTTCTACATCAAATATAAGTGCATAAAATTCAGCAAGTCCCTTAAAATATTAACACAACACAACTTGACAAGCAACCATTCCTAAAAAGAGAAATCTATCTTTTTGAAATTCAAATCCTAGCCCAAAAACCAAGACCTTAACAAGAGAATAGGATAACAATTGTCATGATTCTGGAAGGTTGAGGTGCCGCATTCAACTATGGTTGACAGTTAAGTCATGGGCAATATGCTTTCATAACATTGGTGAATCTATAAGCAGTACCAGTTGAACTCTTTAGTTACAAAGCTTCACTTGAGCCTTTTATATCATCCAGGGCTTTAGAGTAGTTGGTTGCAGCAAATGCTACTATGTCAAAAGATATGAAAGCAAGTAACAGATTTGAATCCTTAAAAATTCAATTTGGCACAGAAAGGTATGAGAATAATAGTGAATGGAAAAAAAGAATAGGCTAACAATTTAGAATGGGCGAATGAATCCTAAACTTGCACTTGAACACAATTGAAAATGAAGTCATGAGCATTATCATTATTGATGATTAAGTCGTGTGCATTATAAAACTATGAAAACAATTGTTCTGTAGGATTCTAAACCTTTGGATACAAAGCTTAGTTTCACCTGGTCCATCCGGCCAAACCTTTGAAGTAATTGGATGCAAAAACTGGTCCTATGAAATAAGAGGCAAAGCATGTTCTTTATTGCAAAACTACCTCTACATTTACCACAGTCAAGTACAATATTTCCATCGTACTCATGATCAGACCGTTACATCTAACTTTTCAAACCGACACAATATACCACTGTTGACCTCATTTTTGTATGAGGTCGCAAGGACCTACCTAGGTTTTCTTTTGGTGACCTAATGATCGACATGCTTCCACTTGCCAATTATATAGGTCCCAATCAAATCCCAAATCCAACACTAGATTAATTTCGAATCAATCTTCAATCGTTTGTAATCATATTTCAACCACACTTCAATCTAGTTTTAATTCAAGTTTCAAACATCAAGTTTTCAGTCAATCGTTAATCAAATCGTTAGATTTTATCAAACAAATTCAATCAAGCGATGAAGAACTGAGTCGACCAATTCGTATTCATTTTAAAGCTAGATGGCTTTGATCGACGTGACTTAACCTATCTCAACCTGACATAAATCAAAATGACGTTGCTTAAATTGAATATTTTCAATCAAATTAGTGTGAATCCAATGCTTAATTAATTTGGCTTATTTGATTCAACTATGTCATTCCAATCGTCTCAATTATGGCTTTAATATTAGCCCTTGGTATCAAGATCAAAGAAGGGGAACAAGCCCTCTTCCCAACCCTTGGATCAAGGGTTTCTAAGGGCAAAATTGACGATTGGCTGAATTTTATTTCAGATTTTAAAAAGGATTAGGGCAAGCCGTGACTCCCATAGCACACGACTCCAAGCCCTAGACCTAGCGATGATCGTCCATCTCATTCCCACAAGCAGCCGCCGCGTTGGAGAGACCTCATCATACACATTTCGGAGTTGCTAGGGCCGGCCAACCCCTCCTCCTCATGACTCCTCTTCTCATTTTTAGCTCCATCTACATCCTCTCACATTCACGTTCTAGAGCATACTTCGGCCAAGGATGTGAGCTCGGCCAGCTTTCATATTCACTTGTTCGGCCAACAGGGAGGATTTGAAGCAGAAATTGGAAGATCTGTGCAAGCATGATAGCACCTAAAGCTGTTCGAGTAGTACATTTGGATCTTGAGAGAAGATTCACCCATGCATAGAAGCTAGTGCTTCTCCGGGAGTTGATTATGAATGTTCCATTGAGTCCGAAGTGGATGGACCTTACAAAGCAATGATCATTCCAGCTTCAAAGATTTCAACCACTAAATGAAGACCGAGCCAAGCAAGGGAATAGAGAGCTGTTCCTATTGTACCCCTTCCAAAAGCTCATGGAATTTCTCAGTCATAATCAAACAAACGCCCTCTCCTCCTCACCCGTCCAAGCAAGAGGAAGAACCACTCAAAGATTTGCCACGTTACTGTGCTTGCTTTGCATGCGATTCAACAAAAGGAAGAGGCGAGCGACAAGGGGCTTTCGGTGTGATTTACTACGGTAATCTCTTCTTCTTCTTCTTGTTAGTTCCTTGCATTTCCTCTGTTTGAATCCAGATGACTGGAGATTATCAATGAGTTGAGGTTCTATATTTACCTAAGATTTGAAATGAGTCTTCATGAGGTTTTATGAAAAGATATAGAAGATACCTAGACGTTTTCTTCTTGATGCTTTCTTTATTTAATTTTTTTTTAATCAGATGGTTTATTTTATTTGAGATCTCCTTTGAATAATATGGCTGCACTTCTATAAGCTTCTTATCCGTTTTATCATAAAGTTTGATTTTGATTAAATTATATATCTTGAGATGATATGTTGAGGATTAGTCTTTTGAAGAAAGAATTCATGTTACTGTTTCCTAAGAATTAAAGTCTCTGTTTCATTCCTTTTTTTATAGAAGTGAGATATTTCAGTGGAGATTTCATTTGATCAAGACAATCACGCCATGTTTTTTATTTTGGTTCATCATTGTGGTAATATGAGAGCTTGCATGTGAGCTAAATTTATTCACTTATAGAATTTGACAACATCGGCATAGTTAGAATATGTAGATAAATTATACATTTGCTGTTAGAGTGGTACTTATACTTATTCAATATATGACTTGTGATTTTGGTAACATAAAAGTATATATATCTCTTAATACCATATATTGACTTGAACTGTTGTTTATATTCCATATACTTTTGAATATATTAATGTGGATGATTATTCGTGATATATAGTTTGACTCGCTTTATTGATACAATCTCCTGACACGATTGCTGTTATAAATTACAAGCATGTCATTGTCCAGTCATACTCTTTTGGGATCATGCTTTGAAAAATCTATTCTGATATGCATATGTGATGTCATTATGTCATATGCATAGTCTTTTTTTATGTCTAGTTTATTTATGCAAGCGTTGTAGCAATCAAGAGGAAACCATATATGCATGCCCTTCTTGTTTTGCTTTATGACATTTTTTTTTCAAAGAATTAAATCGTCAATATCATTTACTAAAGATTGCCATGATTATCATCTATACATATAGTCCTCCATTTCATGTTATATATATATATATATATATATATATATGATAGCTTCACAGTATTGGAATGGTGATTATGTGTATTCGATGAGTTTTCGTTGTTAGAAAATGATGTGTTCATTCTGATGCTCCAAAAGCATGTGTATTTGAGGAAATTTTAGTTAGATTGAAAATCTCATATATACCCATTTGTGTTTCAATGCTAGATGCAAATACAAATTTGATGAGTTACAATCATATTTCTTCTTTCCTCTGTGCTTTACTTTAAATTCTCACAATGGAAGAAAAGAGTCGTTACATATTTTTGGACAGCTTTGTGAATTTTAACTCCTAGTGAATTATATAGTCTCAAAACTACCTTGATGAAACACAAATTATTGAGATTTTATTTCTTATGCATTAGAGGGTATTCTATTATAGTCATTTTGATAAATCGTGGGACATTGAAGTTACTCTTGATGGGTTACAAAATCTTGAAGTTTCTTCATTTGCATAGAGTTATTTACTGAAATTCTTCCTCTATCATGAATATACTTGCTGGAATTCTTCTTGTGGATCTTATAAATGATGATATTCATTCTCTTTCACAGAAATACTTACTAAAATTGTTCTTATAGATATGAGAAATGTTGAACTCGTCCCTTTCAAGTGATTATTAGTTAGTTTGTTTATGTATATTTCTCTTGTTCAAATCTTATAAACGGAACATGCTTTTCTTACAAGTTCGTTCTTGATATTATATGAAAATTAGTGGTGTATTGGGGAAGTAAAAGAATTCTGAGCATTTGATTCCTTTTTCTTCTCATCATTCTTAAAAGCTCTATTTATTCAATGGAAAATTTACAAGCTTGGCATGAAATATATAGGTTATCATCTACAACTTTACTCACTTCATGCTTCAGCACCATTTCAGTCATAAAAATTGGAGAACTCGTTACATATTTATTCTTTCATTTTTCATATCCATTGTATGTGTAGGTACATATAAATTCTCACCTATATATAATTATTCACGTTAAATTGCTCTTGTAAGATCGTATATGAGCTGAATTCCTCTCTTACATATCATTACATGTGCTAAAATCATTCTTGTGAGATGATATATGAGCTGAAATTTCTTTTTACACACTAGTATATATTCTAAAATTATTTTTGTAAGGTGTCACATACATAAGAATTATCTCTTGCAAAGTTATACACATTTTGAAATTTGCTTCAATAATTTGATTTGATCTATATTTTCACATATTTACGCACATGTCAATTCATAGTAGCTTTTATATTTTCATATATGATATTCTGACACCGCCTTCTCTCATCGCCTTATTTGCGAGGTACTAATGGAGCTAATTGGAGGATAGAGCCAAGGAGCTTCAGTCGCCCCCATTTCTTCTAAATAGGGGTGCTACGGTCGGAATCACCGTTGACAAGCTCTGGTGATCAGGTAAGTTTTCTTAAAACTTAGAAGGCCATAGATCCCATAAGCCAATGATTGTATGCTCCTTCAACCTTAGATCCATGCAGTAATCCATGCGCCTCATTTATATTTATCTTCCTGCAAACCCAAAACCCTTTTGATGTAGCTTATTTGCACCCATGTGTGTATAAGGGTTAGAGACATTGATTGCAAAACCAATTTTAACTTTAGTCTCATTTAAGGACGAGTCTTAGAGAACTTAGACAAGCCCTAGGATTCATACATACATCCTCTAGGGATGAAACACCAAACACATATAACGTAGTGACATCACATCTTAGGATTAATATACATCATCGATTTGATCTCAAACAACAATCATTAATGTTTCTTTAAAATTTGAAAACTTAAATATTTGATAATTACTCAAATAAAATTTATAAAAATATTAAACCTTTCTCAATCAAACTCAACCAACAAATACAATTATTAAAGAATAAAATTCAAACCCAAAACTTATTAATTCTTAATTAATGCTTTCACTATTCCTTGATTGAATATTAATTAAATGAATTCATAAAAAGCAAAACAAGATGTAACGACAAAACACATTAAAATTTGAATAAAACCTAGAGATGAATAATACAAATTTAGAAGAACTTTTGAATGGAATTTAATTAGTAATTTGTTATTAATTAATTAAAATTAATTTAAGAAGATTTGAGAAATTATCTGAAAATTCTAACTAATTCAAAAAACTCTAATAATTCAACAATCAACTTAACTCCAAATAACTTTAACTTAATAATTGAAACAATTTAATTAAAAATCTTCAACCCTTTAATCATCAACCAATTAAATTAACTCGACTAATACTGGTTATCACTTGGTAACCCAGGCCTACGAGGCTATTAGCTTAGCCCCAAGGAAGGTGAAATAAACTTCATGGCCTCGGTGAGAAACAAAGGTGATAATCATTTAACACTTAAAATACACCCTAAAATCAACTTTAAAACTACTAATACTTAAACTCAAACTTAAATCCCTCAAGCCTTTCAACCAATCAAAACATTAGACAACTTCAATCAATTACCCGATATAGGATATCCAAACCACACGGTCTACTACACACACTTAGATTGGTTTGTAAGGACACGAACTCTAGCTTTAGGTTAGGCTGATGTTACTTTTTGTTTTTGAGGTGTGTTAATATATATGCAAATTGAGCATTGATTGATTTTTTCTTACTATGTTGGATTCATGTGATGATTATTTCTAATGCTTTTGGTGGCATCCTAGGTTAGATAACATAGACATAGGTTCATTGTCCACAGACCTGTGCACTTCCTATTTGTCAGCCTAGGATTAGGTCCCCAGCCCCTTGGCCTACGAGGTCCCCTTGAATGAGGTAACCCATGGTGGGTCCCCAGCCCCTTGAACGAGGTCCCCTTGAATGAGGTAACCCCACAGACCTGTGATCAGGTTGGGGCACTTTTGAATTATTTCAGAATCTCTAAGTGCCTCCTACCTCTCCTCCGTTGACTCCGGAAATAAGTGTTCAAAATTCAATCCAATCCCGATTGAAATTCCAAATTCACCTCGATATCATTCCTAGAAAATCTTTAAAATAAAATTTATGCCGTTATTTTAATCGAGAGTATTCATAAGGAATTCAATTTCCCTACGATGTAATTAACTACGAGGGCTTGCGCTCGTAGGAGATTTAGAATCCACATCAATTTTTCTAAAAAATTAATTAATATTTCTTTTGGGGAATCAATTTTATAACGATCGTTATTGTCATAATCGAATGATTGCTAACGGATGATATTTTCTTTCTTCGGGAAGATTTATCATGTGTTAACATAAATTCGAATATCAAAATTAATTATCACTTCTCTTGATTATCGTAGTCTAAAATTTGATTGAACTTCATTTTGACCCTCCGGGGTCATATGTTGCTCTCCCTTAAATTAGCTACAATAGCAAAGTGAAAATTTACAATTATGGGTCTGAACCCGTTAGGAGATTTTATCTCCGCCTTCTAAGGCGGTATACTATCCTTAATGGTTTGTTCGACTTCAGAATTAAAATTAAAATTTAATTCCCGATTTTCCCAAAGAAATTTAAGTAAGATTTGTTTTGCACCTTGCGAGGCAAATCGCCTTTTCAACACCAACAACCATTAAATACACACATGGATGCTGAAAAAAAACTAACAAAAGTTCATGAAGAATCACATAAATTTCAAGTCTCTTACCGCAAGAAAGAGGAGAAGCCTTGAAAGAACTATGTAGATTTAGCACTTAATTACCCATATTACATTTAAAAATATACCTTCTAAAATTTAGCTACACAACAAAAAAAAAAAAAACTAGACTAGATCATCATTAGTTTGATCCCAACAATTTAGGATTATTCTTACCCCATATAAGGAGTTAAATAAGTTGGGTATTACACTTGAACACGTAAACAATTGCTATTAATATACACTGCAATAGATGTAACATATCTATCTTTGTTTTTTGATGGAAACCATTAGCTTGCTTTTATAACATTACCACACCAACATCACTACTAAACTTTAAGTCAAGCTTCTCAGCCATCTAATACCTTTTTTATTTGATTTTAGCAAAGAAAAACAATATCAAGCATTTATACCACTACGTGGGGTTGGCTACAATTAATCATTTTATCCATTGTGTCTCATTAAGAGTCAAATTTTCATTTAAATATGATAAAAATTTGATTTATAATACTTTCAAACCAAGTTGTTCTAGGTCTACCTCCACCTTTCTTAATATAGGCAGAATCTAACACATTTACTCTCCTAATCGGGTGATCAAGAGGCTCATGTTTTAAGTGACCAAACCATCTAAGGTGACTCTCTAATCTTATCTGCCACTAGAACTACTCCAACCTTTTCACATATATACTCATTTTGCATTTTGTCTCTAAATGTAAAGCCACTAATCCACCTAAGCATCCTCATCTCTGCAATACATAACTTAATTTTAAGCTTTTCTTTTAATGGCCAACATTCTACACTATAAAGCATTGCATCTTAATAAATTTTCCCTTATGTTTGGGAGGAACTTTTATATCACACAGCATGCCCGGGGTTTTCCTCCACTTCAACCATTTGAATTCTACTAATAAAATTCCCATCTATTTCACCATCGCTTTGAACAATAGACCGGAGATATCTAAAACAAGCAATTTGTTACTCTTGCTATATTAGAATGTTAATATGTTGTGTTTTAATATATTAATAGGTTATGGTACAAATATATTATTTCATAATTGCAATTTGACTTTACAAATTTTTTTATAGTGAAACTTACGACCCAAAATATTTTGAGGCTTAAGCCTCACCTCACGGACAAAAAACATGTCAATACCTAATTGCGTAATTTTAAATTGTAACATAAGCATTCTTTACCTGAGATATCAAAAATCATATTTCCATCTCTATTATACAATCATAGTATTAATAGCCAAATTGATAATGGTGATCTAAGCCTAGATGGACTCATCAGTTACACTAGGTTGACTAGAAACTATAATGAAAAAACCATCACATGAACTTTACCGTTTAAATTGTACAATTTAAAAGTAATTGGAATCAATATATAATAATCACCATTAGTACATTGCATTTTTTATCATTTCGATTAAAGAATGACGAGAAACATTATAGCATACCACATTATAAAGATTTCCCAATTGTATTTCTCCATATTTAGTTTCAAGTAATTTTAAGGAATGAAAATTGAAGGGGAACAATAAAAAAGACCGAAGTTGATCTTTAGTGAACGAAGATTGATGTTCATTTAATCAGGAATTGAAACAAAATAAAAAATTAGGGATTGAAACCAACCACCTTCAATGTTCAAAAAAGCAACAAAGCTCACCTATATCGCACTCAGTGCCAATTGCCAACACCGTAGCCAAATACTTAGTATCAGAGCCCCTCTTCTTCAGTTTAACCTGAGTATAATGCTCCACCGAGTGTGCATTCGTCAGCACCCGCCTACCTCCTATGATAAAACCACTGCTGCTCGAGCTGTACTGCCGTTTCCGCTGCCAAGGCAGCGAAAAATTGGGCTCCGTGTGGACGCAGAAAACTTTAACTACCGCATCCATGGAGGGAACTGCCTTCACCACCTGGTCCCACCTCGGCAGTGGCTCCCCGGCGGCGGTAACCATCACCAAATCCGCGCGCTCACCGTTGCTAGCGAAGATGTGCTGCGGCCCACGTTTAAGCGACGAAGGCGGCAGTTTGCCGTCCGCGCTGGCGACATCTTCGTTAGGGATGCTATGACGGCGAGTTTTACGAGGCCGACCGCGAGATAGTCGGGAGGTGGGTTGTGGGGAGGAGTCGGCGGGCAAGACCTGGGCCTCGTCGGCTGCAAGGGAAGAAGACGGGAGTTGCAGATCCATGGTCTCCGCAACAGGCGTCGTGGGTTTGCGACCCCTCTTCCTCTTCGAGTTGGAGGGTTTCATTTCGAGAGCTAGGGCTTCAGAAAACTCCTTGCAAACGCACCGTTGGCTCTGCTAGTGCGAATGTAGAGAGCAGGTTTGGCCGAGCATGGATGGTGCTCGGATGGTACGAAAGGAGCTAGGCAAATCTGACTTTATAGATGTCGCAGGTTAGCCGGAAGTGGAAAATAATATAAATTATTTAAAAAAATAAATGAAATTTTTATAAGAGTGTGTAAAATTTCTCATAAATATAATTGATATCAGAATGATTTGAATTTGAACTTCTTATTAAATCACGGTCGAAGTTATACAATTTTAATTCAAGTTCAAATAATATAGGTACCTGGAATTGAATCAAACAAAATTGATGTTCATCGATTAGCGTCGTTGTTCGTAATGGAGGTAGATTGGAGATCATGGTAGGAATGGACAAAAGCTCGCTTGAGGATGTGTCAATAGGACGTCGCATGTAATGATTCGAGGTGTTCGTTGTTGTATCAAAATCATTATGATGTGCTTTCTCTAGAAATGTTTCTTCATAATTCTCCTAGCGCATCTTAAATTATTTTTTTTAGGCTTTTTTGGGACAGCTTTCTTATTGCTTTTTAAAATAGCTTTCTAGTACAAAAATTTTTATACTAGAAAGTTGCTTTAAAAAGCTATAAGAACGCTATCACAAACAAAGCCTTAGCCTTTCCTCCATCTCCATGAGATAATGATAATTAGTATAGTTTAGGGCATCCATATTCATTAATGACTTTAGATTCGGTTAGTCTTTGAGATATGCTTGTCTATTTTCCACTCGCATCAATCCACGCTCACTGTATCCTTAAACATATTGGATCCTAGTTTATCTATACGTTACACCTTACCATACTAGCAACTTTTTGGGAAGAGCTATACAACTTAATAAGACCTCAATGGATATGGAGGTGGAAGAGAGGTGAAAGTGTAAAATATGCTCGAAAATCTCATAATTTATCAAGAGGTCATGTACCTCTATGTCAAAAGATCCAAAATGTACCTCTTCACATTTTATTTATAGAGCATAGATGATTACAAGAAAGATTACACATAATAAAGAAAAAAATTATAATGTTAATTATAACCCATTATAGGATACATGGCATGTAGCACAAGTTGGTATGTGCTGACAAGGCCCTTTATCTATTGTATATTCCTCTGTCCTAAGTTGAACCCTTTGAACGAGTCGTCACTAGCACGTGCACTGGCAAGTCCTTTAGAAAGTAACATGTATGATTAATTTATGTTGGCAAGTCCTTTAAACACATAGACAAGTCCATGTACAGTGTGCTTCATCCTCTTGGAGTGAAGGATGAGTCCTTCAAGGTGGTGATAACCACGAGCTAAGGAACGTATGAATATAGGGGATTTTAGTCTTGAACTACCAAAATATGCATTTACTGTAGTTGGCTTGAGGGATATCAACATTGAGTAGATGACATTGATGATAGCGAGTGACCTTTAGAGACTAATCTCCATTAATGTGAATGCCTCTCAAGTCTTGAGATGGTTTGAATAAGTCCTTTAATGTATATGCCTAATATGACTTCTTTGTCTGGTTGATTTGAGTGAGCATTGCTCCTTATTATTGAGTGCCCTGAACAAGCACTGTGACTTGTTTAGTGAGTCCTACTAAAATCTATCAAAGACATATGAATTGCATACATTGACATGAACAAGTATACATTTAATCTCTCGATTCACATGTGTGATGCCCCAGAATCTAATATGAAAGAATTATTCATTTATATTTTAATAATAATTATAGATATATAATATCATCTATCAGTAATAAATAATAAACAGATTCTATAATTCAAAACATTAATATATACCTCTATATTCAATCTCAAAAATTATATACAATACTCATGATCTAAATAATCATATCATAACTATTTTGTCATGAGAAAAAAAGACTAACTAAAATAAAAAGATACAGAACCTGAGGAATCTTGATCAGTTTCACATTTTTGCTCTCCAACTGACTTGAAATCATTTAACCACATATAATAAGCTAAAAAAAAGTAGTAGGTCATCAAAACCTATAATTGAATTCAAAGTATATTGAAGGAGTAATATGCATGTCAGTGATCAAATCATAACAATAGTCATATGATTTTTGAATTAGTGCATAAACAGTAAAATTCATATGTAGTTGTCGTAGTAAAATATATAAAACGTAAAACACTAGAGTACGAAAGCTAATAAAGTAGTAAATCAGAACGAGTGTTAAATCTATAAAATAATCATCGTATCCGTAATATCAATCACTACAAAAATTGTATAAAGCATTAAATCAAAACATTAATAAAGACTATCAAAATTATGTCAATGTAGTAAAATCATATAAGAATGTACCCATACTATCCAAATATTCTATATCATATGCTCAGTATATCATATATTTAGTATCAGTATAGTGAATCAGTAGTATTAAATAGTATCAGTATTTAAATTAGTAATAATAATAATCTAGTGACATGAGCAACAAAATACAATAATATTAATCTCATTCAATAATAATAAATTTGTATAATAATAAGAATAATGCCTCTAGAACTTACATTTCAGCAGTCACACTAAAAATGTTAGAAGTCCTCGCTATCATGGTGTTTTTCAGTATTGTATCAGTATCAGTAAACTACTAGCTTAGTAAATAGAGTCGTCACTCTTTACTCGTCGGCATAGTAATAATCTCCTTATAACTCCTAATCAATATATCACGTGAATCAGTAGAGGATAATACCAAATCATAATATTTTAAAAAAATTCTATCGACCCTCCATCATGTACATATCAATTAGTCTCCAACAAATGGGTCATTCATTCTTTGCTTGTCTTTTACACACACATTATTAACACAACACTATAATAGTAATCTCAATCATATATTTACATTCATTTCCAATATATTGTAGCAAATAAAGCATACTTGAGCTTAATGCAAACAAGTATCATAATGTCCTAATGGTAGACCAAAAAAATCATACTAAGTAAAAATTTACATTTTAAGAATATAACGAATTTACCAATTATTGTAAAAAGTAATATTCTGAACCTTTAGTTAAACTAAATTACTATTTTTAGATATCAAAATAAATTTTTGAGTAGGTAAAAATTATTGTAATTTTAAAATTACCTAGTGAAAAATCTTAAATAAATACTCAAAATGTTTATAATATTAATCTTTATGATATAGAAAAAGTTACACGATGAAAATTTTACCAATACTAATTCTCATTTTTTGGTTACAAAAATAAAAAAAACTTGATGAAAATATATCAAAAATATAAAGTCTTTGAAATCAGAAATATGGTAGGGGTTCCTTACAATGAGACAAACAAATCTCCTAACTAGGCAAACTGACAAAAATCATTCTACGACCTCCAAATCTTGATTTTCTTTTTCTCTCTTATCTTTTCTCACTTATTTTCCTAAGCCATCTCTTTCTTGCCAAATTTAGAAGAGAAAACAAAGGGATTTAATAAAATCTTAATACTTTAATATATTTATAAATAAATAATAATAAAATATTAATATAATATTTAATTTAATCAATTATTTAGTATAAAATTCAAATAAATGATTTTAGGACTTCAAAAATTATAAAAAAATATTCTTAAAATAAATTATTTTATTTAAAAAAATATCCATTAAATTTATTTGCGAAATGGACACCTGAATGTCTTGAAATACTTGTATCGATAGTACCAATTTCTTAAGGATTTTCACTAATATCTAAAATTTACAAAAATATTTGTGTAAGTAAAAAACTATAATATCAATACTATGGCAAAGTTGGTTTGAGGTTTGAAGTTTTAGTGACTTAAAAAACATATATTTGGCAAAGTCAACATATGAGCTATTACATTATGTCCTTTGATCAACTAGTTACAAAAAAAATGAATTTATGATAAGCGTCTAATTATTTTTCCAAAAATTAAAAAAGGATATTAGGTATAAGTTATTGCCTTATATTATTGCAGTCTCAAGCATCATGCAGATTTCTCGTCATATCAGTGATTTAAGTCCACTAACTCCTCCCTATAATTATTATCTTGAAGGGTGTTATCTATTTATATTTGATATTTTATTATTATTTAACTTGCTTAAGAAGGTTAAGATAGACCAGTTGAGTTAGTTGTATCTATCTTTAAATAGGTAAAGAGGGCTACTTTTTGCAAATATCACAAGGAGATGTGAAAGAGAGGAAGATAGGGCAACCAATAAAGAATATAATGTTGATTGAGGCAAATGTTCTTATGGGCTTGGTCCGATGGAGTTGGTTGCTCCGACATTTGCTACAATGGTGAAGGTGTTGGGAACTACGATAACATCTATTTTTATAGTATTCTAAATTGGTTTGAATCAAATTTAGTAAGTCATATGCATTTTAAAATTTCTACATTTATGTTATGCAAATGTTTGTGAATGTTTTGTCTGCTTCTGAATGCATAAATTATACTTTGGAGTGTATCTTATGGTCTATATATGTGAATATAAAATTCTAAAAATGTCCTTAGGACCATTTGTGTTGCTAGGTTAGTGGTGTTATACTTTGTGTATTTTGTAAGAAAATGTGGGTAAAAGTAGAGCAATGCTTCATAGAGTGATGTTACAGTGCTAGGTCTAACTTGGGGTGCTACAATGTTGTGGCTTTATGCTCTCTATTTATTTGGGTTTTGAGAGAGTGTTGTAGCACTAGGTCCATGAGCACTACCGTGATGGGAAAAATATTTTAATAAATATCAAAATTCACACAAAATTAAAAATACAGTTCATTTATCCCCTTAGGTAGCAAGTTAGAGAGAGAGAGAAGGATTTCTTGAGAGAGAAATTCATTTTGGGCTGCTTCAGATCATTTTCTACTTTTAAGGTTACATTCTATGGGTTGAGATAGGTTACATTATTATCTCAATTTTGAATAATTCATAGTTTCATGATTTTCTCATATTTAACTAAAATTTTGATGTAAAAATGGATATATGAGATCACCCATTAAATTTTAACATGTAACTTTTGATAAATTGTTGTTTCTAATATTCTACACATTTTAGTATTTTATTTATACATTTTTACCTGGTAGTTTCGAATATACACCATCTTAAAAATCTAAAATATTACTCTTACGCTAATAATTAAGTAGTTTGATTACACTTCCATGCGAATGAATTTACTAGCTTTATTATTTTTATTTCATCACTATTAATCATTATTGAAGACTTGGGTAGGTTGAATGTGACCTACTGAGCTATTATTGCACATACCTACCTTTTGTATTTGTTTTATGTTTGGATAAGGGGAAAGGGTAGGTTGAGTAGAGAATGATTACATTATCTAAGATTTATGCCAATATAGGTATGTCTAAATAGATTTAGGTAGTCATGGATTTTTTTTGTTCAACATCTTATAGATAATTAGTTTGATTGTATATATTTTATAGATAAATGAAAAAGAGTTTAATAATGAGTACTTATGTATTTTTTTAAAGTTTTAGTGTCTTTATAAAATGTGAATCATTTTGAAAATTTTGCAATTCACTTCAATTAGGTCTTGGAATTTATATCCTATTACAATCAGACAAATGTGTGACTTGCTCTATCTATCAGGTGAGGTTGTGATATAAAATTTTTGTATCAAAGTAATAGTTTTGATGAATTAATTATAACAAAGCCATATGATTGATTTGTAAATAGTAAGGGAGAGTTCTGGGTAGTTTTGAGTGTTCATTTCATTTTTTATGTGCATGTATTGTTCAATAGTGTGCATTATGTGACTATATTTAATGAATCTATTAGAGCTAGAGATGACATACGAGGTTAGCTTTAGTCATGCTTCTTTGGTGAAGAATACAATAGGAGCTATTAGTTTGATTTTATTACTCTTTTTGTTGGGTTAGCAGCATGGTTATTGAGTGAGGCCCTGGGCATGAAGTTTACTATGAGATTTGATAAGGTAGATAAACATCTATAGATGTTCCTCAGACTAAAGCCTTAGAGGTTTGAGGGTACTGTGGAACCTAGAGTGATAGAGAAATAGCTTATGAGGTTGAAGAAGATTTTTTATAGAATATAGTGCTCGATTGATATGAAAGCTTCCTTGTTTTATTTTTTGTTAGATGGGATCTTGACGTTGGTTTTTAGGCTAGTAGAAAGAAAAATTTTAGGGCTGGTTGAATGATTTAATGTTCAAACTCAAAATTTTGAAAACTATATTTTTACAAACAAGATTCAAGAGTTTATTCAAAAGTTATTATAAATCCAAATCATAAACTACCTTCTCTATAACATCTATATTGTTGCGTTTTCATTTCTCTAATTTTTTTGTTATTTTTGGGCACTCATAAAATTCCTTAAGAAATTGGAATCTTATGGTATAAGTGTGGTTTTGGAACTATTAAATTTCTATTTTACAAACAAATTTCACCTAATTTCTTAAATAAAATAAGTTATTTCATATATATTTTCTATAATTTTAATGCTCTAAAAGAAATTTAATGAATTTTATATTGAAAATTAATTATAATATTATTATTATATTATTATTTTATACCATTATTTTAGGTGGTATCAGAGCGGGATTCAAAAACTAAGTTTTAGAAAACTTTTTTGAAAAATCATCCATGCCTACTTTTGGTAATCGTAATAATATGGATGGGTATTCAATCGCACGACCACCTTTATTTGATAATATTCTTTTTTTTTTTTTTTTTTTTTTTTTTTTTTTTTTTTGAAAAGTTTACATGTCTTCTTTCTTGCAATCTATTGATTATTGTTTGTGGGTGTTAGTTCATGAAGGATATTTTGCACATTCACATTTAGTAAATGGCATTAAAGCTAAAATATCTTTTTTTAAATGGAGCATAGATGATAGAGATTTAGTCCAATTGAATGCAAAATGTTTAAACTATTTTTTTGTGCATTAAAATCTGAAGATTACATGTGTGTATCTACTTACACAATTGGAAAAGAAAATTGGGATAAACTCTGCATAACCTATTAAGGAATAAAAGATATAAAGCAATCTAGGTAGAAGATATTACTCCATGATTATGAACTATACCACATGAAACCTAGTGAGTCTATTTCTGAGATGTATGTTAGGTTCACCAAAATTATCACTTCCCTATATGCTTTAGGTAGAGAACTTACTAATTCTTAAAAGGTTAATAAAATTTTGCATTGTCTACCTAGTTCATATGCTATTTATGAATCCAAGGATTTGAATTTTTATTATATTGATAATTTACTTAGATCACTCATTTCTTATGAACAAGGAGTGAGTCAAAGTCAGATTGATGCTGTTGAAAAAAGAAAAGAATAAATAATTACTTTAAAGGCTTTTGGTTTTGAAAGTGATAATTCTTTAACTAAAGGCGATGATGATATTGGGCTGATGACAAGACAATTCAAAAGTTTTTTGAATAAAAAGCAAAGACATTGTCAGCAATGGAATAAAGGTAAACCTAATAAAAAAATTTAATTTTTTTTATGATGTCATATGTTATTAATGCCAGAAGCTAGGGCACATGAAGACTGATTGCACAAATCTTAAAGCTCACCCAATCTCGAAAAAAGGTGAAGAAAAAGCCAAATTTAGAAAGAGTAAGCAACATACTCAAAAGGCTTTTCAGGCATACTCTTCTTTAGGCTCATCTGAGACAAATGATGAAGGGGAGGTAACCGACCCGTGCTTAATGGCATGTAACCATCTTGATTATTCTGATCAAGAGGATGCATGTGAGCTTTTCTATGATGAATTATTTGAAGTTTCTAAAAAAAATTCATAATGCATATAGGAAGTTAAAGAAAATATATGCATGTATTAATTTTGATTTTTTAACTCTACAAAAAGAACATGAATGCCTTAGAAAAGACCACTCTACTTTCGATAATAATCATATGGTATTGCTTGATAAATTTGATGCATTGAACAAGAAGCATCCTGATTTTACTACTGAACATGATTCCTTGAAAGCATCTCATGTCGATTTAGAAAATTTAGTTAAAGAATTAAAAAAATGTTTAGATGAAGCTAATGATAGGGAGCATACATTAAAATTTGACAACTCAATTCTTAAAAGTGCAAACAAATTTTTATAAGTTGAAGTAACTAGTTTTAAGGAAAATAAACATTCACATACACTTGCAAAATTTCATAAATAATTGCAATAGCATGTATCATTTAAACCTAAGAAAGTTCACCATAACCCAAATAGACTAGTGAATCCATTCCCAGGAGTTAGGTGCTTTTCTTGGGGCATGCTAGAACATATCTCTCACACTTACACTATCCACCATAGAACACATTTGGTGCGGAGATCGAAATTGCATAAACCATAGTATATCATGCATGCATCTCATTTTTTAATTCATAAGGGGGAACCCAAACTTGTTTGTATTCATAAATCTAACCTTTGATGATTTTGTAGGGCTGCTCTTATAAAAGGCCATGTGAGAGCATGTGGTACATGGATAGTGGATTTTTAAGGCACATGACAGCAGATGTAAAGCGATTCATCATGCTAGAGGCCATAGTAGGGTGCAAGGTAACACTTGTACATAACACCACTATGAAGGTGGTTGGATCAGGTATAATTAGAAAATAAAAAAAATTTCATGATTAAAAATGTTTTACTGGTAGATGGCTTAAAATACAATTTACTCAGTATTAGGAAACTCTGTGATAAAGGCTCCAATATAATTTTTTTTCACCAGTTACATGATAAGCTTTAATGGAAAAATAATTTTGTGAGGGATATAATAATGTTTACATGCTTGAATTGAATTACATTGAATATGCTAATTCTCTATGCCTAAAAATTATTTCTGATGAATCTTAGTTATGACATAGGAGATTGTGTCATGCAAGCATGAAAAATCTTAAAAAACCACCCAAAATGACTTAGTGAGAGGCATACCCAAACAAGGATTCACTAAGGACTACATGTGTGATGCCTATCACATAGGAAAACAAGTCAAATCCTCCTTCCACTCAATTAAGGACATTAATACTAGCAAACTTTTAGAAGTCCTTCACATGGATCTCTTTGGACCTGTTAGTACTATATGCCTAGGAGGGAAAGTCTATGGATATGTGATTGTTGATGACTACTTGAGATTTACTTGGGTTAGATTCTTATACGTTAAAGTTAATCTTTCAAGGAATTAAGGACATTCTCCATTTAGATTCAGAGGAAGCTAGGTTGCCAAAATTCTAATAATTCACAATGATAATGATGGAGAGTTTGAAAATAAAAAATATGAATCTTACTGTAAAGAATAAGGGATAGATTATAACTTTTCAGCTCCTAGAACCCCTCAGTAAAATGAGGTAGCCAAAAAAAAGAACATAATTATTATAGCCATATTAATTGAATACTCACTTCCTAAATACTTTTGGGTAGAAGTGATAAATACAACCTATTATGTTCTGAATAGAGCTAATGTTAGATCCAAGTTAAACAAGATCTTTAATAAAATTCTTAAGGGTAGGACACCCAAACTTTCTCATATTCATGTTTTTGGATGCAAAGTATTCATTCTAAATAATGGAAAAACTCTACTAGGAATGTTTGGCCCAAATTCTGATGAAGGAGTATTCCTAGGATAATCAAATGTTGGAAAATCTTTAGATTTTTTAATAAATAGGCACTAGTAGTAAAGGAGACCACTCATATAGTTTTTGATGAATATGATAATTCTAGAAGGTTTAGGATAGAAGAAAAAGAAGTAGTTGAAGTCACCCAAGGAATGGAATCTATGAATCTGAAAAGAAATTGTAGGTACTAAAAATTTACTACCTAGAGAATGTAGATATTCTTTAAGTCATCCTAAAGAACTTATTATAGAAGACCCATTTAAAAGTATTAGAACTAGGCATAAATTTAAAAAATAAGTGAACCACTCTACATTTATATCAATGATTGAACCCTCAAACATAAATCAAGTGCTATTTAATGAATTTAGGATCATATCCATGTTAAGAAGAACTAAATTAATATGTTAGAAATGATATTTGGGAGCTAGTTGGAAGACCTAAGGACCAGAGAGTTGTTGGAACAAAGTGGGGTTTTAAAAATAATATGAATGATTCTGGTGTAGTGGTTATAAATAAAGTAAGACAAGTGGCTAAGGGGTACAACCAGATAGAAGGGATTGACTTTTAAGAAACTTTTGCCCCTATATCTAGACTAGAAGCCATATGGGTGTTACTAACTTTTGCTTGCTTTAAGGGATTGAAATTATATCAAATGGATGTTAAAAGTGACTTTCTAAATGAGATAATAAAAGAAGATGTGTATGTTAAACAATCCCAAGGCTTTGAAAACTCACAAATTCCTAATCATGTGTTCTAATTAAAAAATGTATTATATGGACTTAGACAAGCACCTAGAGCATGGTTTGAAAGGCTAAGCACATTGCTACTGGATAGATCCTTTGTTAAGGGGAGCATATACACCACCCTTTTTCTTAAAAAAGTAGGAGAAGAACTACTTATTATCTAGATATATGTTGATGATATTTTTTTTTGGATTTTCTGATTGAAAGCTATGTGATGAATTCTCTAAAATAATGAGTAATGAGTTTTAGAAGAGTATGATGGAAAAATTAAACTACTTTCTTAGATTTTATATAAGGAAAGAGGATGATGGAATTTTTCTTAGTCAATCAAAATACATTAAGGACATCCTTAAGAAATATGAAATAGATAAAGCCACTGCAATTAACACTCTCATGAGCTCTATAATTCAGTTGGATAAGGATTCAAGTGGAAAATCAATAGATCAAAAAAATATTAGGGAGTAATTGTATCACTTCTTTACTTAGCTGCTAGTAAACTTGATAATATTTTTAGTATTTGTCTTTATACTAGATTTCAGGCTGATCCAAAAGAACCTCTCCTGACTGCTGTATTTTAATTATTTTGTTTTGATGGTGCTAGATTTCAAGCATAAATCTAATTGTTGTATTTTGTTTTATATTTTTTGTCCTTTAAATGTTTTTTTTTATTTTTATTATTTTTCTTTATGCATGTATTTATTTAGTTCTTTTAAAATTTAAGATTTTGATCACTACTTACCTTATTAGTTGAACTCTTCTTTAAATGAAAATCTTACCTATTTTTGCAAGCAATGATTGACTCCTCTAAAAAAAGTTAAGGGAAAAAAAATATAAGACTATCTCTCTTCCTCTAACTCCTTTAGGGGTGTAATTTCTTTTTTAATTAAAATCTATTTCAGTTTAAGAATTGGACCAAGAAATAGAGATTTATTTCCTCTTCCTACAGTTATCTATCTCATTTGAATATTTTTGCAAATTAATTAATCTATTTCAAATTTTCCTAATCAAGATGTTTGACTATATTAGATGGATGAAGTTTTGGTTTGTTATTTACTCTTCATTTTATAAGAGAGTAAGTTCTTCCTCTCTTATATTTATAAAATAATCTCACAACTGAGAGTCTCTAAAGATGAAGAAAGTAAACAAGATTGAAAAAGTGAAAAAGATGCACCAAATGAGCCTAAAAGCTAAAAAATATGTAATGATTCCCAAAAATTGAAAGATGCGCAAAGTGTATCAAAAATAAAAAGATCCACAAAGTGCATCAAAGACTGATAAAAGAGGTATAAAATGATCCCACAATGTGTTAGCTTCCCTTTCTTTCAAATCTTTGAATCTTTGACAAATTTGTGTGCCAATTAATATCGTCCACACCTAAATTTGAAAATCATGATTTTTCTATTCATCACTTTGCAATACTATTCTCTTAGATATATTTATGAAAAGATGTTTTAAAAGGTCACATTTCCTTTTTAATTTATTTTATGAATTAGATTTTTGTTTAAAAAGGACTTCAACTCGTAAGGAGCCTAAGTTAAGGTTGAGAAAATTCAAATTTCTAAATTTTCTTTATCTTAGTGTTATCAATACATCTCTTACTGGGTATTCTGCTCTACACATAAGGTAAAATTTTTATTTAGTGCATATGGTCATTTCTAAAAAAAATAAATAAAAGACCTTTAATTTTACTTTGTGGTTGTTTTTATTTTATTTTTCAATTTGTTTTATGTTATTCTAGTTTTGTTTTTGTTTTGGACCCTTCCTGATCATCACATTCTATCTTTTAGCTTCTCAAATTTTTGTTCACTTCCTCTATTATAATTCATATTGTACTAGATGATCTGAATAAAATATTAAGTATATGATCACAGCACATCCAACAGTTAATATCGATCAATTATTGGTGCTGGTATTATAAGATTTACTCTTCATACTGTGTGATCCATGTGGCAGGAACCGTTGGATGAATTGAATTCATCCCGTATGATCTTTAATAACACATTGTATAATATAATTCACCCGTTCATATTTTACAAACTCATAAGTCAATGATCATATAGTGTGACTCCTCCGGGCGAATACTCTCTCTCTCTCTAATGGTTCTTTAAGATATGAACACCTTTTTAACTAATTATCTGAATGAATTGATTACACCTAATCTTCTTGTACGATCTCATGATTGTACAAAACAATCTGGCTAATTTTTATTTAAACAACAAAAAATCTTTCATTCTCTTCAAATATTTCTACTGTTTAAATCCTTTTCTGTCCCTGTTAAGATCTCTTTGGCTAGAGGAAACCATTCCCGAGCTCTTGTGGGTAGTTTCTATAGATGCACTATCAATCCTAGATTTATTGAGGCCCTAATGAAGAGGCCTATAACCGATATAGAACTGCTAGAATAACCCCTTCCAAAATCATCATCCAAGAGGTTCTAAAATTTTAGGTACACCATCTCTTTACCCATACCACTCTTGGTTTCATCCTCACTCTTGCCTGTCTATTCAATCCTGAACTTCTATTTGAATTATTTTCAAGCCTTCAAATTAATATTAAAATTATTGCCCTACAATCTTATCTCAATAGATGGCCCATTGAAATAACCTACCAAGACTTCTATGAATTTCTTCACGTTTCCACTACTGGTGATAAAATTTATATTTTGCCACATATCCTGGTTATAATTGGACCCATGCCAACACTATTTAAAGAGAATCCACTATTAACTATCACATTCCTGCTTTCAACACATTAGTGCAAGATGCAATGACCATCCATCATATTCTTTAAAATTCGATCATTCCTAAAGTTGGTAATAGGATTAACATTACTCTTATTCTCTCACTTGTTACCTTTTTATCATGGCTCACATTGACTTTAATGCATTTGATCTCATAATTTGATATTTTGACAACTTAACTTGTATTAGAAACTTAACTTGTATTAGAGATTCTAGACATAAAAGAAAGCCTAACCTTGCCTTAGAACTTCTCATTACCTTGTTCCAAGTGTCAAAATATAATCTTTAATTTCCTACTCCACCTGATCACCTCCCAATCTTCTATTTAAATAGCTCCTTTTAAATCCTTCATAGTTCTCATCACCAAAACATTTGATATGCTGACCGTGAGCCAGAGGAGGGAGAGAAAGAATAACCACACGCACATGTTCCTATATGCCATCAATTTTAGATTGATCTTCTCATTCAAAGGTTTGATTAGTTGGAGGCCCATTTTGACTCCTATATAGTAGATCAGTAGTAGTAACCTAAAAAAATATTTAGCTCGCTTTGACTCCTACGTAGCCCAACAGTAGACGTACCACGATAAGGACATTGCCTAGTTTAAAGAACAGTTTGCCTCCCTTCATTACTACTTTTAGTTACCACCACCACCATCTCTACCGGATTAGTGTCCTTATAATTCCTAGCTTGTTGTGTTTTTATTGGTTTCTATTTAGTATATTTTCCTCCTTTTTATGATGTCAAAGGGGAGTAGTAGTGTGTTATTAATTATTTTCATCTTTTATTTTAATGAAGTTGGTTTCCTGCTTTACTTATTTTCTTTTTAACTTATTTCTTACTTTCCTTTTACTTATATCTAGCTCGTATTTTTTTATTAAAAAAAATTAATAAAAGTAAAAATTAAAATTTCCTTATTCTCAAAATTTCATCTTCTAAGGGTGAGTTTAAAAAAAGGTTAAAGTTTTTTTTGAATATTTTTGTAAATAATCTTTGAGATCATAAAAAAGGGAGAGATTATTACAAATCTAGACTAAAGTACTGTTATTTTTATGATAACAAACATTATTTTTTCCATACTATTATCTTGGATTAATTGTTATCATTAAATATATATATTTTGTTGCCCTGCTCACTAGTATATTAGGTCCACATCTGACTTGCAACTTTAATCAGCTTAATATTGGGTAGACTAGGGTTGAGTATATTTGTAATTTCAACATCATTGTGCTTTTACCTTTATTGAGTTAAGTCATGTATGTGGTGGATACTAAGCTGAGTAACCTTGATCATACACACTCAAGGGAGTGAGTTGGTGAGTTAGAAAAGTTTCTATTTTTTACCTAATTATACTTTATAATTTATATAATACTGGACGATCAATTAAAATATAAAACACTAATTAGGGCACCTTAGTTAATTAAGATTGATTAAATACATCCCTCACAGAAATGTTATGTTATTTATGCTGAGATTTCTGCAATTTTTTATGGTCTTAAATTATGCATTTCTCTTGGCATTACTAACATCTGGATTGAAGTTGATGCTACTTATAGTATTTATTGTTTGAATAGCCCTGAAAATACCGTGTTAACTAAATTTATTCTATCTTGTTAGGGATATTAGGTAGCTTTTAACCTTTATTAATTTTACCATGCCCCATGTGTATAGGAAAGGGAATACTTGTGCTGATTGGCTTGCCAATCTTGGATGTAATTTGACTTTCTTATTGATTTATCAACCACCAATTTACCTACTCCTTTAAAGGGTCTTTTGAGATTGAACAAAATTATTTTACCCTATGTTAGAACTTAGGCTTTCATTATGTTTAGGGCCTATTATCCTTTGTACTTTGTTATGGGTGTTTCTTTCTACTTTGCAGGTCAATGTTTCTACTATCCTCCTTTTAATTTTGCTAAGTTTTGTGTTTTGCTAGTCACTCATCGTGCCTTTTGGGTCATCATTTTCTATATTTCTTTGGGTTAGTTCTTTGGTTCTATATCCTATTTTTTGGCCCATTTTCAAGCTATGATTATACCTTTTTTAATTCAGATGCTACCCTTATGCTCCTCTTCTATTCCCTTGGAGGTATTGGGTTGTCTTGTTATGGTGTTATCTAGACTGTGCTGAATTTCTATCTTTTGTGACTTGGCAAGTATGGTGATGTGGCTGTGAGTTTTCCTGGGTCCCCTGATACGTGGATTATTTTGGTTTTTTTTTACGATTGTTAGTTGTGTCTTTTTTTATTCTAGTTTATATTTTCATCTCTTGGTTTATTTTGTATGGATTTGCTGCATTGTGGTTGGTATATGTTCTTTATCCAAGGGCTACTCGGTCTATTCCCTTGCTTTGTTCAGGGTCTTTTTGAGCTTGGATGGGTCTGGATTTAGATTGGAGTGGCACTTGGGTTGTTATTATGATGACATTTTAGTTACTACTTTTTTGAGCTTGTGTGGCCAATCCTTCCTTAGCTGCTATGTTGCTCAGTTTTGCATTCATCTTAGTATTAATTGTTAGAATTCTTGGAACTATTATTCCCCTCCTACTCTTTACCCGACTAATTGTTTGCTTTTATGTGCTATTATTATTCTACTTTTTAATTTTATTAGTGTGGATGGGGGGACTGTTATTCCTTCTTTTGTGTTTAACTTTGGCTGTCTGTTTATTCGCTATGATTGGAGCCTCCATCAGTCTTCTGCGCATCTTTTAAGTATTTTTTTCTCTTTCTAATGTTTTTATTATTAGATTATGTGGCTACGTGTTTTTGGATAATGGATGCATCTCAGTTGGTTTTGGGCTGGGCAATTTTTTGGGTTCGTTCTTTCTTAGCTTGAATTCTAGTACCATCTTCTTCTGGGGTGTCTACTATTGCAATTTTTATTATTTTACTTCTTCTAAGTCTGAGTATTATGGTTCTCATTTTTCTATTGTAGGTGTTGCTATGCCTATGTTATGTTTGGTATAGATGGTTGGATAACTATGTATTCCTAGTTGTATGGTATGGTATATCCTACCTTGTTGTTACTCGACTCCTTATGAATTATTGTTTCTATTGAGTCCATTTGTCTATTGAGCTGGATGATAGTTTTGAATCTCTTTATGTTGAAGAACTTGAACTCTTATAATAATGCTGCTTGGTGGCCGAATATCCTTGCTGGGTTGTGGCACTTTATCCTGAGCTGGAAGACTTAATTTACTATAATAATGCCTTTCATCACTATTTTAGTCATTGTTTTAATATAATAACATGCCATTTTAAATGTTATACCATTGTGTCTAATGTTTATCCTATGTTTTTTTATTAGAAATTATTGTAGTAATTATAGCTACCTTTCTTTTCTTTGCAATTTCCCTTTTGTTGTTCATTTCAGCTTGCAGGAGTTATTTAGTGTATGTTTTTTGATTTTGGAGTTTTGGCTAGAAAGATGGTGCTAAATTGTTTTTCTTGGATCTTTCTTCTTTTTTGGGTGTTCGCTCCTTCGCACCATAGATTGTACATAGGTATTTTTGTACTTGTGCTTAGTAGGGAACTCGAGCTCTTAAGGCCTTTTTTATTTCTTTTTGTAGCTAATTTGAGTAGTAGTGAGCTCACGTCCCTCTTAAGGACCTTATAATATTTTCCTTATTCAACATGTAGTCCCCTCTTTGGGTTTCCCCTAAAAAAAAGATTGATTAAGCATATCATAATATATGATCTATATCATATAGGTAGATTTGTTATAATCAGCAAAATAGCTATCAATCATAAATTACGTAATATTTCAATATTCAAAATCTATGTCTAATCATACCATGTGATCATTATCATATTGTATAATTGATGTCAATCATGATTAAATTGATTATCTGACAAGGAGTTTAATTATGGTTAAATTATTCAATCAGATCATACAGGATGATCGAAGATGATCGTACTGTACGACCTGCTTCCTGCATGAGATGATATTTAAACATCACCTTTCATACTGGACGATTAGCTATATGTTTATACTGATCATATAGAACTATTTGTATTGATTATATATGACTATTTGTACTGATCATATAGGCCTACCAAGATGATTGTGTCATAAGACATGATTGCTGCATGAGATAATATTTAAATGCCACCCTTCGTACTAAATGATTATATATGTATTTATACTAATCATACAGGACATTGGTCCAATCATACAAAATGATCAATATAAACACTTAAATTCATCGTAAAGTGGGTTGTAGTTCATGCTGGCTGAAAGTGCTAGTTTCAACTAATCGTACAAGATGATCTTGGATCATACTGGACAATTAGAATCCCTAGATTAAAATTTAAGGTTTTCTTGGAGGCTCTCTATTTAAAGTATTCTATTTTCTTATTTCACAAAGACTTTGGCTACTAAGTTCTATTTTAGTAACAAAAGAGGTGCATAGGAGAGCTTTTGGAGAGAGAAGAGCGGGACATATTTTTTTAAGGGTGATTTGTGAAGGATTCATAAGGTTACTCCAAGCAAGGTTATTTCTCATCTTCTTTAAGCTTCTTCCTTGATCATTTGGAGGATCCAAGAAGACAAAAATGTTGGTAAAAGTCCTGCATTTTATGACTTCTCCTGGAGGGAGATAAATATTACTGGTTCTTAGCCGTCACTAAGAGGGTGAAAAAGGATTGCAGGTTCTCTACCTTCACCAGAAGGGTGAAAAAGGATTTTAGGCTATTTATTAACACTAGGTTGGTGAAAAGGATTGTGTAAGGGCTTCTCCACCTTGCTATGGGGCAAAAAGGAAAGACAATACTTTTAGTGCAATACTTGGTAATGAGGTTTCTAGGGAGTAGACGTAGGCCAGTTTGGACTGAACAACTACAAATTTTTTTGTGTTTTATTTTTACTATTCCATACTTTTTTTTTTGTTTTTGGTTTACTGTATGGTTGACAAACTTTGAATTTCTATTATTATAGATTTAATTTTCTTTCACATTAAAGGGGATTAAAGTGTTTTCTTTCTGCCTAAAATTTTTAAATAACCAATTCAATCCCTTGTGGTTAGCCTCAGGCTAGTTTTTTTAGATTTAACAACCTAAACAAACTTTCAAATTATAATAGAGCCATAAGATTTAATATGTATAAGAGTGTGATTCTTATGGGTAGCTTTGGGTAGTTATTTTATTTATTTTTCATATGCATGTGTTGCATTTAGCTTTTTTTTTTTTGAGATGGTAGATTCATCTCAGGTAGATCCAGATAAGTCAAATAATTAGAGTTCTAGTCAGGAAGCTCAGGTTCATGGTGCAACTCCTATGATTAGTTTTGAGAAGATTTCTAAGATTATATGTATAATATCACAGCTAATTGGTGAGGCTCACACACAAGTTATTGGTAATCAATTTGATGGCATATATAATTATTGATATAATTTTATACGATTACGACCTCCTAGACTTTTAGGTGTTATTGACCTTAAAGTAGCTAAGAATTGGCTGATGAGGATAGAGAAGACTTGGGATAGGATGTATTATATTTATGAGAGGGGAGTTACATTAGCTGCATTTTTATTTGATGGCGAGGCAGAGTGCCAGAGGTTGGGCCAATAAAGAGAGAAGTTTCAAGGTCATGCAAATACCCTAATTACTTGGGATGAGTTTTCGGAGACATTTAGGACATGGTTTATACCTCAGTTTGTTAGGAGACAGTTATAGAGCTCTTTTTAGAAGTTGATTCATGGAGGCATGTTAGTGATACATTATAAGGTAGAGTTTATTACTCTTTCTAGGAATGCTCCATAGTTAGTTGGCCCTTATGAGGAGAAGTGTTATCGATTTCTAGAACGACCTTGAGATGCTTTTAGGCACCTACTATTGGCACATGATATCATAAACTTTGCTTAGTTGGTTGAGAGGGCCAAGTGGATAGAGACTGATTTGGTAGCAGTGTAATAATGATGGACTGCAAGTAAGAAGATATTTGGTGATGCGACAGATTGCAATAGCCATTTTTGGGAAGAAGAGCAGGTTTGGGTCAGTTGAGTTTATATGGAAGGGGCAACCAATAGCAATTTCTTTTGGATCAGTTAGAGGCAGTGTTGTTAATTCTTGGGGTTTAGTGAGTGAGGCCCTATTATGCTAATAGTGTGATATAATTTATAGTGGTCAATGTTATAAAGCATTAGACAGGTGTTTTTATTGTGGACAGTTTGGATATAAGATTGTTGAGTGTCCACATGGTGGTTTTGACAGATGTTCTAATTTTAGAAGCTTTACACAACCAATCATGAGTAGGCCGAGGGTAGTACCACCTTGACCATATATAGAGGCTTCTGGTAGCTAGGATGTTGGTGTAGTTTTATGAGGCCAGCCTTCTAAAGGTTCATGAGGTGCATGTAGTTTTGTTTTTTTAACCCCAGTGCATCCACAAGTTTACAGTTAGACATAATAAGAGGCCAGCGAGTCCCCATATGTTGTGACATGTATGACTTATATTTCTGCATCTCCTTGCCATATTTATTTAATTATGGTTCTAGCCATTTATTCATTTCTGAGTAGTATTTTGATTCTCATAGTTTGTCTTTTATATTATTACCTATTTTTTTGTATGTGGTTTTGCCTATAGGAGATGGAATGGTGGTTAGTAGAGTTTATTTTTGTGATTTGGAAATTTTTATTAGAGTTTGGAGATCTAGTTTGATTTTGCTAATTATTTTTACTTTTGATGTCATTTTAGGTGTAGACTGGATGAGTCAGTATGTTGTTCAGATTGATTGCTTAAAGAAGAAAGTGACTTCGTATCATAATGGCGAGAGCTTCATATTTTAAGGAATCAACAATTTTATCTCGTCTAATTTTTGCTCTAAAAGTGGATAGAATTTGGAGGAAAGGTAGCCTAATATTTTTAACATATGTCAGAGGTATAAGACTCTCTTTTGATTCTTTGAGTAATTTCCCTATAGTTTGGGAGTTTCGAGATATCTTTCTAGATGAATTAGTGGCTATACTGCTAGGTAGGGAGATAAAGTTTTGTATTGATCTTTTTCAGGGTATTGCTCCGATCTCTAAAGCTCCATATAGAATTACACCTAAGAAGCTTCAGGAGTTGAAGGTTCAACTTTAGGAGAGTTAACATGGGATTCATCCTCCCTAGTGTGTCTCCATGGGGAGAAACTATTCTATTTATGAAGAAAAAGGATGATACAATGCACATGTGCATTGATTATATGGAGTTGAACAAAGTCATTATAAAAAATAAATATCCTTGGCCTAGTATTGATGATTTGTTTGATTAGCTAGATGGATATTTAATATTTTCTAAGGTGGATCTGCAGTCTTGTTATCATCAATTGAAGGTAAGGGTAGAGGATGTGGTAAAGGCTACATTTAGTATGAGGTATGTACATTATGAGTTTTTAGTCATGCCATTCAGAGTGACTAATGCCTCAGTAGTCTTGATGGATTTGATGAATAGGATTTTTAGGAAGTATCTGGACCAGTTTGTAATAGTCTTTATAGATGTTATTCTGATTTTTTTTAGATCTGAGGAGGAGCATACAACACACTTGAGGACTCCACTAAAGATTATAAGGAAACATTAATTTTATGCTATGTTCTCAAAATACGAGTTATGGCTTAGGAGTATTTTATTTCTAAAGCACATAGTGAATTTCAATAGATCCTAAGAAGATTTAGGTTATTTTTGATTGGCTAAGGCCTACTATAGTTCTATAGGTTTGTAGTTTCTTAGGCTTGGCTAGCTATTATCAAAAGTTTGTTTAGGGGTTTTCTCGTATTTCTTTTCCTTTGTCAGGATTGACTCAGAAGTTAGTAGTTTTCATATGGACTATGCATTGTGAGGAGAGTTTTCAGCTGCTGAATGATCATTTGACTTTTGATCTAATTTTTACTATTCCTTTAGGCACTGAGGGGTTCCAAATTTTTAGTGATGCATCATTGAGAGGTTTTGGATGTGTGCTGATGTATAGTAGAGTGATAGCTTGTGTATCTTGATAGTTGAAATCACATGAGAGGAACTATCTGACATAAGATCTTGAGTTAACTACTGTTGTATTTTCATTAAAGATTTGGAGGCATTATTTGTTCAAAGTCAGATGTAAGTTTTTTACTGACTATCAAAGCTTAAGGATTATGATCTTTTTATTCAGTATTAGTCTGGTAAGGTGAATGTGGTAGTAGGTGGTTTGAGTTGGAAGTCTTCATGTACTTTTCTTTTGTTGCTTACTTCTATCAACTTTCTTATTCAAGATTTGGAGAAATTTAAGATAGAGGTGGTATCTGTTGATACATATTTGAATTTGTTAGCTCACATAATTTTTCAGCTCACTCTATAGGAAAGAATTAAAGAAGCTTATAAATCAGATACATAGTATTTGAAGTTGAGTGATAATATTAAGGCTGGTGAGAGACCTAAGCTCTCTTTATCTAATTTTGGAGTCACTTTATACAAGGATGGATTATGGGTTCCTTTTGTTAGTGATCTAAGAGGTAAGATCCTATATGAGGCACATCACTCAGGATGCACTAGTCATCCAGAAAGCAGCAAGATACACAGAGATTTCAAGGGTATAATCTAGTGGAGTTGATTCAAAAAGGATATAATTGAGTTTGTTTTAAAGTGTGAGGCATATCAATTAGTTAAGGCAAAGCATCAATGACCAGGAGGTCTTCTCCAGTCATTACTTTCCTTGAGTAGAAATGAGAGGAGGTGACGATGGAATTTGCTATGGATTTTCCTATTTCAAGGTAGGGACATGATGCCATTTGGATTATTGTTAATCATTTGATGAATTCACACATTTTATTCTAATATGATAGATTGATCCGATAGACAAATTGTCACTAATATGTGTCAGAGACATTATCAGATTGCATGGTGTACTAAGGGTGATTGTATTTGATCGTGATGGATAGTTCACCTCCATATTATGGAGAGGCATCAGTAGGAACTCAATGCAAAATTGCATTTTAGTATAACTTTTCATCTGGAAACAAATAGACACTCTAAAAGGACTATTCAGGTGCTAGAGGATCTTTTGAGACTCTATAGTTTGGACTTTACCGGCAGCTGGGAGGATTGTAACCCACTGACAAAGTTTGCATCTAACAATAGTTGTAAGTTAAGCATTCAAATGGCTCCTTATTAGGCCTTGTACGGTAGCAAGTGCATGACACCATCATCTTTGATAGAGGTGGGTGATAGATAGGTGATAAGATCAGCTTTTATGGATGACACTACAATAAAAATTTAGTTGACTATAGAAAGATTTATAGCTGCATAAAAAATATAAAAGAAGTATTCATAGCAAAAATAGAGGCTAGTGAAATTTTAGGTTGGTGATTTTGTTTATGTCAAAGTCAGCCCGATAAAAGGTGTCAGTAGATTTGGAAAAATCAGTAAGTTGAGTCCATGGTATATTGGACCTTTTGAGATTATTGATAGTATTAGTAGTTCTGCTTATAGGTTATTGTTACTATATCACATATATCATTTGCATAGTGAATTTCATGTATCTTATATGAGAAAGTGATATTTGATTCTAGAAATAGATTATATGCTAATGATGTGGAGGTTCATGTGATTATGCACTATAAAGAAGGGCCAAAAAGGAGTTTAGTATTTGATGTCAAAAAATTAAGCAATAAATAGATTCTAATAGTCAAGGTGTAGTGGAAGCACAATACCTCCAGAGAGGCTACTTGGGAGAATGAATCTGAAATGAGATATATCCAGATTTATTATGATGTATTTTGATTTGAGAATGTCGAGGATAATATTTTTTTAAGGTGGGTAAATTGTTATAACTCAAAATTTTGAAAATTATATATTTACTTACAATAATTAAGAATTTATTGAGGAGTCATTATAATCCTACATCATGAATTATCTCTTTATAATATTTCTATTATTGTGTTTTTTTTCCTAATGTTTTCGTATTTTTTGGGCACAAGTGAAATTCTAGAAGAAATTGACACCTAATGGTATAGGTGAGGCTTTTGGAATCATCAGGTATCAGTTTTACAAATCAATTTGACATGAATTTTTTAAATAAAATAAGTTATTTTATGGATATTTTTCTATAATTTTTGAAGCCCTAAAAGAATTTTATGAATTTTAAATTAAAAATAATTATTATAATCTTATTATGTTATTATTTTATATAAAAATCTAAAACCATAATTGATTTTATTTAGATAGCAATTTAAATCATTTATTATTTTCATTAACAAAGAAGGATTTTGGGGAAATGCGAAGAAAGAGAGGAGAGAGAAGAAAATAAGTTAGGTTTTGACACCATAGAGCAATTTTCGTCCGTCGACATCGTTGGGAAATTTTCTCGTCTCGAGGCAGGTTAAAAATGTTTTGCCTATTTAGATTTCAATAATTTTATGTTTTTGGTATTTATTTGATCAAATTTGTATTTTTGTTACCAAAAAATAAGGATAACTTTTTTTTGGTAAAACTTTCATATCCTAACTTTTTATAAGTTATAAAGATTGTGATTACGAACATTTCGAGTGTATTTTGTACATTTGTTTCGTTGTGATTTTGAAAAAATTATGATTTTTGCCAACATAAAAATTTTATTTGACATCTAAACATAGTTCTTCTATTCAATTAATGCTTTAGAATGATGTTTTACACATTCTCTAGTAATTTGGTTATTTTTGGAAATTGTGAAATTTTGCTCAATAGTATTTTTGTAATCTTTCGGTATGATAGTTTGGTAATTTCTGAATTAAGTCTAATTATGCTTTAATTAATACATTGCATTGTAAAATATATTGTGTAGTATTATGATGTGATGTCGGCGCTAGTCAACAACCAATATGGTATTCAATTATGCATGTGCTAGTGGGAGACCGAGGTGGTATTCTGTTATGCCTTTAAAGTTTTGTTACCTAAGTGTTGTTATGCCAGAGCAAAAGGGCTACTAAGGTGGGATTCTATTATAAAGTGTTTGCTTATAATTCAATTCATTTTAGTATTTATTTAATTATATTTAATTTCAGTATATGATTTAATATAGTGTTCTCAAATTTTTTTAGTTTTGGTTGGTGATTTCTATTTTAGGCTACGATAACCTATAGAGCCATGTTAGCTCATTTTTGCTTTTATTTTTAGGCCTGGGGAAGAATAAGGAGCGAACTGAGTAGTTTGGATAGTATTCCCCAATTTGTGTTATAGTTATGTTTTGGTTAGTTTTGATTTTTATAGGCTTGACTTATTTTTGTTGTGCTCTATGTTTCCAAGCACTATTGCAGATAGATTTCAGATCATTTATATTTTGGATGATATATAAAAAATTCATGTTGAGATTCAATAGTCTTCTACTTTCTATTATAGTCAATAGTGGCTATGTGTAGCATATATATAAATTGGAAGTTTTATTTCAGTATTTCTCCAACCAGATCTTGGGGCCAGTCTTTTCACAATCAGACATGATATAACATGTATGATATCTAGTCATATCGGGTTGGGTTGTGACATCTAATATCCTGGGACAAGTTCATTAAGAAAAATTGGTACTTGTTTATTCCACCTTCTGCTACATAGTAGATGTAGGAGTCATTTATAAGAGTAAAGGGTGGGCTGAGTAGAGAAAGGTTATAGGATATATGATCTATATCTATATAGGTATGCATGGTTAGATGTTGGCAATCATGACTTTATGTTCTATTATGTAATGTCTACGCCATGTACTACTTATAGATAATTATTTTGATTTTATATATTCTTGAGAAAAATTAAAAAGAGTTTGATGATGAATACTTGTGTGTTTTTTGTAAGTTTAGTGGCTTTTTTTTAATGGTTTATAATTTGTAAATTCTTTTGAAAATTTGTAATTCTTTAATTAGAAATTTGGTTTTTCTTCTGTTATAATATAACATAATATGATATATTCTAATGTAGGTTATATCTAGCTTAACCCTCAGTCAATTGACCTGATGTGAGACCTTTAGACAAAATTTTGTGCACAAAGAGGAAAATTACCAAAAGGTAATTCCATTAATTCAGTGAAATCTTCCTCCTCAAGGATTACATCATCTTCCTTCCTTGAAGTGGAGAGATTGGTTACTAACCCTATAACCCTGTCAACGGAAAGTGGGGTTAAGGTTAAGGCTTTAATTCTTCTACTCATCTTTCCATACATCATTAATTCAAACTTATCACTTTGAGTTTTTAGAACATCATTCTCTAGGTCACTATCATTTTCTAAAGTGATATTAAATTTTGGAGGAGGATTTATCTTCTCATAATCAAAAGGAATCCTTGCACCCCGTACTTTTGAGTCGTCATCTGAACGTGGGGTTAAGATTAAGGCTTTAATTCTTCTACTCATCTTTTCATACATCATTAATTAAAGATCATCACTTTGAGTTTTTAGAACATCATTCTCTAGGTCACTATCTTGTTCTAAAGTGATATTAAATTTTGGAGGAGGATTTTTCTTTTCATAATAAAAAGGAATCCTTGCACCCTGTACTTTTGGGTCATTATTTGAATTTAACTCTAATTCAATGTATATCAGGGGTGTTTTTATTTCAAATGAAACACGACCTCGACCACATGCTCTTTGGGCTATCCTCCCACCTCTTTGAGTGTATGTGTTTGGAGGCCAAAAGACCATGGCCTCGACATCATATTTACTATCTATTTCTTTTCTTTCTTTACTTTTTTATTTTCTTTTTCTTTTCTTTTGATTTTTTATTTCCTTTTATATTTTCTTTCTTTATTTTCTCCTCCTTGATTATAATTTTATCTTTAAAATAAGATATGGACCCTTTGGGTGTGTAGTATGTAGCATCTTTTTACATCCTAATCTTGTGAATAGAGAATGGTTGCAAATAATCATGAATCACATATTCAATAAAATATCATTGATACTTGACATATTGGTGTAGGGTAGATGGAACTATCCTATATTTGTGGATCTCGGGCTTACCTAGAAGTCCATTGATGGACGTCGTTGAAACAATTATATGAAATATAACTTCCATTTTCAACTCTCCTATCTCTAATAAGAGTGTGATGGAACCTAAAGCCTTGTCATTTTTTCATTAAACTAGTATAGTATCATCTTATTAGTGCTAAGCTCACACACACATACTTTAAGATATGTGAGAGTCTTTATATTTATTATTTTGATCAATGTACCTGGATCAACAAGGACTCTAGATATTCTAAAATTTCTCATATTTATATAAATATAAAGTGGGTGATTATGATCGGCAGATCCCAAAAGTAAATCCTCATAGAAACGGTTACTCCTAGGATTTCTTTGAAGTACAAAGCTTCATCTTGGGAAGTTGAAGCTAATAAATCTACACAATTTTTGGGGTCGAGAAGCGCATTAATTAAATACTCCTTCATTTTTTTTTAGAGAAAGATGGCGTCATAGATGCAAATTAGCTGGCAATTTTTGATGATGAGCTAAGATGTTATAATAAGCCTTGGTAACATCATGATCAAGGCTTGATGGATTGGGGTGGAGATTTAATTATTGAGTTTAAGTTTGGATTAAACCATTAGATGCGACTTGTTTTTCCTTCTCCTTAGCTGGAAGCCTTGGCGATAAGACTTTCCCACCATGAAGTTGTACCTCCATGATCTCCTCAGGATGAAAAGTTATGGTAGGGTCTATATTATCCTTATACGGTGCAATATCATTTTTTGATGGAGGGTGTAAATCTAAAACAAATATCAAGACAATACACCCTTAGAAGTTAGTTTTAAGGGTGGAATGATCTGATAAGATTTTAGGTTCATCATCCTCTATGGCAACCAAATTTGAAAGGTCAATTTCTAGAGGAGCTTGATTCTTACTGTTGAGTTTTACTCTTGCTATGTAGTAATTATATTTATATTTCATCTTCATTATTAATCATTAAAATAGATGTATAAGGGACTTTTATTAATATTTGACCCTTTTCTATTGATGGGGAAAAGTAAAAGTCAGATAAAGTTAGTGGGGATAGGGATTTCACCCCACCATCCACCATTTGAATACATCTCTCATCAACTATAAATCATCTCTACAAATATATCACTTTTTTTCTTTTTATTCTTTATAACAATTCCTACAACTACTGGAGATGAAACCATCCCAACGTCGTTCTATGATGCCTCCAGCTCAACCTCCAAGATCGGGCCTTGGGCTTTCATCAACAACTATTGAGAAAGTTGAAAAGATTTATTTATCAACTTTTTAAATATCCAAGATAAGGCAATATCTCAACCATAACCAATAGACAGAGAAATGTTAGAGTTTTTACCTAAGATGACTTTGATGGACCCTGGATATTGATCTAACAAATATTCTTTTGGAATGTTGTTATTGCCTTATTTAAAATTTCTCTAAAGCAAGTACTTAAAGGTAAAGTAGTTCTTAATGGTATGGCCCACCATGTGATGGTAGGAGTAAAAATTGGGATCTTCCCTTTTGTTTGCCTCTTCCGGCTTCTTGGTCTCCGACAACTTGAAGTCTGCTTTGTTTAATAGACTCTTGAAGATTTTCCTTTATGAATCTTTCTTAAATAGATAAACTTTTGTCATCTTCTCTTTAAAAAATGTCTTGTAAAGGTCTCTAGTAGGATAAGGGGTTACTTGGAATAGCCGGGGTAGAGGACAGTTTGATTGATTTTTCATGGGATATTTTCCCTTATCTATTGTGATATTATTGCTGATTTATTCTTAAAAGACTTTTAAGGCTTTGCTTCTTTCTCTCCATCAGATAGATCCTTCAAGAATAGTGTTATTAAAACCTCTTCCTTTAAGTTGTTTGCCTTATTAATTTATTTCTTAAAAGTTTTTATTGTGAAGCCCTTTAAGAGAAAAGTAATAGGCTAGTGGATATTCTTTAGTAGTATTTTCACTTCATGTTGCTCTTACAGCTAAGGCTTACACTTCATCAAATGATTTTTCCTTGTTAAGATATATTCAACTAAAGACTTTCTTGGCTTTTTATTTTCACCAATCAAACCACCATCAGTAATATGATGCTGAGTACAAACAAGAGAACCTCTTAAAGAATAAATTCTCCAACTTAGTGAATAACCTTACCAAACAATTTGGCAGATTAGTGTATCACTCTAATGCAATTGCATAAAGACTACTACCAAATTGGTGAAATAATAGAGCATCTGACTCTCTGGCATTATAATAACTTGCACAAAAATGGACCAGATACAGCCTTAGATTTTCTAAACCACTAAAAAATTTAAATGATGGTGTAACAAAGTCCTAGGGATAAGGGATTGAATCAAACTCCTTAGGATATGATCTACCCTTTGGAATAGATGCGATCCCTTAGGATTAAGCTAATGCTTCCCTTACCTTATTTTCAATCACCTATTTTATATCCTTTTCAATCAGTACTGTAGGGACTGGAGGGACTTCTAGTACTACTTTAACTTCTTAATATACTCACCCACTATACAGACTACAAGCTGCGACTGCTCGAGGTAAGGATATTAGGTCATAGCCAAATGATCCTAGATCTCTGCCACTCTCAATAGTATTTCCTCCACCTTTTTCTCTAAGTCTTTTATAGGCTCATATTTATCCATGAGTCTAATGGACACATCTGAATCAAAATTAGCTCTGACCAAGTCTTCTTCTCTTCCTAGTTGAGCTCCACTAGGCTCAACATCTTTTACTGATGACCGAGTTTCTACCATAAATACACTATTAGTAGGAATGTCCTCTTCACTAGCATCCATCAACAAATCCTCCTATTATGGATCAAAGGACTCTATTACTTCATTCTTCTTTAAGAAGTCCTTAATCTCCAAAACTACCTCATTAATGGGTCTCCCCATAATAAATTTAGGATCAATAGGCAAATAACCATTGTACTCCATTAACATTTCAAACTCCTTATTTTTTCAATTTTCATGTGATCTCTTATATCTTAAGATCTTAAATGGTGCTGATGCAATCATATATGGTTTCATCTATAGCCATATCATTCGATTCATAATTTTTCTCCTTCCCTTTGATTGTCTTAAGATTGGTAGTCATAAGGGCGGTCTCCACGGTGGGTAGTGCGACTTTCTCCTTGGGAGATGCTAGAGGGTCATGAGGAAGTGACACTGTTGCATTTTATGTAGTGGGAATACCACACCAAGGACTGGGGGCCAAGAGATTGCTAAAGATAGCTGTTCTCTTCTAACTTAGCTGTCTTTCTTCGGAATGTATTCCCTCTATAAAGGCTTTGTCCACTTGCCCTTAACTTTAGATAATTTTGCTGGCTTCTTTGATCTAATCGTAATAGAGGCCAACCTTGAGGAATTTCCTTAGTGGATCGGTGGCCTACCACTATGACGGTTGTTGCAATATAGTTTTCAAATCTATGCTTTTATAACATGTGAGTTTTTAATGATACCAAAATATTATTGTGTTGATTTTTTTTTCCTAACACATATTAGAAAATTATACTTGTGTTGTTTGTGTGTGCTAATAGTTTAGGGAAATCATACTTCAGACTACTGAAGACTTTAATCGATATTAGATTAGGGTTTCTACTAATTGAAGTATGTACCTTTTTTTATTTTTCTTGAGTTTGAGAGAATGTGTGTTTGTAATTAGGTAACTGAGCACACACATACTGGGGAGTGAGTCAGACTTTGTATTTTTAAAACTAATCGTACTATATGATTATGGAATCATACTAGATGATTTGTCCTTTGTGTTCCTCCGAAAAGAAGTTAATTGAATCATGCATTAGAAATTTTTGATTGAATTATTCATATTGTATGAAATTAGTTTTGTACACACAATGTCTAGAGTAAAAAATGGGTGCAAGTTAGTTCATCCATACGAATAGGTAAATTTTTTGAGCTGTTTGTACTATACAAAATAAGTTTCGTATTGACGATGTCCAGAGTACGAAATGGACTCGTCCATTTTTGCACCATATGAAACGTGATTTGATTTAACCCATTCATATTATATGATGTTGGGTTCATATATACGGTGACTAGAGTATGAAACTGGTTCATACATTATTGTACCAGATGAACCTGTTTAATTTTAAACTGTTTATATAACATAATGTTAGTTTGTACATACGAGTTCCATTGTATAAAATTAGTTCGTACAGGATCGTACAAGTATTTTTTTTTTGAATTGTTTGTACGTATAAAGTGTGATCATATTGTATAATCCAAGTATGTTTAACTTGAAAATTTCAGCTTTCTTGATAGTTTTTCCTTTCTTTCTTATATAAAAGTCTTATAAATTGACTGTCTATACTTCTTCTATGTATTTTCTTTTAAGAGTAAGAGTGAGAGTATTTAGGGAGAGTGTTTGGGAGTGAGGATTGAGAGATCTTACTTGTTGAATTATGAAAAGTTCGTAAGGTTGCCCAAGAGTTTTTAAATTACCAATTCACCCCCTCTTGGTTAGCCTTGGGACAATTGTGTTAAGTTTAACAACCTATTTAAACTTTTAACTGATATCAGAGCTAACTTTAAAAAATTAAGGTTTAGATAACTTTTTGAACATGATCATGGCTACTTTTGAAAAACTTGTATGTCTACTTTTCTTCAATATCTTGACTATCACATGTGAATTTTAGTACAGGAAGGTTACACTAGACAACCTAGACTTGTTGATAGTATTAGAATTGAAACACTATTTATTGACTGGACAGAAGAAGAAAAATAACAAGTTTAGTTCAAGCTTTTTTTGCGCACTGAAGTCTAAAGACTTTATGTGTTTCAACTTGTAAAACAAGAAAACAAATTTGGGATAGACTTTGCATAACTTATGAAGAACTAATGAAGTGAAATAGTCTACATAGAACATTTTATTACACGACTACCAACTTTTCTCATGAAACTGAATGAATTAATCACTAACATGTATACTTATTTTACACATATAGCCACTTTATTGCTTGCTTTAGGTGGGGAATTAATAAATTTTGAGAAAGTTAATAAAATACTTCATTATTTACCTATAGCTTGTGATACAAAGATTACTATCATAATTGAATCTAAAGACCTAACTTTTTATTCTATTGACAATCATCTTGGGTCATTGATTTCTTACGAGCAAGGAGTGACTCAAAGATAGATTGATGCAGGTAATAAGCAGGAGAAAAATATTATGTTGAAAGTGGATGACTCAAAAAGTCATCACTCACAGCCTGAGTATGAAGATGATATTGCGCTCATGGTGAGGCAATTCAAAAGTTTCCTAAGAAGAAAGCAAAGGTGATGTCAGCAATGAAATAAGGTAAGTTTAATAGAAATGCAAAAATATCTAATGAAGTAATTTGTTATGAATGCAAGAAGCCTGAACACATAAAATTTGATTGCCCAAAATATCAAATCTAATCCTAACAAGGAGAAAGTTGAGGAGAAAACCAGTGTTAAGAAGCTAAGAAAAGAATGCATAGAGCATTATGGGCGAACTCAACATCTAATTCTTCAAAATTAGAAGAAGAGGAAGAAGTTATGAACTTATGCTTAATGGCAGACAATCTTGATCACTCAGATAAATAAGAGGTATATAATTTATTCTATAATTAGTTATTTGAAGTTTCTGAGAAAATTCATAATACATATAGGAAACTTAAATAGTTGCATGCTAAGTTGAACATATAGTACTCAAAGTTACAAAAAAGATCATGAACTCCTTAGGAATGATCTCGCATCAATTGATAGCAACCACATGAAATTATTGGATGAGTTATATGATTTGAGCAAAAAGCATGAACTATTAAAATCATCACATACCGAACTAGAAAATTACTTTAAAGTGTTTATGGCTGAATTAAATCAAAGAGAACATGAGTTGAAATTTGATAATTCAACTTAAAAAAAATGCAAACTCATATCTTGTAGAAAACCTAAAGGCCATTAAGGTAGGTAAGACCCCCCTACACTTGAACAATTTTATAATCATGAATATAAGTGTATAATTTCAAAATCTAGGAAAAGATAGTATAATTCACATAGATTATTAAATTCTTTCATGGAGTCCAATGCTTTTTCTTGTGAAATTATTTGTCATATTTCTCACACTTGCACTATTCATAATAAATCATATCAAATATGGTGACCTAAGATGCATAAATTATAACATATTAAACTTGCATTTAGATTATTATTACCAAGAGGAGAAACAAACTTGTTTGAGTTCCCAAATCTAATGTTTGATCATTTTATAGAAATGCTCTCATACAAGATATCATGAGAGCATTTGGTACCTGGACAATAAATGTTCAAAGCATATAATTGGAGACACAACACAATTCATATCACAGGAAGCTAGGAATGGAGGCAAGGTTATACTGGGAGATAATACTATAAGAAAAGTGGTAGGTACATGTATGATTGGAAACAAGAACAAATTTTTTATTGAAAATGTCTTATTGGTATAAGGCTTAAAGCATAGCTTTTTGAGTATTTATCAAATTTGTGATAAAGGTTACAGTGTTAAATTTTTTCCCACAAGCTGTATTATAAGCCAAAATAGAATTGATATGTTGCATGGAAATAGGGTAAATAACATGTACATGCTTAATTTGAATTTTATTAAATTTTATAATATTTTTTATCTCAAAACTATTACTGATGAATCATGGTTATGACATAGAAGACTTTGTCACGCAAACATGAATAATCTTAGGAAGATTACCCATACAGATTTGATTAGAGGGATATCCAAACTAGACTTTACTAAGAATAACCTGTATGATGCATGCCAATTAGGAAAATATGTGAAGTCCTCCTTTCATTCAATTAAGGATCTTTGAACTAACAAACTGTTCGAAGTCCTACACATGGATCTTTTTGGACCAGTTAGCACTATAAATCTTGGAGGAAAAGTTTTTGGGTTTGTACTATTTGATGATTTTTCAAGATTCAGTTGGGTCAAATTCTTATTTCATAAGAGTGAATCATTTGAGGAATTTAGAAGTTTTTTTCTTATGGATTCAGAGGAAACTAGTGTATAAAATTTTATCAATTTAAAGTGATCATGGAGAAGAGTTTGAAAATGAAACATTTGAAGATTTTTATAGAGAGCAAGAAATTGATCATAATTTTTCAACACCTATGACCACTCAGCAGAATGTGGTAGTCAAAAGAAAGAACCTAACTTTAATAGATACTACTAGAGCAATGTTGGCTAAATGTTCTCTTCTAAAATATTTTTAAGTTGAAGTGGTTAATATGTCTTTCTTTGTTCTTAATAGGGTGAATATTAGATCTAGTTGAATAAGATACCCTATACACTTATTAAGGGGAGAACACCTAATATTTCATATTTGCATATTTTTAGATGTAAGGTGTTCATTCATAATAATAAAAAAAATCCTTAAGGAAAATTTAATCCTAAATCTGATGAAAAATTTTTTCTAGGATATTATAATGCTGGCAAATCATATAAGGTTTTTAGCAAGAGAACTGTGGTAGTTGAGAAGACTACACATATAGTTTTTAATAAATCTGGCATTTTGGAGGAGCCAAGGTTAGAAATAATATCACATTGAAAATACTTCCCAAGGAATTGAAAGGAAAACATTGGAAGAGAATATTGGAACTGAAAACACTTTTCCTATAGAATGAAATTTTTCTAAGAGTCACCACAAGGAATTGATTTTAGGTGAACCTAATGAGGGTGTTGGGACTAGGCATGGACTTAGCAAAGAAGTGAACCATTCTACCTTTATATTGATGATTGGACCCACTAATACAAACTAAGTAATTTTGAATGAATTTTGGATTTTGGCCATGCAAGAAGAATTGAATCAATTTATTAGAAATGTTGTTTAGGAATTGATTGATAGGACTAAGGTTTAAAGTGTTATTAGAACTAAGTGGGTGTTAAAAAATAAAATAAGTGATTCAGGCATTGTGATTAAAAATAAGGCAAGATTGGTTGCCAAGGGATATAATAAAAAAGAAGGGATTAATTTTAAAGAAACTTTTGCCCCTTTTGCCAGACTTGAATTGATAAGGATTTTACTAGCCTTTGCCTATTTTAAAGGTTTTAAATTATATCAAATAGATGTTAAGAGTGCCTTTCTTAATGGGGTGATAAAAGAGAATGTTTATGTTGAGCAACCTCTAGATTTTGAAAATTTAAAATTACCAAACCATGTGTTTAAATTGAAACGCTATTGTATGGACTAAAATTGGTACTTAGGGCTTTGTATAAGAGGTTACGCACTGTTCTATTAGAGAGATCATTAAGTGTGGACACCACTCTTCTTAAAAAGGATAGGAGATAACATACTTATTGTTCAAATATATATTGTGATATCTTGTTTGGATCTACCAATAAAAATATTTATGATGATTTTTTAAAAATAATGAGTAGTGAATTTGAAATAAGTTTGATGGGAGACTTGAGTAATTTTTTTAGTTTTAGCATTAAGAAAAATGAGGAAGAAACATTTCTTAGCCAGTCAAAGTATATTAAGGATATCATTAAGACATATGAAATAAATAATACTAGACTAGTGACTACACCAACGAGTTCCTTAGTGCTGTTAGATAAGGACTCTAAAGAGAAAATCTATTGATTAAAAGAAATTTAGAGGAATAACTGGATCATTGCTTTACTCGACTGCTAGCAGACTATATATTATATTTAGTGTTTGTTTGTGTGCTGGATTTCAATCTGATCTAAGGGAAACACATTTGATAGCAGTTAAAGAATTATGAGATATCTTTCGAGAACTCAAAACTTAGGGATTTAGTATATTAAGCATAGCTTTTCTTTTGAAATCATTGGATATTTTGATTCAGATTTTGCAGGATGTCGGGTTAATTAGAAAAATACTTCTTAAATTTGTCAATTTATAGAAAACACTTTAGTTTCTTGGTCAAACAAAAAATAAAATTTAGTAGATCTATTTTCTACTGCTGAAGTAGAATATATTGCCTTAGGTAATTATGTGGCATATATTCTTTGGTTAAAATAATAATTGATTGACTTAAGAATTTCTATTAGCACTATTTCTATTTTCTATGATAATAAAAGTGTCATATACATTTTAAAGAATCATATTTAATATTTTAGAACCAAGTATATTGATATTAGGTATAGCTTCATTTGAGATCATGTGGCTAAGGAATAAATTGAATTGCACCATGTTGCTATTGAGAATTATCTTGCAAAATTTTTTACAAAACCACTAGCTTTTGAATCATTTATCACCTTAAGAACTAGATTTGGTGTGATTGATCTTAATGCTTAAATTAAATATCTGTATTTTTTTCTTGTTTTTATTTGTTTTTATTTTGTTAGTTTTGTGTTTTAGTTTTGTTTTTACTAGCAGCATGTCATCTGATCTTGGGTGATTGGTGTTTGAAAATGTTCTTTGTTTATCATGTATGTTTTTAAGTATTCTCATCATACTATACATAATTTTTTATATTATATGTTATAGCGTGTACATGATATTTTTCTATGTTTAACATACAAGATGGAGTTTTTCAATGCATATCATACTATATGATGTCGTCATCATCTGTACAATTTAATTTTTTTGTATGTAGGATTGGGGAAGGTTTTACAAATTTTTAGTTATTTTTTGTCAGATCGTACATAAAAAATCACATTTTGTCTGTATGATCCTATTATCAGTTTCTCATGTGGACAAACCTAACCATCATAAAATAATCTTTAATTTTCTAATAATCCTCTACGAATATTTATTTGTCGGTACCATGGTTTAGTCAAAAAGTCTGTATGAAATGACTCATCGAGAATGGCATTTTATGAAAAGACGTTTCTTTTTTGACAGTTTCTATTCATATGTATGAAATATTTTTTTATCTGGTACAATTTTAAAATTGTACATAAGAATTCAATTTCATACTATATGATAGGTCATTTTTCTTTAAATAGAAAGGTTTTGGATAAGATTTTTCTTTACATCCTCATTCAATTACAAACCTTCTCGAGTCCAAACCTTAGGAAGGGATCATCCTCTCGAGCTGGTAGAGATGATAACTTTCTCTCTCATGAAAGTGAAGAAGGTTTTTATCGATATGTTGTAGCCAAGATAACCCCCTCTCAACTCCTCATTCAAAGTGACATTAACTTTTCTGTTATACCACTTTTTTCCTCAACTCAGTTTTTCTTTTTTCATACCTTGATTTATGCCTACCATCGAGAAACCTTTCAAACCTTTCTTACAAATATGAAGGTAAACCAAGATCACACCAAGATTACCACTTATATCTTTAAGCAACATATTGAGATAACCAAGGAAGATCTAGGCAACTTTTTTCACCTTGGAACCTAAGGAGTTAAAGCACACACCTTAACCTCCAGAGCATATTTTGATTGGTAAAAAATAAACCAGACTCTTAGAGGTGTAGCACAAGTAAGCCATCTTTATTGTGTTTATACCCTTAACCAAAATACCAGGATCATCCAGCATGTTTTGAGGATCTCTATAATTCCCAAAGCTGGTGATTGTATAAATTTAACTCCTCTTTTGTCCATTTTCACATACTTAATAATGATTGAAACTCCTTTTGATGAAGCCAAACTTATTATAGACTACATTTACAAACTTTCATATATTGGACTTCCTCATAATAGGAGGAACAAAAATATGGCTTTAGGACATTTAGTTGCCTTTATTTTAGAGAAAAAGTACAACCTTATCCATCATGATCCACCTAGTGAACTTCCTACTTTCTTTACCGATGTGTCTTTTCCGGCACTTTTTGGTAAAGATCAAAGTTATGGGAGAAGATTCTAAGGGAGTAAAAGGATCCCCAGCTCCAGCACCTGCACCTAAGCCAAATCAAAATTTCTATCATGAAATGGTCCAGCACTTTGATAGATTGGAAGCTCATTTTGATCAACACTTTGATCAAATTTAGAATAAACTAAACCACCAGGATGCTAGGTATAATAAGGATATCGGGTGGATCCGAGGGCATTATACTCGGTTAACACTAATATAGCTATGATCAGTAGTTAATTTATGATATTCAACCCTCCACCACCTCCAGATTAAGGCCCCTCGGGATATTAGTTGTACTTCTATATTATACTTGCTGATGAGACTTTCATACTAGTTCTTGAGATGTTTTATTTGTTTGTGATTTCATGTTTTTCTTCATGTTGTGATTAGTTTAGTATCTAGTATGTTGTATTGGTTATATGTGTTTTTAATGAAATGATGGAATGCTATTTGGACATGTATTGTAATTACTCTTCTTGAAATGTTTCTTTTTTTGGAGACAAATCATTTGTACTTGATCTCTAGAATGGAATTTTGAATTTCTTTTCTCTTCAAATTAATTTTCTTGCAAAATTTAATCTTTTAAAATTTAAATTTAAATTATGTCTGGATATAAATTAGAAGATCAATTTCATGCTCTTATAGATAAGTATTACTTAGTTATAATTATTGCAAAATAGATATCTTATTTTTATTTTATTTCTTTTTCAATATGTTTGTTTTTATTAGTTATAAGAATTTGAGTTAGGATTTATTTATATTAGAAAGACTGAAAAAGTAAAAAGATGCACAAAGCATGCCAAATTTGAAAAGATGTACAATGATCACCAAAGTGAAAAGAGACAAAAAATTAGTCCAAATAAGAAAAATGCACAAAGTGTGCCATTAAAAAAAATTGAAAAGATGCATAATGTCTCCAATTAAAAAATTTATAATATTGTTCTTTCCTTTATCATTCTATCTCTTAAAAAAATCCATATGACCGACAATAATCTTCACTATTGAATTAGAAACTAACTAATATTTATTTTATCATTTTTATAATAATTATTTTTATTTAATTTTTCTAGAATAAACAATGAACCTGGTTGAATTTTTCTTTTTAGCATTAGGAAGTTAAGCTATATTTGTAATTAGTTTAAAATCTTCCTCTTCATCAGCTACTTTTATTTATCTAAATAAAATTTTTATTTCATGATGTACTTCTCTTTTTGTTGTGGTTAAAAGGGGGAGTCATTAGTTATTCTTTGATGTATTAGTTATTATTTGTTATTTTAATTGTTTGATGTATGTCTATATGTATTTTTTGTTTGTTCGTATATCGTATTATTTTTGTTCGTGTTGCCTTGTTATTTTTTGTTCTTGTTATTGTGTTATTTTTTTGTGTTTTATGTTTGTATGTTTGTTTGTGTTATTTTTTTAAAGTTTATTTTTAGGGTAGTGTTTTTTTATTTTCATTAGTACCACTTATTTAAATTGGTTATTCATTTAGGGGGAGCTTAAGAGAAAAATTATCTTAACTATAACTCAAACAATAATTTTTTTATCATAAAAAAGGGAGAGATTGTTGCAACTTAGTTTTCAAATCTATACTTTTATATCATGTGCATTTTTGTTGATACCATAATATTAATGTGTTAATTATTATTTCTCCTAACATATATTGGAAAATTGTATTGTGTTGTTTGTGTGTACTAATGTTTTAGAAAAATCGTACTCCAGACTGTCGAAGACTTTAAGAGATATTAAATTAGGGTTTCTTGTAATTAAAGTATGTCCCTTTCTCTATTTTTCTTGAGTATGATAGAATGTGTGATTATAATTGGGTGATCATGCACACACTAGGATAGTGAGTCAAAACTTGTATTTTTTAAACAAATTCATATTGTTCAATTATCAAATTATTCTAGAAAATTTGTCCTATGTGTTCCTCCAAAAAGAAGTTAATCAAATCATGCCTTAAAATTTTTTGAATGATCTATTCGTGCTATATGAAATTAGTTTCATACAAATGACATCCAGAGTACAAAATGAGTGTGTAGCAGTTTGTCCATACGAACAGATAAATTTTTTAAATTGTTTATATTGTATAAAATAAGTTTTGTATAGATATTGTGTAGAGTATGAAATAGACTCATCCATTTTTGTACCATATGAAACATGATTTAATTTAAATCTTTCATATTTTATGATGTAGGGTTCATACAATCAATGACCAGAGTATGAAACTAATTCATACATTATCATACCAACCTATTCTTTTTTGAACTATTCATATAGTACGATGTCAGTTCATGTATATGGTTTCCTGAGTACGAAATCAGTTCGTACAAGTATTTTTTTTGAACTTTTTGTACCTATGAAGTATGATCGTACTGTATAATCCAAGTACATTCAACATGAAATTTTTAGTTTTTTGGACGATTTTTCTTATATGGTTTCCTGAGCATCTCAAGGAATGACCTTTATTTGTTAGATTTAAACGAGAATTTGACTTTTAATAGGACACAATGGAGAAAAAGGATTCATGTAGCCGACCCCACGTAGTGGGATAAAGGCTTGATGTTGTTGTTGTTGTTGTTGACGATTTTTCCTATCTTTCATATTTAAGAGTCATATAAACTGATTGTTTATACTTCTATGAATTTTCTTATTAGAGTGGGAGTGAGAGTGTTTAGGGAGAGTGTTTGGAAGTGAGGATTGAGAGATCTTGCTTATAGAAATTATGAATGGTTCTCAAGGTTACCCAAATGTGAGGATCTCTTTATATGTTTTTCAAATCTCTTCCCTATTTCTTTAAAGACTCTTAAGAGAAGATCTGGTACTCTGCTATCACTAGGATGGTGAAAAAGGATGTTGGTACTCTATCATCACCAGGTGGGAGAAAAAGGATGTTGGTACTCTGCCATCTTAAGGAGGGTGAGAAAGGACTCCGATTCTCTACCATCACTAAGAGGGTGAGAAAGGATGATGGTACTCTGCCGCATTGGGGTTTGGTGGAAGAGAGGTTATTATAAGGGCTTCTCCACCTTACTGTTGGAGTAAAAGGAGAGTCGCTTTGGTATAGTGCAATACTTGAAGAGGGAGTCTTTAGGGAGTGAACGTAGGTCTTGTTGGCCCAAACCACTATAAAATTGGGTGTTTCTTTATCTTTACTTTTTACTATTTTTTACTTTAAACACTTTTACTTTTTGTGATTAAAAATTTTATTTTGAGAAAATTTATCAATGTGCATATAATCTTAAATCAGTTTTCTAAATTACCAATTCACCCCCCTCTTGGTTAGCCTTGGGACTAATAACCTATTAAAACTTTCAATGGTGGCTCGTGTTAGTTCCAATGAAGATTTAATCCTCAGTCTTGGTATATTTATGTTGGGGTACAAAATGGTAACCATATACCAAAACTGAGATAATAGGTTGCCTTACATATCTCTTGCTCATCTTAGATGACTGAGTGGTTAGAATTCTTGCCTCAGTCTTTTCCTCTTTTAAAATTTCCATTTCAAACTTATCGTTTCAAACTTGAAGGATTTCATCCCCTTTATATGTTTAAGGTATTCTACTTTGGTTTCACCTACTTGGGCAACATAGGTATGGAAGATATTTCTAAACATTAATTTTCTTTTAATTAACTTCTCTTTTAATGCCTTCTTAAAATAGTAGTCTACTTGGGCATGGTGGAAAGTGAGCATCCTGGTAACCTTATCCTCCCCTATAATAGTGGTTTGAGGGTATAAGAGTCTCCCCCTAAGAAGAAGTAAGGAAATAGGAATAGGTAGCTCCTTAGTAACCTCAGGCTCTACCATGCCTAAGGCTTTCAGTTCAAAAATCATTTTGGCTTTAATTATTTTCTTTATGACCCTTCTTAGGTAGTTCTTTCACTAATTTTTACTTATAAATAGGATGTTAGAGCATGAACCCACTTTGAACATTAGTGTATTTTCAGATGTCATAGCCACTAACTTTCACTTTCTATCCTCCTTATCAGAGGGTGTAGTGGGCACGGGGATGAAATAGCCTCTAGTTTGGGAATGAGGGATTAGATCCCCAACCTAACAATAATATAGATAAAGGGGCATCTTTTCTATCATTGGCCACTAAATCCATAATAATTCTACTATTAATTGACAACTTAAGGGTTTAAAACTCATCCAAAATGTTGCAAACCTGATTCAAGCACTGTGATTTTGATGATAACAAACATTTTTGTCTGTGTTACTACTTTCTCATGTTTATGTGATATTTTTTTTGTTTGAGTACTAATGTTTTAGGAAATTAGTCCAATGTTCACTTGTAATTATGATTAACTCAAGGCTAGGTAGACTAGGGTTACAATCAGTTTTCATTTTATTCTATATTTTTTTCCTTTCTTGAGTTATATTATATATTTGGGTGGATATCATTATTAAATAACCTTGTATACATATAAGGGAGAGAATTTTTTTAAGTACATTATACTGTATGATTTTGGGTTCATACTGTACGACCTTATCATGTATTGTATGATTTTAATTTATATTATACAATCTATTGTGTTATGTCAAAACCCTAGCTACCAAATGTTAAAAAAGTTAATAATTTTGTATTGAGCATACAATATTATTTGGTTCATACTATACACCCTAATTAAATCTTTCTTAATTAATCCCCTGATATCAGGCAATTAAATCATGGATAATTATTATGAGTGATAGTACAATACGATATAGTTTATACTATGCGATTATCATGTAAAAAATTGGTCATTTTAAAGATCATACTAATTGAAATCCATACTTTTGTACTATTCATACTATATGATATCCACAGTCATGGATGATCGATAATGTTTGAAGATAGACATCACAAGGATCATCCTAAATGAATAGAAGGAATTTCTACAATTCATATTATATGATGGTTCTATCGTATTATAAGAAAGTTATAAAAGTTGAATAATTCATCTGAACGATCTTATTGGACGAGTCTGAATTACATTGATTGTACCATACGATACATGTATTATGTTATAAGAATAGAAGATGAATATCTTGAAATTTATGGTTTCTTAATGCCCACTTCTTAAGGTTTTCTAATACTAATATTGGAAAATTTTTGGATGTTGACACTTAGGGAGATAAAGTCTTGAGGGAGAAAAGAAGGAGATGTTTGTGAGAGAAGAGAGGGAGATTTTATTTGGGAGAAGTTTTGAGGGGATTCACAAGGTTTCTTCAATTAAGAATCTTGCCTAGTATCTACAAGCTTCTTCCTGGATTCTCTGTGGCTCTAGAGAAGAAGTTCTTCAGTAAAGATTGCGATTCTCTAACCATCACCTGGAGGATGAAAATAGAGTTGTGGTTCTATGACCATCACCAGGAGGATGAAAATAGAATTGTAGTTCTCTGACCATCACCTAGAGGGTGAAAATAAATTCGTGGTTCTCCAATAATCACCATGAGGGTGAAAATAGAGTTGAAGTTCTCTGCCTCTGAAAGAGTCACAATTCTACGTTGCATCAGGGAGGTGAAACATTATCTATACAAGCTTCTCCACCTTATTATGGGAGTAAAAAGAGAGTCACTACTATTTAGTGCAATACTTAGAGAGGGATTATCTAAGGAGTGGACTTAGGTCAGGTGACTGAACCACTATAAATTATGGTGTGTTCATTTTGATTATTTTTTTGCACTTTATTTTCTATGATTATGTGTGGTTGAAAATCTGTTTTATCTCATTGTTATAAAATTTTCTTTTTCCATATCCACTTTTTCAATTATCATGTGTTAGTTTGAAAAGTTTTAAAACAAGTTCTTTTCCACTAAAGAATTTTTAAAATAACCTATTCACCCCCCTCTTGGTTAGCCTCGGGCTAGTTTTTAGGGTTTCACAACCCTCAGGAACTTTCATGTGGTATCAGAGCGGGATTCAAAAATAAAGTTTTAGAAAACTTTGAAAAATGATCAATGGCTAACTTTGGAAATTGATATACCATGAAAGGATATTCAATCACACAACCACCACAATTTGAAAATATACCGTTTTATTTTTGGAAAATTTGCATGTCCACTTTCTTACAATCAATTGATTATTACATGTGGATGTTAGTTTAGGAGGGATATTATGCACCTTCACATTTAGTAAATGGAATTAAAACTTGAATACCTTTTTCTAAATGGATTATTGATGAAGAGATTTACCCAAACTGAATGCTAAATGCCTAATTTATTTCTTTTGTGCTTTAACTTCTGAAGATTACATATGTGTTTCTACTTACACTAATGGTAATAAAATTTGGGACATATTATGCATTACTTATGAAGGAATAAGTGAAGTGAAACAATCTATGTTAAATTTTCTACTCCATGAATTTGAACTCTTTTGCATTGAATCTAGTGAATCCATATCTTAAATGTATACTAGGTTTACAAAAATCTTCACATCTCTACATGCTTTAGGTAAAGAATTATCATATTCTGAAAAGTAAATATAATTATACATTTTTTGTTATCTTTATATAAAGCAAAAATTACTTCTATTAATGAATCCAAGTATCTAAATGTTTATTATATTTATAATTTTCTTGGATCACTCATTCCATACGAGCATGGAGTGAGCCAAAGACAACTTGATATAGGAGAAACAAAGAAGGAAAAAATTATAGCCTTAAAGGCTAATGATTCAGATAGTTCCACTAATGGTGTAGAGGAAGAAATTGTGCTGATGACTTGACAATTCAGAAGCTTTCTAAGGAAAAAGTAAAGAATCATCAGCATTGGAGCAAAGGTAAGAATTATAAAAATTCTAAAGCTTCTAATGATATTGTTTGTTATGAATACATGAAACCATGGCACGTTAAATTGATTTCCCAAATCTTAAAGGTCACCAAAGCAAGGAGAATGTTGAAGAAAAACCAAAGTCCTATAAAGGAAAGTGAATACCTCTAAAAGTCTTTTTAGCTGACTTCACTTTAGATTCATTTGGAATGGAAGCAGAAGAGGAAGTGACGAATATGTGCTTAATGGAAAATAACTATCTTGATTAGTCTGATTAAGATGAGGTTTGTCAAATCTCATATGATGAATTAATTGATGTTTCAGAAAATATTTATTATTCATACATGAACTTGAAAAAGAAGCACACTAGGTTGAGAATTGAATGCTTAGTTCTGCAAAATGAAAATTAAATGCCCAAAAAAGATTGTTCTGATCTAAATGATGATTATCTTATTTTCATATGGCTTTATTGGATGAGTTTGATGAATTGAATAAGAAATATAGTGATTTATCTAAAACATATGAATCTTTGAAAGCATTGCATCTTTATTTAGAAAAATCATTTAAAGTGTTAGAAGCATGTGTTAATATTTTAGATCTTAGTGAGCACTCTTTAAAACTGAAATATCTACTCTTGAAAGTGTTAATGAAATTTTGTTAGAAAAAATAAAGGCTTTTCAAAATAAACATGTTCTTAAGCACTCACCAAGTCATGCATCTCATAAACCTAGGAATAGGAATCATAACTATCATATGTTAGTTAACCCTTTTTCTGATGTTAGATGTTATTCCTATGGAATATTAGGACACATTATCCACACTTGCACCATTCACCGTAAAACACACTTGGTGTGGAGACGAAGGATACATCAAATTGATCATATTTAGGGATATAAGTAAGTCCAGTCAAGCTCAAGCTAACGGTTGTTTGAGCTAGCTCATTTATTATGTAGGCGGCTTGAACTCTAGCTAAAGATCAACTCGAGTCAAGAACTTGAGCTTAAGCTTTACTCATGTGTTTGAATCACAGGCTCATATTCAGCTTGTTAGCTCAAGCTCGAATAGTAAGCTCGAGCTAAGGTCGAGCATAAGCTTGATTATAAGCTCAAATTGAATATATTTTTTTTCTGAAATTTTCACATTCAAAAATGATGTTTTTAATAAAATTTTCAAATTTTTACCATAAAAAGCGCATTATAACTTACTTAAAAATACATAATGTCATTTAAATAATATCTAATATAAAGCAATTAAAAAAGTTTTACATTCTCTTAAAAAGAGGAAAGCCCAAGGATATCATATTAATAAAAATAATAACATGAAAGCTATGAATTCATAAAGGTTAGCATGGTCCAAGAGTTTATCCACCATTCATGGCTATTGAGACAATCATAACAAAATGAAAGATCTGAAATAGTCAATACTGTAGGATCAAATTACAAATTTCCCAAAGCATAATCATAAATAATATGCCTCAAATAGCTCTTAAAACAATGCAATATGATAATATTAAAAGTTTCCAAATTGATAAGAAGATCATTAGAAACCTTGTTAAGGAATCAATACTTAAATGAATGATACGTGATGACTTACCGTGAAACAATACTGATGAAATGAAGCTAGACATAGGAATTATAGCAGCAATCTTAAAAGATGTAAGTTGTATATATGTCCAAATTAAATAATTTGTAGCAGAATAAACACCAAAAAGATAAATACAAATGCTAACATTATTTAATAGTGATTGAATTAGGAATAGATACAAAAATATAAAACTTTGTCTCATCTTGCAACATTAACCCAAATGAAGTTTCATAAATTACAATAAATGGATGGTACTCATGAATTGCCTCACCATGCTTATTCTATATGTGATTCTAGAAGAGAAGGGAGATTAAGAGGTATAAACTTCAAGAATACAATAAATTGAAGATGAAAAAAATAGCACAAAAATTTATATTACACAATTACCACTAAGCTATTAAAAATATTTATTACATAATTTTATGCATGTACCATATCAAGCAAAGTGAAGCTACTTTATTTCTAAAAATAGAAGAAGATTATGCAGTTTCAAAACTAATGTACAAGCACAAGAGCTAATTCAAGAAATGTAAGCCTATTGGCAAGAAAGTATGAATAAGGCCAACCAATACAATTTTTGCATAAAATGCTTCAAAATACCAACAAATTTTAGCATTTAAGGAATTAAAAAAAAAATTATCAAACCATACTAAGCCAAAGAAGAGTTTCTAAATATGCACCTATGAGAGAAGTGAAGATAAGAGGAAGGTATCTTATTTACATGGTTGGAAATACATCTCCAAATTTCCATAAAACATTTTCAACAATGAAGATGCAAAAATAATAGTATATACAAGATTCTTTTTCAGTAGAGGAGGCATATGATGTAAGAGCAGACATGATGTTTTTTGCTTTGAGCACAAGAACTTTAACATCAGACTGCTCCACTAGTGCTTCAAGAATTCTTAGAATATGTCTAGTTGGCCATGAAAAATTGTGGCCAAGTAGTTCATAGGAATCAGACAAAATTTTCATTCTAATTTTATCAAAAATATGTGGAAGCATATTATTCTGAACATTTAGCATATGGAGGGCTTATAAATGCTCAGGTTTGGACGTGACAAGACATAAGATTTATCATTTACTAGAAATTTACCATGATAATAATCTTGAAGTACAAGGTATTGGTTTCTCAATTTTATCATCGTTCTCCGCTTTCTATAAATAATTTCAAAGTATATAAGTTACAAAATAAACATTCAATGAATTACAGAAGCATTAGAAATAAACTCCTTCATTCTTCCCTTCAAACCATAGTGAGCACAAACCCAATTCAACCCACATATCAAAGCTTGAACAATTTTAATGCCCAATTTAGAATGATATGTATCAACCACTCGCTCACCTGCTGAGAATATAGATTTATAAGCAACTGTTAAAAAAAAATTCTAATATCTCCACTGCCAATCTTTATAATATATAATATTTTGCTTGGTTGCTTTTCCACCACCCAATAAAATTAAAAGTCTTATTCGGTGGACAAATCTCCAAGCTATCTTCGACATAATTATCCAAATCTGATTTAGTAGGTTTCTTACTTGTTTTTAAGGATAAATATGCTGTGAAATCAAGTCATCCACTATATTTGTTTGATCCACCTTCCTGAGTAGCTCTTGAAGAATGACTTTCACCTTTTGATGCCTCCTTTCTTAATTTTTGAGTCATAATCTTTCTTTTCTAAATTAATATAAATCGATTAACTTATGGGCATAATTTACTTATCCAAGTTTATATTAGAGATGTCCTAGGGCATAGTGAACCTTAAGGGCATAGTCGCTTTTTGAGAATAAGTAACTCATATTTACTTAATTTAAATTAACTTAACTTTGGTGATATTGAAAGTTTGAGTAGGTTGTTAGATCTTATTGAAATGTCCCAAGGCTAACCAAGAAAGGGGGGGGGGGGTGAATAGGTAAATTTAAAATTTTCTTGGATTTTCAAAAAACATTTTTAGAAAGTTTAAATAATAATCCTCACATATGCAATTGTGTAATAAATTGATTAACATAATAAATTTTTCAACCACAAAATTTTAAAGCACAAAAATAAAAATACTGAAAATGTAAAGTGAATGGAAGAACACCTAATTTATAGTGGCTCGGTCCAAACTAGACCTATGTCTGCTCCATGGAGATTCCTTCTCTATGTATTTCACTAAATAAAAGTTACTCTTCTTTTTCCCCCATCGTAAGGTGGATAAGCCCTTAAATACTCTCTTCCACCAACCTTGTGTGGTAGAGTACCTTCATCCTTTCTCACCCTCCTTGTGACTGCAGAGTACCGACGTTCTTTCTTTCCCTCAAGGTGATAGTAGAGAACCATCATCCTTTTTCATCCTCTTGATGATGGCAGAGTAACGCAACACAATGTTGAAGATCTTCCATCAAAAGCCTTCAGAGGAGATTGGAAGAAATTTTAAGAAGAAAAAAAGATCCTCGATTTGGGTAACCTTATGAATCCTTGACAACTCCCCCCTCACTTGATCTCTCACACTTCACTCTCACAATCTCTCCCAAAAACTCACTCTCAGTGGCCACTCTCAAGAGAAAATAATAGCAAAGGTATTGAGTGCCAGTTTTTAGGACTCTTATAGATGAAACACAAGAAAAATTGTTCAGAAAACTAAAAAAATTCAATTCAACCAACTTAGGATTGTATAGTATGATTGAGGATCATCTGTACAAACATTTTAAAAATACATGTACAATCTTATACAAACCTAATTTCATACTCTATTAGTCATCTATACGAACAGACATTATACTGTATAAACAGTTTAAAATTTAACCTATTCGTCTGGTATGATCTTGTATGAACCTTATTTCATACTTTGTTGGTCATCTATATGAACTGACATCATACAATATGAATAGTTAACATAAATTATTCTTCATTTGGTACAAAGCTGGATGACCCCATTTCATATTCTAATAGTCATATGTATGAACTAACATCATATAATACAAATAATATAAAAATAAATCAATTTGTTTTGGATGAACTCGTACACACCTGATTTTGTACTATGTCAGTTAACTGTACAAACTTACATTACATAGTATGAACAATACAAAAAAAAAAAATTATTCTTCATTTGGTACAAAGCTGGATGACCCCATTTCATATTCTAATAGTCATATGTATGAACTAACATCATATAATACAAATAATATAAAAATAAATCAATTTGTTTTGGATGAACTCGTACACACCTGATTTTGTACTATGTCAGTTAACTGTACAAACTTACATTACATAGTATGAACAATACAAAAAAAAAAAAAACAAATGAGTTTGGTTGGGATGAATGTGTATGCACCCATTTCATACTCTATAAGTCATATGTATGAACAAACTCAATACAAATAGCTCAAAAAATACAAGACATGACTTGATTAACTTCATTTTGGAAGAAAGAATATGCCGATTAGTCTAGTACGACTGAAAATCATAAAGTCAGATTAGTCTTAAAATTTTAAGTTTTGACTCACACCCCCTATGTGTGTGTGCATGATTACTAAATTATAATCACACACTCTTAGACTCAAGAAAATAAAAAAAAATTATAGACTTCACTACATGAAATCCTAATCTACTCTGTCTTGAAGTCTTTAGTAGTTTAGAGCTAAAATAGTTGAATTCAATAACACATTGGGAGGCTTAGTATATGGTGGAAGCAAAGAGCTAAATTCCATTGGTTAAGGGACGGTGATGATAACTCCAAATTTTTTCATACGTCTACTTCAGCTAGAAGAAATGCTAACAAGATCAATTGTGTGAAAAATGAGGAAGGAATCATTTGTGAAGACAAACAAAGTATAGAAGAAGTTTTTATTAATTTTTTCAGCAATAAATGGAAAGCAAGGAGTTGTAAATTAGATGGATGGCCGGATTCTTCAAAAAAACTTGATAAGGAAGATTGTGAAATTCTTTGCAAGGAATTCTCATTGAAAGAGTTGGAGAACATTATTACAAGCTTGGGATACAATATTTCACCTGGTGCGGATGGCATTCCCTATTCTTTTATAAAATCCTATTGGTATATCATAAAACTAGATGTATGGGCTGCTGTCAAAGACTTTTTTATTTCAGGTTCTCTATGTTCGGTTTGGAAAGAAACCAAAGTGGTCTTAATCCCGAAGGTAGATTCTGCTTTAACTCCAGCTAATTACCGGCCAATCAGCATGTGCACTGCTATCTATAAAATAGTGGCCAAAATGTTATTAAATAGGATGAGTTTTCTGTTCCCTAAAATCATCTCTATTGAAAAAAATGCTTTTATCAAAGGATGAAATATGTCAGAACATGTTCTCCTAGCTCAATAATTGTTTAATAAATTTAGACAATCTAGAGCTAGGAAAGGTTTGGTAGCTATCAAAGTTGACATGGAACAGGCCTATGATAGTATGTGTTGGGCTACTCTAGAAAAAGTGATGGCTTGGTTTGGCTTTCCAAAGGCATTTTCAAAATTAATTTTGGAATGTGTAATATATCCAAAATATTCTATTTTGATCAAGGGTGAAAGTTTGAAATGGATAGAGGATGAATGTGGATTTAGATAAGGCTGCCATTTGTCTCCATTCATGTTTATCATGTGTTCTCAATTGCTAACAAAAGAATTTGGTAATATTGGAAAGAAGATTGGCATTAAAATCAATCCTAATGGCCCTATCATCTCACATTTAATGTATGCTAACGACATTTTGATTTTTTCTAAAGCTAACAAAATTTGTATGAAGAGGGTGAACAAAATCTTGAAGAACTACTGTAGTTGGACCGGACAGAAGATCAACTTGAAAAAATCTACAGTTTTATTCAGCAAATCAGTGAAGAGAAGAGAATGTAAAGCTATACTCAAAGTGATTAACATGAATATGGTAAAAGAAATGGAGTATTTGGGTGTTAAGATTGCTCTTAGAAGATTGGTAAAGTCTGATTTCAGCAAAATCATTGTGAAAACAATAGCAAAAATGAATATTTGGGGCACTAAACACATATCTTTAGCAGGCAAAATCTCCTTGATAAAAGCTTCAATTCTATCTTTACCTACTTACCTTTCTAGTCATTCTTTGATCCCTTTGGGGATATTATATGAAGTAGAAAGAATGTGTAGAGACTTTCTTTGGAATAAAAGAGATGGGAATTTGGGTATGCATTATGTTTCTTGGAGTGCTTTATGTAAACCAAAGAATAAAGGAGGTTTTGGTATACAATCTTTGGTAGAAAGGCTGGGACCTTTGAGGTCCAGACATGCTTTGAACTTTATTAATAATCCCGATTCTCTTCTTAATAAAACGTTAAGAGCCAAATATGGAAACGTGTTATGGAAAGATGCTAATTGTTTTGGGTGCTCATCAACGTGGAAAATTATCCAGAATGGTGCAGAATTTTTGTTACCGGTAATGAGACTGTCAATATCAAATGGAGAATACATTGACACCTACAAAGATAGGTGGATTCTGGATAGGACTTTGGATAAATGGCCTACATTTGTTATTGCCATTGGTCCTGAATTCAGCCAAATTTCGGACTTCATTACAGATGGAAAATGGGATATGCAGAAACTGAAGGTTTGGTTTGGAGAAACTCTAATATAATTAATTAATTCTATTCCTATTCAATCAGAACAAATAGAAGATAGGTTGGAATGTATTAAGAAGCTAATAGGTAAATCGATAGAAAAAATGGTTTATGAAAAAAAGTTTAAAACCATTGATGAAGATAAAGATTTTAAATGGAGAAAGGACCTAAAGCTGAAACCAAAGATAGAATTGTTTTGGTGGAGATTAAGCAAGAATGGTATTCCAACCTTTGCATACCTATTACATAGTAGACTTGCAGATCATGGAGGATGTCCAGGAGGCTGCTTGGAAATGGAGGATAAAGAACATGTATCTTCAAAATGTTTTTTTTTTTTCAAAAAGGTGTTCAAGTTGTTGTCAGAATGGCATTTCAACATACTAGAATTTGACACCTTAAAGGGCTGCTATCAAGTTTTGTATAATTTGGCTTCTTTTAATCCTTTTTTGGGAAATCTGCTCTATTATTTGATTTTCTACTGCTGGAACAATAGAAACAAACTTGTTCATGGAGGTAAAGATGATAGCTGTGCAAATATTACTTCTAGATCTATTATTCAAACGTTGTCTTCATTTGATTCTTTGATATTTTGGGAAAACTGGGATGCTAATCAGCTGTTCAACCTGTCCAAATCCTCTTGGCATCCTCCTCCCCTGGGTTGGATCAAGGTAAATGTAGATGCCTCAGTTTTTAAAAACAATAATACATGAATTGGAGGAATTTTCAGGGATTGCAAAGGCCGAGGGATAGCTGCTTTTGGAATTCATTGTCAACATTGGGATTTTGCACAAATGGAGCTCTTAGCTATTCTAGCTATTAGGAATTATATATAGGATTGGATGCTTGAAGTTGAAGGTATTATGATTGAGGGTGACAACTCTAATGTAATCAAGGTATTTCAGAATGCATTTAAAAAATCTTTGATTGATGAAGATTTTCTAAAGCCTAAGGATTTAGATTTTCTTTTTAACTTTAAACATATCACCTTTTCTTTAGCTTATAGAAATTGTAATAAGTTAGCTCACCTTTGTGCTAACTATGCCCATTTTTCATCCTTCTTTTGCGATGATTTTTCTACAAATAATGTTCCTCCTTATTTTTTAAATTTATTGAAGGAGGAATCTTCTTGTAAGTAATTGGTAATAAATTTATTGCTATATGCAATTTTAAAAAAAAAAAAAAAAGAAGTCTTTAGTAGTTTAAAATATGATTTCTCTAAAATGTTAGTACCATAAACAACAAACAGAAAATGTCCAGTATATGCAAGAAGAAATGATAAAATAAACATAACAATAATATTTTTTTATTATAAAAAAACACATTCTTAAGTTGGATTCCTAAGTTGCAAAAATTTCCCCCTTTTTTATGATGAAAAAAATAATTATAATAAAATTCTTTTCTCCTAAACTCCCCATTAATGAAGTTCGAAACAAATAACATGATGATTATACAAATTTTATCCCAAATTTTTAAAATTTTGGGTTTGTAAATAAACACAAAAATAAAGCACACAAAACACAAGAAAACACAAGGAAAACAAAATCCATAAATAACCTCCCCCAGAGAACATAAATTCTAAACTAAATAAAAAAATACCAAAACACAAAACAAAAAAACTTCAAAAAGAACACAAAGAATAACTCAAACCAAAATACAAATAATAAACAATAACTCAAACCAAAATACAAATAATAAACATTAACTCAAACAAAAATACAAATAATAACCTCCACATATTTTGTCATGACAAAAAATAGTCCCAAAAAAAAGTCGCTATAAACAAATCTAATAGTTTATAAAGAAGAGAATTTCAAACTAATTGCACAGACAACATTAAAGTGCTAATTGGAAAAAAAAGACTCAAAATTTAAATCAAAGAACAATTTATATAAAAAAAGATGAATCTGTTCAATATTTGCTCTAGAAAGTAGAAATATCAAACAGAATAATCATCACAAAATTAATTAAATAGAAATCTTATAGTTTCAAATTTAATAGTTGAAATTCTCATTTAATTTAAGGAATTTTCTAAGAATTAAAGTATAGGAAAGAACTAAATGTAGTGTGGGAAAATTTTATGCCTCTTGATTAATTAGAAATATCTGAGTGGCGAACATTGCATATATTTTCATTTTGGGCTAATTTTGTGCCTCTTTTCAAATTTGGAAATATTGCATATCTTTTCATTTTGGGCTCATTTTGGGCCTCTTCAAATTTGGAAACATTGCGCATCTTTTGACATTTCATTCTTTCCACAACCTAATTTAGTAAATCTTACCTTGTGTGATTTTCTTCTAAATAAAATAAAAAGTTTTCTGGTATAAATAAGAATAATCCACAAAACAAAATCCTATTGTCAAATTGAAATATTATAGTGCAAAATATTTTAAACTTTTCTCTTAGATCAACATTAGTAATTTACATAATAGAAAACTTCATAATAGTTTAAGAAGATTAAAAACAACACAAGATAAATATTTCATTATACATATAAACCTAGTACAACCAATATAAAAAAATGAAATATCACAAAGCCATCAGATGAGTACAGAAAGAAATAAAATATACATCAAGTATAACAAAAAAAGAAAACTTATAAGCCGGAGGATCTTGATTTGGAGGTAGTTGAGGAGAAGTGAACATATAATAGTTGCTATTGATTGTAGCTACTTGAGTGTTCATAGAGTCAAATTATCCTCTAACCCATCCCATATCTTCATTATATCTTGCATCGTGTGTTGCAACTCGAGCTTATGAGTTTTTGATTTTAATGATAATAAATATTATGGTTCATATCCTATTGTGTACTTGTATTTATAATATATTTTTTATTTGTGTGTGTACTAACTTTTCAGGAATACCATGCACCATCCAATAAAGATTGAAGGCTCAAGATTAGGTAGAATAGGTAATGTTGTAACTATTTTTGTAATATTTATTGTGTCTTTTTGATTTTTTGAGTCAAGTCCTTAAGGGTTTTTGCTTGGTTGGTGGCCATCCACATACACACTCAGGAGGAGTGAGATTGAGTAAAAACCAAAAGTTTAAGTTTTGAACTAATTGTACTGGATGATTTATATCATCCAGGATGATCAGATCATTGAACTAATCGTACTAGATGATATCGACCATCTAGGATGATTCATTATGATCTTGAAAAATAGCCGCCAATGATAATTTAGGCAAGAACTTAAGATTAAATTTTTTTTCTAATCATCCCGGACGATATAGATCATCCTAGACGATCTATTTTGTCCTAGACGATCAATATAAATCATGCCTAAATTTATAAGGTGATTAGGGGATTAATTATGATTAAATTTTTCAATCAGATCATCCTGGACGATTTGTATATCATACTGGATGATGTTTGCTTCCAATACAAAATACCATAATTTTTCTTCTAATCATCCAGGACGATCCATAATATCATCCTAGACAATCTGTACAAATTTGAAATAATCATCCAGGGCTATCCTAATATTGTTCGGGACTATCAGGTCGAATTCTGAACATCATACTGGACGATCCTGCGATCGTCCAGGATGACTTTTGGCACCGGGATTAAGTTTTTAGGGTTTTCTAAAGCCCTCTTTTTAAGCATATCGTACGGGACAATCCTGTAATCATTGTGGACAATTTTTGACACAAAAATTGAGTTTTTAGAGTTTTCTAAAGCCCTCTTTTTAAGCACATCGTATGGGATGATCCTGCAATAGTCATGGATGATATTTGTCACCAAGATTAATTTTTAGGGTTTTTTAAAGCCCTCTATTTAAGCTTTGTCAAGGCACTTGGTAAGTGTTTTTGCAACCATTAAAGCTTCGTTCTTCTGCAGAAAACTTGAAGAGTGAACTTGAAAGGGAGAGAGGTAAGGGTGGAGTTTGAGAAAGGGATCGAGAAGATCCTTGGAGGGAGTTTCAAGGGAGTATGGAGTGGATTTCACACAGTTGGTCTGGAAAGCTTGCACCTTAGTACCATCATATTTAAGATTCATCTTGAGGGAAGTTTTGGGAAGAAGAAGATCTCTTTGGTGTCAAAAGACCTGGCTACTCTGCCGCAATGGGGAAGGTGAAAGTGATTTCGTTAGGGCTTCTCCACCTAGCTATGGGGTCTAAAGGAGAGTTACTAAAGTTTTAATGCTATACTCTGAGGGTGCCTTTGAGGAGTGGATGTAGGTCAAATTGGACAGAACCACTATAAATTTGGTGTGTTATTTCCTTTATTATTTATGCACTTTTTATTATTATGATTAATTGCTTTGGTAAAATCTCTAATTAATATTTTTATTATTAATTTATTTTATTTCTGCTCCAAGATATAAAAAGATTTTTTTTTAGTTAAAGAAGTTTTAAATATCTAATTCACCCCCCTCTTGGTTAGCCTCGAGACTAGTTCATAAGGGCTTAACATCCCTGACGAACTCTTAAGTGGTATTAGAGTGGGATTCATAAAATTAATTTTGAAAACTTTTTTGAATTTTGATCAATGGATAATTTTTGAAATCATAATATTATGGAAGGTTATTTAACCAGCAGACCACCTTTATTTTAAAATATTACTTTTAATTTTTAAAAAATTTGCATGTCTACTTTCTTGCAATCAATTGATTACTGATTGTGGCAAATGATTCTAATTAGTTATTCTATACCATCACGTGTTATAAATGGAATTAAAATAGATATTTCTTTTAATCAATGGAATAGTGTAGAATAAATCAATGTTCAATTGAATGCTAAATCTTTAAACTATTTTTTCTGTGCTTTAAATTTTGAAGATTATATGTTAGTATCCACATGCACTTCTAGCAAGAAAATTTAGGATAAATTACACACTATATATGATGGCACTAGTGAAATCAAGAAATCTAGGTTGAATATTTTTTTGCTTGATTATGAACTATTTTCCATGAAATCTTATTTGACAATCTTAGACATGTATAATAGGTTTATTCAAATTATGACATCATTACATGCTTTAGGTAAAGAATTTTCAAACTTTGAAAAAATTAATAAAATTTTATGTTGTCTACTTGATAAATTTGATGCCAAAGTCATTGATATTTGTGGATCAAAAATTTGAATGATTATTCTATTGATAATTTGAATGGCTCACTCATTTCCTACAAGCAAAGTTTGGATAAAAAACTTTTGGATACAGGAGAAACGATAGTGCTAAATGCTAAGGACATGGAGAAAAGTGGCTTAGTAGGTGAAAAAAAGGGTTGACTTAACAAACAAATTGGAAATCCTACTAAAGCACAAGAAAAAGCATCAACAAAAGTGGAACAAAGATAAAAATGGTAAGAATATTAATATTTCCACTAAGAATATTAATATTTCCACTAATGTTATTAGCTTTGGATATAGAAAACCTAGACCTATGAAAAATCATTGCTTTAATTTAAAAACTCTTCATGCAAAGGAAAATGGTAAAGCTAAGCAAATTGTAAAAAGGGCAGATGATAAAATGAAAAAAATCTTTTAGGCAGACCAAGTTTCTAATTCATCAGCCCAGGAGAAAGATGATGTTTAAAGCCTTGTTTATGTATTTATTTGTTTGTGTATGGGTGTTTTTTTGTTTGTTATTCTTTTGTTTATTTTCTATATTTTTATTTATTTTCTATGTTTTCTTTGGGTTTAGTTTTTCTTCATTTTTGTTATTATGTTAAAATTTTAAATTAGTTTTTATACTTTTTTTGTGAAGTTTTCTTTGAACAACACATACATATCACCTTTTTTTTATTTTGTGTTCACTTTACAAAATCAAATATTTTTAGAGTTCATTTTTTTTTCTAAAAATGAAAAATCTACCTCATATTTTTTTTGAATTCTTAAGTAAGTTGTGGTTGACTTCTCTAAAAACAATCAAAGAAAGGAAACTCATGATTTTTTCTCTTTATCTCTTTTCTTAAAGAGGTTATTTTACTTTTGATTCAAAATCTTCATCATATTACAAATTGGATTTTGAAATTGAACTTTTTCATCTCCCTATATTTTGTTTATTGCATAGAGATCTTTTGTAAGTTGTTGAATCACCTCATAATTTTCTTAATAAAATAGTTCATTTTTTTGTCTTTTTTTTTTTAGAATTGCAAAAAAATGCATTAAGGAAAAAAACAAAACTATTACAAACAAATCATCAATTAATTTGTCATATTCCTTCTTCATAATACTATACAAAGAAGAAGAATCAAAACAAAAGTTATTATCCAAAGCTAAGGTAGAACACAAGTCCACAACTTTATTGCTTTTTCTAGAGGTATGATGAAAGATTACCTTGTTGAAGTCATTCAGAAATGACATCTTCTTCGAAATCAAATTATATGTTGCATATTTTGATTTCATCATAGAATCCTGAAGGAATTTGATCATATTGTAGTTATCACCTTCAATTATTACTCCTTTGCTCTCAAACATCCAATCCTTTAAGAACTCTTTTAAAGTAGAAATAGCATCCAACTCAAGTTGATTAATATCCCAATGCAACTTCTGTTTGGCGAAAGCAAGGAGCGATATACATTTATAATCTCTAATAATGCCTCCAATGCTTACGATAGTAGAGTCCATTAAAGAAGCATCCAAATTTGTTTTTATCTAATCTAGTAGTGGGGGTGCCAATGAGTACTAAACTCCAATAGGAGAGAACCACCTCAATCAACTAGCATAAAAAATCTGTTGATAATAGTGGATAGAATGTTTGTAGCAAAAATTGATGTAGGTAAGATAGAGTTACCATGTTTACTATCATTCTGATATTTCCAAGAGAAAAAAATTGTTGTATAATAGATCTTAATAGTATTCAAACAATCTTTTAAAAGTTCTATAAGCTGTGATAAACAGTCTGCTAAGGATTGGAATATAAGGATATTAAATCCCCAAATTCTTAATTTGCTAATGATGTCAATAAGGTATTTTCAATGGATAGTAATATGTGAACAATCTTCAACATCTTGACAACCTCTGGCACAAAGATCACTATGCCAAAGTCTTCTATATTTTAAAAATTCATTGGTAGGTAAGGCATACCTACTCATCATCCACCAGAATAATTCAACTTTTGGTTTGAGTTTTAACTTCCTTAACCAATTGGAAAAGCCAAAATCTTCATCCTGTTCATAGTATTTGATAACTTCAGCATAAGCCAAGGATGAAATTGATTTACCAGAAAATTGGAATAGAGGCTCCATTTGATCTATGTGTCCATCGTGGATAACACAATGCTGCAAAATAAGATTCACAAGGCTCTGGTTGAAAAGTTGATTCAATTTAGTCAAATTCCAATGACCATCCCAAAGAAAATGTTTTAACATCAAACCTTCTAAACCTATACAATCAGCAAGCATAAGCCATTTTTTGAAGCATTTGTCCAATAACTAAATGTCATTCATGAAATTGATACTCTTTCCATTTACTATTTTCCATTTAACAATTGGTTTTAACAAAGAAGCCCCATCCAAAAGGAAAGACCAAGCTGCCGAATGACCACTTTTGAACCCTCCACTCCAAATATTTGTACCATGCGTGGTAGCAATACATCTGTGCAACAAAGAAGAAGGATTTTGAATAAACCTCTAAAACAATCTAGCTCTCAGAGGTCAAACTTTTTTAACAGCAGAAAATAAACCCATACCGCCCAGAACTCTGGGTTTACATAAATCTTCCCAAGCATTATAATGAAGGCCATTTCTAGCATGGTCTTTGTGCCAAATGAAATCTCTACAAAGTCTATCCAATTCATAAAGAACACTTTTGGGAACCAAAGAGTGAGTTCATATAAAAGTAGGCAAAGAAAGTAAAGAGGACTTGATAAGAACCATTATACCAACTAAAGATAGAAATCTAGCACCGCAAGCATTAAGTCTCTCCAAAGCATGGTCAATAACAGATTGAAAATCATTCTTAATTATTCTCCTTAAGACAATTTTTATTCCCAAGTAATGTAGTTCATTCACTACTTTAAAGCCAAATTTCTTGCCAATTTTCCTCCTCAGAGTTGGTCTCATAGCTTTTCCAAAAAGAATCTGAGATTTTAAATTGTTAATACTTTGTCCTATCCATCCACAATACTCCTTGATTAAGTTCATCATAATATGGACTATACTAGAAGATGTTGTCCTAAATAAAAGCACATCATCTGCATAAAATAGATGACTAATTTTAGGTGCCCTTTGAGAAGTATAAATACCCAAATGTTGTCTTCTTTGATTGATAACATTGGATAAAAGTTGGAAGCACCTGATAAAAAGATATGGTGACATTGGAAAACTTTGCCGAAAACCACTTTTGGCTTCAATATTCATTTTTATCAATAGAATGAGTTTGCTTTAATTTTTTTAAAATTTTAGAAAGGTAGCATATTTGTTGAAAAGAAAAGAGACCAATGACGCAAAATTTAGAAAGATACTAATGTGCAAAAAAAAATTAAAAGATGCAATGACGCCAAATTTAGAAAGATACATAAAGTGTATCAAAAATTAAAAGATTCGCAAAGTGCATCAAACAACTAATAAAAGGCATAAAATTTGCCGACAAAAAGTAAGCTTACCATTCTTATACTTCTTAAATATTAAGAAAACCCTTCTATCTATTGATATTTTTAATACTTGAGTTTTAAACTCATGATTCTTGATTCATAAATTTTTTCATTAATCTTCTATTATATATATTTCATGAAAGGAGTTTTTAAAAAATTAGTGTTTCTTTTTCTAATTTGTTCCTTGATTTAGATATTGGATTAAAAAGTTTTTTAGCCTTTAAAAGAACATGAGCTTGGATTAAAAATTTCTAAATTTTTACCCTTTCTAGTTATGCGTTGTCTATACATTCCCTACTAAGTTTTTAAATAAAATTAAGTGGTAACTTTATCATTTTGAGAATATCTGATTATTAATAAAAATCATCTTTACCAGATCAGGGATCATTATATTTTTTAGTTAGTTTTTACTGTTCTGATTTTATGTGCTCCTAGATATTGAAATAATTCATCCCAAAAATAAGGCAGCTCCGTGGAGATCGGGCGGCGAAGAATGATCTTGGTGATTTTGATAGCTCCGTGGAGATCGGTGGTTCTCCATCATCTTGGTATGACTGACAGAGGTTCTTTGAAGAATTTTGCTAGAGAGGCGATGAATTTCAAGATGGGTTTGGCTGACCTAATCCAGACTTTGGTTCTCCATCCATCAAATTTGGATAATGTTTGTGATTATTATTCAGATGCTAGATTCATGATTGAAGATGGTAAGTTTACAATTATGGATGTGATCTTTGAGAAGGATTTTTGTTTGCTCGATGGTGGGTTGAGTTTTTATTTGAATGTGATTTCTTTTTGGTGGCCGATTTTGGCTTTGAATCTGATGGGGAACCATTTGGATGAAGTTGCCTTGTTAAATGGAGGTTATACTTTGAAAAGTCTAGAGAACTTTTTTGGTAATTGACTCTTGATTTTGTATGGTTTTTTTAATAACCTTGAGTCAGTTGTTGGAGCTGGTATTTTCTGGTGATTGACGATTGAACCTGGGATTTTCTTGATGTGGATTCAGTTGTTACTCGAAGAATTTTGGATTGGTAATCTTCAATTGAGGAATGAGATGTAGGATTGGTTGGATCTATTTGAAGAAATTTTGAGCAGATTTTTTTATTTTTTCTTCAAGATTCTTGGAGAAATGGATACAGTTTTTCTGAAGAAACAAGGAATTAATGATGCTTTTATCACTGGTTATGAGGTCATTTTTATGGTTTCGAGTGGATCTTCCATTGGGAACAGATCAGAGAAATGCTCTGATAAAGCTGATGTTAGTGAAGCTAGTATTCTTATGCTGGATGGTTTTTGGGATTATATTTGGAAGGAGGTTTTTGGTAATGCCGATGTTACTTCTTTGATCTATGAGGATCAAGTTTTGTTTGAGGTCGTCTCTTGGCCTATTGATGTTGGAGTTGTTGTTATTACTTTGTCTACATTTTTTGGATCTTCTAAAGGGTCTTCCCGTGGATCGACTATGTTGAGGAGGTTGTTGGTTGATTTTTGTAATGACGAGGTGGTTGTTTGGTCACATGTTTTTTAGTTGTTCTTTAAAGATCAAGTCTTATTGGTTAAAGATTTGAAGGATTTGAAGTTTTTTGGTTTTTCTCTTGTCAATGTGATTAGAGTGGTGATGATTATCACATCGGTTGGCTTTGGCAATGATGAGGCCAGCTATTAGCTTCTTGAGGTGGTTGTAGATGTTATGGCTTTACATTGGAATATTACTGGTGTTGTTCTTGCCAGTATGATGGGTGTGGTGGCAATTTTCAGTTTGTATGACTTTGCTTGTGAAGAGGCTGACTCTTGGACTATTGAGGAGGTAGTTGGTGTTATTGCTTTGTCTTCATTGATTGGTTCATTCTTTGTGGCTGTTGTCGGTAGTATTTATGCAACATCAGCGAATTCTACTCTTGACTGGAGCTTATTGGACCCTAAGATCGATGGGGGTATGGTTGATGTTTGGATAGCTGGTTTAGTAGTTGTTTTTATTTTTCTTGAAACTAATTATCATTTACTTGTTTTGCTTATAGGCTTCTTATACCTTTTTAAAACCATTATGATGAAATATGGGATTTTTACTAGGTTTCATTTTCCATATTTTGAGAAAGCTAGGATACTAACCAACCTTTTAGGTTGTTTTAATATTTGTTATCCCCATCACCCAAATGGATCTAAAATGGAATTTAGTGGATTGCATATCCATTATGGTAGTTTTAAAAGGTTTGCTTTTGCTTTCTAGATTGTATTAGGTTTTCCTTATTTTAATGCAATTTGTATTTCATTAAAAAAAAAAAAGATTCTCTGTGCTCCTCTTTTTGATAATGTCAAAGGGGAGAACATACTGTTGTATTTGTATCTATTTTAGTTTACCTTTTTATTTGTTTTGTTATAGTTTTTGAAATAATAAAATTAAAAAAAAATTTATTTTCCCCTATTTTTAATATTTTTATCCTAGTGAGAGGGAGATTAGGAGAAAATATTTTTAAATTTACAAATTCAACCAGTAATATTTACCATCATCAAAAAGGGGGAAATTGTTGTAACTCGTTTTGATGATAACAAATATTATAGCTCACATCCTATTATCTACTTTTATTTGTAATATATATATATATATATATATATATTTGTGTGTGTACTAACTTTTTAGAAATATCATGCACCATCCAATAAAGATTGAAGGATCAAGATTAGCTAGAATAGGTTATGTTGTAACTATTTTTGTAATATTGATTGATGTATTTTTTATTTCTTGAGTCAAGTCCTTAAGGTGTATGCTTACTTGGTGTCCATCCACACACACACTCTAAGGGGAAGTGAGATTGAGTAAAAACTAGAAGTTCAAGTTTTCAACTAATTATACTTGGTGATTTTTATCATCTAAAATGATCAGCTCATTGAGCTAATTATACTAGACAATTCATTATGATCTTGTGAAATAGTTGCCAATGATAATTTTGGCAAGGATTTTAGATTAAAATTTTGTTCTAATCATCCCGAAAGATCTAGATTGTCCTCGATGCTTAATATAAATCATTCCTAAATTGATCATATGATTAAGGGGTTAGTTATGGTTAAATATTTCAATTAAATCATCCTAGATTATCTATATATTGTACTATACGATATTTATTGATATACTTAATTTTCTTAAATCTTCCAAGGTGAAATAATATAATTTTTCTTCTAATCATCCAAGACAATCCACAATATCATCCTGGTTGATTTGTACAAATTTGATTGATCATCCAAGACTATCTTGGTATCATTCGGGACTATCAGGTCAAATTTTACACATCGTACTAGACTATCCTATGATTGTCTAGGATGATTTTTGGCATAAGAATTGAGTTTTTAGGGCTTTCTAAAGCCCTCCTTTTAAGCACTTCATACGGGACGATCCTATGATCGTCCTAGATATTTTTTGGAATCGAAAATGAGTTTTTAGGATTCTCTAAAGCCCTCTTTTTAAGCACATCATACGGGATAATCCTGCGATCATCCTGGATGATATTTGCTGCTAAGATTAGTTTTTAGGATTTTTTAAAGCCCTTTATTTAAGCTTTGTCAAGGAACTTGGTAAGTGTCTTTGGTAGCCATTGAAGCTTCATTCTTCTAGAGAAAACTTGAAAGGGAGGGAGGAAAGAGTGGAGTTTGAGAGAGGGAGAAGATCCTTTGAGGGAGTTTCTAGGGAGTGTGGAGGGGGTCTCACATGATTATTTTGGCAAGATTGCACCTTAGTACCATCGGATTCAAGGTTCATCTTGAGGGAAGTTTTGGGAAGAAGAAGATCTATTTGGTGTCAAAGGACTCGGCTACTCTGTCGCACCAGGGAGGGTGAAAGTGATTTTGTAAGGGCTTATCCACCTAGCTGTGGGGGCTATAAGAGAATCACAAAATGGTTAGTGTAATATTTGGAGGGTGCCTCTATGGAGTGGACGTAGTTCAAGTTGGACTGAACCTTTATAAATCTAGTGTGTTCTTTCCTTTATTATTTTCACACTTTATTTTTATTACAATTAATTACTTGGGTGAAATCTCTAATTAATATTTTTATTATTAATTTATTTTACTTCCGCTGTAAGATATAAAAAGATATTTCTTTCAGTTAAAGAAGTTTTAAATATCCAATTCACCCCCCCTCTTAGTTAGCCTTGGGATTAGTTCATAAGGGCTTAACACCCCTGACGAACTTTCATCCTACTGGTTTAAGTGAGTCTCATTATGATGAAATTGTTGATCAAAATGAGATTCAAGTCTATCAAATTATTGGACCATCTTTTGATAGAAATGATGCTCATATGCAGAAGAAGGTCCTGGTGTAGGTTCTCCTTCTTGATTAAAATCTTCTCCCTCATCCCCCTGGTCCCGATTAAAAAGAGAATGAAAGGAAGCATTAGTGAAATAGAATGAAGGACGAGTAGGTGGATTGGGATGAATAAAATTTTACTTCATTTTAAGAATATAAGGGACCAGATGTTGGAAAGCCACATTCTTCTTTCTTTTATTGTTAGGAAGTCCAATGCGAGGAAGTTTATAGATGCGGTCTAGAATTAATTGGGCTTCATCTATTGGAGTGTTTATCATAATAAAATATGTAACTGTAGAAAGAAAAGGAGTTAGGTTGATACGATCACTAGCTTTAGGAATAATGAAATTTCTTAATCCATGTTAGATGATCCTAGCATTTTGATTTAAAAGGTATACACGAGATAGGTAATTGACTGAAGTGACACCTAATTAATGGTAGGCCATTCAAAATCAGACCTAGAAGTTATTATGTGTGCCCTTACACCTTTAGTTCTAAGGTGTTGGTAGGTTCCTAAATCTTTCTTGGTGATCTCTACTCTCGATTTAAAAACATAAGATGACATCTTGGTATGATTTACATTCATTCTCATATTAGTAAGGAAATAGTGAAATGTATCATGATGGAAAGCATAGATTAAGGTGATAACAAAAAATAATTGGGTAGAATCAAAACGATGCATTACATAAAAGTTAATGCCTCTTTGGATAAGGAGATGAGGAGTCATTTTCTTCTCAAAGAAATGCAAGTATGTTTCTTCATTCTCTTTTAAAAGGAAGTACTCATCTAGTTAACTAGAATGAGAGGAAGATCCTTTGGAGGTTTGAGCCTGCTTACAGCTACTTTCCATTTCGAGAGTTTGAACACAAGATGGTTAAAATTGATAGAGATTGTGAAGAAAAAATAAACAAACACCTTCCAATTTAAAGAAAAATAGCATTATCGTACAATACAAAATAGAGTTCATATGGGATGAAATTTTTTTCATACATACTAATGAAAATTGCCTAAAATAAAATGGCTTTTCATAAACTACCATTCCTGAGGAGTCATTTTATACAACTTTTTGACCAAAATAATCATATGGATGAATAGGTGTTCATCTTGGATGATTAGGTAATAATGATTGTACTCTAGCAGTTCAGTTCATCTACATACAGAATGACAACATGATCATACAGACGAACAGGTGTTTGTTTGGGTTGATCTTCAAAAATAACTACACTCAAATATCTCCACGTTTGTATAGATGAAAAATGATGTATTTGTATGGTACACTGATGTGTTCATATAGTACAATCTATTTACAAAACACATCTTTGTCTTACAAACTTATAAAAATTGTCATGCAAAATCTAGTGATATCATATAGTACAAAAATGGTTTATACAGTACGACTGAAAAGAAATTTTTAGAATTACACATGATAATCATGACTCTTTTCTAAAAACAAGTCAAATAAGATCCATGAGACATAAAAAACAAAAATAATACCAAAGAAAAATAAAATCCAGAATAGAGAAAAATAAAAGGTAAAACAAAAATAAATAACAAACAACGAATACAGCATAAACATCAACACTGAGTTCATCAAAAATGGAATTTGTAGAATTATAATTCTCAAGCATGAATATCAATTACACCCAATCTGGTTCTTAAGGTGCTAAACATTTTAAAAGCAAGTGATTTTGTGAAAATGTTTGCAAGTTGATTTTTAGTAGTTATATGATGTAGCTCAATTTCTCCTTTAGTCACATAATCTCTAATGAAGTGATGACGTATATCTATATACTTGGTTATACAATATTGAATAGGATTCTTTAAAATGCATATGGCACTTGTATTATTACAAAAATTAAGAATAATTCCAATAGAAAATCCTAAATCAATAAGTTGTTATTTTAACCAAAGAACCTATGCCACATAACTACCTAAGGCAATCCATTTTTCTTCAGTAGTAGAAAGGGCTACTAAATTCTTATAATGGTTTCAAATTAAGAGCTGTGCCTTGGATAGCATATCTCTAAGTTTATAGTTCCCAAAAGATATCTCAAAATTCTTTTAATAACAGTCAAAAGGGATTCCTTTGGATTAGCATAGAATCTTGTATAAAGATAAACACTAAACATGATATCCAGTATACTAGCAGTTAAGTTAAGTAATAATCCAATTATTCATCTATTTTTTTTAATCAATAGATTTTCCCTTAGAGTCCTTATCTAACTACACTAAAAAACTCATTAGTGTACATATTGGTTTGCCTTTACCCATTTCATATTTCTTAAGGATATCCTTAATATATTTTGATTGACTAAAAAATGTGCCACTCTTTATGCTTTATACTAAAACAATAAAGTAACTTATGTCTCCCATCAAACCCATTTCAAATTCAGTACTGATTTTTTTTTTAAAACATCACAATGATTTTTATTAGTAGATCTGAATAAGTTATCATCAATATATATTATAATAATGATTGTATCATCACCTACTCCTTTTAAGAAAAGAGTGGTCTCCACACCTCCTTTAACAAATGATATTTTTAGTAGGAACGAGCTTAGCCTTTCAAACCATGCCCAAGATGCATGTTTTAGTCTATATAATACCTTTTCAAATTTAAACACATATTAAAGGAATTATGAATTTTCAAAACCTGGAGGTTGCTTAACATTAACATCCTCTTGTATCACCCCATTAAGAAATGCACTTTTAACATATATTTAAAATAATTTAAGACCTTTAAAATAGATAAAGGCTTGTAGTACCCTTATTACTTCAAGTCTGGCTATAGGGGCAAACATTTCCTCAAAATTAATCCCTTCTATTTGATTATATCCCTTGGCAACCAATCTTATTTTATTCCTTACCGCTACACCTAAATCATTCATCTTGTTTTTGAAAACCCACTTATTTGTAACAACACTTTAATTTTTAGGTATTTTAATTAGCTCCCAGACATCTTTTATAACAAATTAATTCAATTCTTCCTATATAGAAAAAATTCAAAATTCATCAAAAAGTGCATGATTTAAATTAGTGTGTTCAATTATAAAAATAAGGCTAAGTGGTTCACTTTTTATCTATGTTCATGCCTAGTCCTAACACCTTCACTCGGGTCTCCTAAAATCAGTCCTTTAGGATTACTTTTATGAAATTTCAATTCTCTAAGCAATATAATTTTTGATTCAACCTTTCCTTCATGATTTGCATTTTCAACACTTTGGGTTATTTCTTCGACTTCTTCTTCTTCTTCCAACTTAGTCCCTTATACTATTGTGCATCTATTTTGGTTGCCCTACCTACTAAGTTTTTAGGTCCACAAGGTCAATTATAATTCAAGCCATCTCAAGTTTGATTAGATTAAAATTGAGTCAGTCTGTAAGTGTAATTCTAGTGGGTTTTACCTTTTCTTGAGTCAAATGCAATAAGGTGAATCCTGATGCTAAGTAACCTTGCACACACAAACTCAAGAGGGAGAAATTATAAAGTGTTAAGTGTTTTTTTTTTAATTTTTTGATCATATTGTATAAGACGATCCAGAAATCTCCTGGATAATTAGTTAAAAATAGAAACCCTAATTAGGGCATCTGTGTTAAGTCTGTTGAATTAAGCAAATCATCCTGGATGATCTTTACATCATCTTGGATGATAAGCTAAAATTAGAAAATCTCAGCTGCCAAACTCATTTACGTAAGATTTTATTTAAAAGATCTTATTCTAATTATACAGGATGATCCCATATCATCCTAGATGATTCATTGCAATCATGCCTAAATTAGTCAAGTGATTAAAGAAAATAATTAAGGTTTGATTGATCGATCATATCATCCTATACGATCGCACAATCATCCTGAACAATAAGTTAAAGAAACCTTAGTGTTCGCCTTGATCACCTGGATGACCAGAACAATTTACTTTACAATCAGTTAAAATTCTTCATCGTCTAAGTGTATCTCCTAGACGACCAGAACAACTTGTTGGATGGTAATCTTTGATTTTGAACTAATCAGGCATGACAATCCAAGAATCTTAATGGATAATAAGTTATATATCTTCATCATCCAACATATATCTCCTGGATAACTAAAATGTTTCCTGGATGAGAATCACTAATTTTGTACTAATTATATAGAATGATCCAAGAATCATCCTAGATGATATGTAACATTTCTTCATCATCCAATTTGTATCTTCTAGATGACTAGAATGATGTGCTGGACGATATGTATGATTTTTAATGATCAGAACAAATAGTATATTCTAATCGTTCATCCCTCCTAGATCATCCTAGCTGAAAGAGTTGATATACACTGATCGTATAGGACAATATGTTGATCATCCTGGATAATCTTTAACGGTAAGTTAAAAATTAGGGCAAATTTTAAGCCCTTCTTTATAAGATCTCTTATTTTTTCATGTTGATATCTTTTGCTATTATCCTGACCTGAGAGAGCAAAGAGAAGGAGAGGGAGAGATTGGGAGAGAGAGAATCTTATGAGGTGGAGTTTGTAAATGTTGCTCCAAGTAAGGATTTGAGTCGTCTTCTCCAGTCATCATCCCTGGGTTCTTAGGTAACTTTAGGTAGGTATTATTCATCATAAGATCAAAGTTCTCTTTCTACTTTAGAATGAAGCAAAAGGAGTCTGAATTCTATGCCTTCTTTAAGAGGAAGCAAAAGGAGTCTCAATTATCTACCTACATTAGGAGGAAGTAAAAGGAGCCTGGGTTCTTGGCCTCACCGGGGTCGGTGAATTGGTGGATTATGAAACTAAGATATTATGGGTGGTTTTGTATTCTCCTTGTAATTAATTGATCAAGCTTTTAAAAACTTATTTGAATTTTCAAGAACAAAAATTTCTATTTTTAAATCATGCTCTTTACTGTCTAAATCAGTTGCAAGAGTATCCAAATTTTTGTATGTAGTTTCTAATTCAACATGTAATACTTTCAATAAATCAGGCTCAATGATTAAATCAAAATGCTTTTTATTTAACTCATAAAATTCATCAAGTAACGTCATGGGGTTGATGTTAAGTGTAGAATAATCTTTAAGTAAAACTTCATGCTATTTTTGTAAGTTTAAAAATTTCGGTTTCAGGCTAGCATGCAATTTTTTAAGCTTTATATAGAATGAATGTTTTTTCTCAGAAACATCAAGTAATTGATCATATATTAACTTTCCTACCTCTTCTTGGTAAGAATGATCAAGATATTCATCCACCATTAAACACAGGTTTGTTGTCTTCTCTTCAGCTTGAGTCTCAGAGAAGTTAGATGCAGAATTTGACTAGAAAGCCTTTTGAATCAATTTGTCATCCTTCCTGAACATAGGATTCTCCTCACCCTTCTCCTTACTTGGGTGTGCCTTAAGTGCAGGGCAATCAACTTTTACATGTATGGGCTTTCTGCATTCAAAGCAAATCATATCAATAGAACCTTTAGAACTCTTGTCATTCTTACATTTGTTCCATTTTTTATAGTGCTTTTATTTCTTTCTTAAGAAGCTTTTGAATTGCCTAGTAATTAAGGCAACATCATCACTTTTAGACCCACCAGAATAAATATACATATCATTATCCTTCAATGCCTTAATTTTCTCCTTCTTTTTCTCGCATATATAAAGTTGTCTTTGGTTCACTCCTTGCTCATAAGCAATGAGTGATCCAAATAAGTTATTAATAGAATAATTATTCAAATCCTTGAACTCAATTATAACAGTAATCTTAGCATCAGAGGAAGAAGGAAAGCATTTCAAAATTTTGTTAACTTTCTTATAGTTAGTGTGCTCTCTTCCTAAGACATACAGAGAGGTGATAATTTTGGTAAACCTAATATATATTTTAGATATTGACTAACTAGGTTTCATGCGAAGGAGTTCATAGTCGTGAATCAGGATATTCAACCTAGATTGATTAACTTCACTTGTGCCATCATAAGTGATACATATTTTATCCCATATTTCTTTACCAACACATAAGTGTAAACATGGTTGTAATCTTCAAATTTTAGTGCACAAACAAAATAGTTTAAATATTTTGCATTAAGTTGTGTTAGATCCCTATCATCAAGAGTCCATTTAATAAACAGAAGTTGGATTCTATATGAGGTTCTCTGAACATAAGAGAAAGCATAAATGATCCAACTGTCTTCTTCCCGTTCTCATTGAAGCCTGTACCATTAACTTTTCTTTCCCAAGATGTTCCACATCAGGGCATAATGATCTCAATACCTTTAAGCTCATAAGATTTATAGATGACCCGGAATCGATCAAAATTTGACTGATCATCATATCATCGCTCTTCATCGTAACATATATAGGGCAGTTGTGATCTAATATACCAAGCATCGGATTATCCTTAATAAAAGTAATTATTAGCTCATTCCCAAATTACAAGACCTCAGTAAAGTTACGCTTAGAAAAATTCACCTCATATCTTTTGAGGTCCTTGAGAGATAGGATCAAAGTCTCCCGAAGGTCTTTAGACATCATGAGGGCATCGTATATCCTGAGTTATGCTGGGATCTTCCTTAAGTGGGATAAGATATTATAATATATCCCTTTAGCTGAAGCCTCTTTCTTCTTGGAGTCCTCAGGGATAATATCATTATTGATGACTATCTCTTTCTCCTTGTCTTTGTTGGAGACCCCTTTCTTTGGAAGAGGTGGAAGTACCTTGACACTTCTCAGCTGTACGTCAGCCACCTCATCTGATACAAACTTATTTAATGAAGAATTCTCCTCAGAGTCAGCCATTATTGCATATGGATATTCAACTGTAGACTAAGAATCATTTGCTAGTTTAACCTGCTCCACTTGTGACACTATGCATGGATCTTAATCTTCATTATTTGGAAAATATTGATCCTCTTTTGAACTGTATTCCATTGATGATACACTTAGAAAAAACTCAGGGTCCACTTCAATATCTTTAATGTCACCGAGATGACTCAACATATCTTCATAGAAAGGGATTCATCCCCAGCTTCTTCTTTTTTCATCTATTTTGAGCTCTTTCATGAAATCATCGAGCTTAATGGGCTTCCTAATAGTTTGGTAATATTTTCCCAAACCATCAATAGCCTTGTGAGTTGCAGTCTCTTAGTCTCAGGCTTCTTTGATTTTAATTTCTTCTTGGAAGCCTATGACTTTACCTTACCATACTTGGATGAGCTAGCTTGGCTAGGTTGTTGTTTGGAGGTTAATATCTAATCAAATGATTACATGCAATTAACTCATACTTTTCATATTTTATCAAACCTCAAATCAATTTCAATTCATATCTCAAACTTGTTTTAATTATTGGTGAGTTAAATCATAAAGAGTATGGCCATGTCAACTCATTTTTTCTTATTCAAACCCATATTTATATGAACCCATGCATTAAAACTTTAATTTCCTAACATCAAACTCCCTCTAAGACATCTAATCAATTCTTACTACATGCCACCTAAAGAATTATTGGTTCAATGATTTGTCAAACAGTTAATAAATAGTCAAATGGTGTTTTCAGAAGTCAAATAGTTAACAAATAGTTAATCCCTCCCATCTTAAACCATTCCAGCAGCCTAAACACCTTCTAAAATTTTCCTAATCAAGTTTTAACTATTAGATTAAGTTTAAGCTAATCCTAATTACCTCAAATGCTCGTGTGAGGACCAAACCCCCTTACACATCATTGTCTTTACCATGTCCTATCCTTTGCCTTTATAACCGTTTAGGAAAGATGGAAAGCATCAAGGGAAATGACCAATGGGTATGAATTTACTTCTTTAATCAAGAGTATTCTTAGGATCAACCATCTCAGGATGTAATTAACTTTAGGGGATTACTTTATTGGCATTTAAGAACTCCAAATTAAAATAAATCTTACTTTATTTCTATAAAATAATGAAAAAAATTTTGGGAATGTAAAATTCTTTTCAAATTTAATTCTATTTTTAACTATACATGTAGAATGTCAATATCATCTTGTCTAGAATACATAATATTTTCCTTATTATATTTAATATTAAAAATTATGAATTTTAAAAAACATATTCTTATTTTTGGATGTTTTTAAGAATATTATATTCATCTACTAAGATGATATAATATTCTTCTTGTTGCATCTAATTAAAAGAATAACTAAATTTTTTAAACTCTATTTCTATTTTTAAACATATTTTATAGAATTTTATATTATTTTTTTTAAGATGATATGTTATTATTTGAATTGTGTTTACTTGAATATTATTTTTAAAATATTATTTTAACATTGAATCCATTATAAAATATTATTCCAGTCTTCCGAGATAGTAATCTATTCTCAATGCAGTATTAAATTATAAAATAGGAGTACATCAAATCTATGTGGAGATTTATTTTTCTCTAACAAAAGGATTCAAGCTTGATTGAAGGATGATATAAGTTTTAGATTGAAGTTTGAATCAATGATTAAATTAAAATCTAGATTGGAGTCTCGATTAAGGTCTAAATTATGAATTATATTAAATTCTTGATTGAGGATTGACTTGAAGTATGGATTGAAGTTGACTAAAGGCTGGATTGAAGTTTAGATTGAAATCTTAATGATTGACATTTAGATGATTGTTAACCATCATATCAACATGTAAAAGTTTGAATGTGTCCTAAGAACCTCACATAAAAAAATAAGGTCAATAACCATGTTATGTAGAGAAGTTTAAAAGATATATTAGTTCCTAAATTATATTAATATAAAATAGGCTAAAAAAATATAACATGTCCGAGCATTAAAATTTTTTAGGATTTAAAATTTGATAAAATATCATCTAGCTTGTGAAGATAAGCTAATTATTCTGCTATAATAGATAACTATAAAAAAATAAAAATAAAAATCATAATATTATACAATTATAAAAGATAAATTAGTTGTAATTAATTAAAAAATATTTTATTTTAATAAATTAAATCATCCTATTTAATATTAGTACAAGTAAAATAGCAAATCCAAGTGGACTAGCTCCATGCTGCATCATTCCAATAACTATTCCATTTTAGTCAACTAAAAAATTCCCTAAAATAATAAATAAAAACTTTAAATAATATTTGTAAATTATTTAGATAGTACTTTTCATTTATAATTTATAATAAATTATGTAATATTTAATTTGTAAGATATTTAAATAAAAGAGAATTTAAATTTGGTACTTTTTAATTAATTACAAAGTCGATTGTAATATTTGTATTAATATGTAGATTTTTCTATATCAATAAAAATTATAAATTAAATATTTTTAAAATTATTTTAAAATAAAAATTACTAAAATTAAAAAAAAATTGAGTACCTTAAAATGCCTACTTAGGCCATATTTTTGTACCCTTGAAAAAAGAACACAAGGGTTTATAGTGGTTCGGTCAACTCGACCTACGTCCACTCCCTGGAGGTGCCCTCTGAGTATTGTACTACCAAAGTGACTCTCCTTTTTCTCCCACAGCAAGGCGGAGAAGCCCTTACAAAAACCTCCTTTTTGCCATCCCGACAAGGCAGAGAACCCAACTCCTTTTGCTTCCTCCTGAAGCAGGCATAGAACCTTGATCAATCGCTGAAGCTTACGTCTCCCAACCCTTCCAAGGACAAGAGACTCTAGTGGAAGAAGAAGTGGAACAATGCTTTGAGTAACCCTTGTGAATCTCTCTCACAAGCTCCCCCTCACAAGATCCTCTCTCTCTCTCTCCCTCTCTTTCTCTCTCCTTAAGGCTTTCTCAGGTCAAGACAGCAGCAAAAGATTATTAAAAAATGTTAAACAATATCCCTTAAATAGAAGAGCTTAAAAATAGCTCATTATTTGCAAGTTGCTGACATTATCGTCCAGGATGATATTAAAATCGTCCTGTATGATCAGTGCAATTTGAGCCTAATTAGCCGGGACAATCTGGGATGAATAGAATAAAAGTGTTCCTATCATCCAAGAAGATTATAAATCATCCTATACGATTAGTTCAAATCACAGACCATCATCCAGAAAATCGCTCTGAAAAGAGTTCTTGATGATTCCAAAATAGCTTGATCGTCCTGGCCGATCTCACGATCGTCCTGGATGATTAGTTCAAATCAAAGGAAAATCGTCCAGAGAATCACTCAGAATTTGATCTGGCCGATCTTGATCGTCCAAGAGCAACTTAAGGTTTTGAACGGATCATCCTGGCCGATCTTTCGATCGTCCAGGCCGATGTGATTGTATCAATCATCTTAATTGCTTTCCTTAATTTCCTGATCAATTTAGGCATAATTGTAGCAAATCATCCAGGCTGATACACGATCGTCCTAGACGATTTCCAAAAATAAAGGATGCCTAAATAGATCATGGCGGCTAATTCTTTCTATTTTGAGTCTATCGTCCTGGCCGATACATGTATCGTCCAGGCCGATCGACTAATGACGGCTGCCTTAACAATATGTCCTGATTAGAATTTCTATTTTGAACCCGATCGTCCAGGACGATGTAAATCTCATCCGGGACGATGTGAGTAAAAATAGAAATTCTAACTCAGATAAAAAAATCACTCAAGTTTGTGTGTGTAGGGTTACTTAGCATCAAAACATTTCAAAGGTTACAATTGACTCAAGAAAGGGAAAAAAATTACAGACTAACTCAGACCTAGTCTACCCAATCTTGAGTTGGTTCCAATTTTTGTCCGATCTTGTGGCCCTGAAATGTCAATAGAAAAGGCAGTCATAGAGAAATAAGAGTGTTTGCTAATCATAAAAACACAATTCATGAAAACAGATTTGCAATATACTGTACTTTAGTATTGATTTTAAAAACACTACTATAAATAGATATAGAGAATGGTTTTAACCTATTCTAAATTTATCATCAAAAAGTTTAACTTACCATAACATTTTGTAGCAGCGGTTTGCAAACTACCAGAAAATTTTGTAGTGGTTAAAATAACTATGCATATATATATTTTTATCTTTTCTTTAACTTTTAAATTTTAAAGAAAATTCTAAAAAATATGATGAGACTTGTTCATTAACTAATATATCATTTTTTTATATTTAAAAATATGTTAAGAATATTATCAATTTTTTGCAAGGAATTGTTATAAGATATCTTTTAATAAGCATTAATGCCATTAGTTATATATCTTAAAACTGAATTATGTAAGTTTATTATTTATTTATAAGTTTATTTTTTAATTTATGTTATGATATAAAAATATAATTTTATTATATTTTACAAATGATCATAAAAATTAAAAAATAATGATAAGTTAATGCTCAGGTTGGCTGTAAAGAAAATTTTTATTATAACATGCCACCATGGAGTTTTTAAGATATAATCGAATAATAAAATTAAAATAAATCATATTATACTTTTTTTTTAAGTTTAATTGTATCATAAATTGTATATGTATTATATACTTATATAAATATCTTCATTTTAACTCAAGTAGTATTTTTATTTTTAATTTATAACTTTACATTTTTAATTTTTATGATGTAGATTTATGCTACATTTTAGGATGACACAATACTAATGGAAAAAATATAATTAAAGATATACTTTTTGATATATAATTATTGAAGTTAAAAAAAAAAATATTGGTACTCCCATAGTTATGCACACCTTAAGAAATATTATTGAAGTTGGGGAATTACTGATTTTGAATGGCTTAAGTAAAGGGTACTAAAATATAACCTATGTAAGAATTTTAATGATGTTAAATTAATTTAATTTTAGAAATTTTCATTTAATATAATTATTAAAAATATTTTATTTATAATTTTCATCCAAACATAAAGATTTGCTTGTTAATTTAAATATAAAAATTTGTTTCGTAATTAATTGCATTATACTAAATTTAAGTTTTTCTTTTATTTAAAATGACTTACTTAAAAAATATTGTATAATTTATTATTATTTATGAATAAAAAGTACTATCTAAATAATTTTTTAAATATTATTAAGACTTTTTAAGTTATTATTTTATAAAATTTATGTGGGCTTATTAGTTTATTAAAATGGAATAGCTAGTTAAATGATGTAATATTGACTTGGTCCAGTAGGATTTGCTATTTTACTTGGACTAATATTGAATAGAATTACTAAATATATTAAAGTAGGGTATATTCTCTAAATAAATTATAAATAATTTATCTTTTTATAATTATATAATATTATGATTTTTATTTTTATTTTTATAGTTATTTATTTATAATAGAATAAAATAATTAACTTATCTTTACAAGTGAGATGACATATTATCTGATTTTAAATGCAAGAAAAGTTTAACATTCTAACATGTTATATTTCTTCATGAGGCTAGTTCATATTACTATCTTTTAGCAACTAGTATATCTTCTAAACTTTTCAATATAACATAGTTGCTAACCTCATTTTTGGATGAGGTTACAATGACACATACAGACTTCTACCTACTTATCTAATGGTTGACAATCATCTAAATTTCAATGTTGAATTTAATCTAGACTTCAATCAAGCCTCCAGTCAACTTCAATCCAGACTTTAAGCCAATTCTTAATATGAACTTTAATTTAAATCATAATCCATTCTTTAATCTAGACTCCAATCTAGACTTAAATTCAATTATTGATTGAAGCTTCAATCCAAAACTTCAATCAAACTTCAATCTAGTCTCCAATCAAGCTTTAATTACATCAAACCAATAACAATATTTTAATTGATTTTGATTGATGTGGATATTTAAAATCCAATAAATCAAATTTACAATCTAACTCAAATCTAAGATTCTAAACCAAAATCAAAAGTTAAGAGCCCTTATGTTAAAACCCTTTTTGGTGATTTTTAATTCACTTCAAAACCAAATCAAATGACTCCTAATTAATGATCTATTAATTTCATATTGATTTGGCATGTCTATGGGCTGAACCTTAATTTGAGTACAATATGAGATTTCTAGCCCCAAAAACTAAATTTAATTCTAAATGTTATAACATCTTTAAATATTTATAACATATGCCTTTGTACCTACCACTTTATAGGATCTGACCTTGGGACTTTTCCCATGACTTTAGACAGTGTCTGTACTTTTGTTATGAAAAGTAAAACATTAAATTGCATTTTGTTTGACCAAAGTTGACATACAGTTGACTAGGGGGTCAAATGACCAAAATACCCCTTAAAGATAAAATTGAAGTTTATTTCAAACTTCAACATGGCCCAGTCAAATCAAAACCTAAAATATCCTCTAATGTATCCTAAATACCATTAGGAGTGCATTAGACTCAAATCTAGACATTGGTCAAGCATGGTTAACCAAGTCAATATATTTTGATCAAATTATTAAAAACTTAAATGACCATTTCAATCCAAATGATTGTATCAATACGTGGAACCACTTCCATTAGATCCAAAACATCATTTTGAACCTATTGGACCTAAGCCCAGGCCTTGGTCTCACCTGGTTGACTAAGGGTCCAAATGATCATTTTAACTAAAATGGCCTTTCCAGTTCATGAGTTTCTAATGATCAAATCAAACTTGTAGAGTCCAAACCCAACTCTTAATTTTACTCGGCTAACCAAATCAACCATTAAGCTTATTTACATTCAATCCAATTTAAATTCATTCTGCACCTCATAAAAACCCCTTGACCATCCTTTTTGGTGAGTTGGACTTTATTGGTTCCCTGACCTAATCAACTATTGACTTAATCAAGCAGACCCATGTCTGGTTAAGTCTAGTCAATATAGGGTCAGTTCAACATATATAGTTAAATCCACTCCAATCAAGCTTTTTAAATCTTCAAGACAATGCAATTGTATACCTTGAATCTCTCAAAACCCATCATAAGTCAAATCATACTTGACTTGATTTGGTCAAACTATCAAACTTGGTCAATATATAGTCAAACAATTTCATATAATCAACTCATACTTTCCAAATTTTAGCAATCCCTAAATCAATTGAAATTTATATATCAAATATTTTTTGAATTAATTGGTGAGTCAAATCATAATGAATTTGACAAAGTCAACTAATTATACTTGGTCAAACTTCCTATTTATATGTACCCATGTATTTAAATTTTAATTTCCTAGCATCAAACTCCCTTAAAGACATCTAATCAAACCTTCCTACATGCCACCTCGATAATTATTGACTCATTGATTTGTCAAACAATCAATGAATAGTTAAATGGTCTTTTAAGTAGTCAAAATGCTCCAAATACTTAATCCCTCCCATATCAAACCATTCTAGTAGCCTAAACTCCTCCTAGTGTTTTCCTAATCCAGTTCTAACCCTTATATTAGGTTTAAACTAAGCCTAATCACCCCAAATGCTCTTGTGAAGACAAAACCCTTTTATACATCATTATCTTTACCATATCATATCCCTTTTCTTTTAGTTATTTGGGACAGATGTCAAGTATATAGGGAATTGGCCACAGGGTATGAAATTTCTACTTTAATCAAGAGTTTTCCTAGGTGCAACCATCTTAGGACGTAATTAACTATAGGGGCTTGCCCTTATAGGGATTTGAGAACTCCATATTAAAATAAATCTTAATTTATTTCTATTAAATAAGTAAATTTTTTTTGAGAATGTAGTTTTCTTATCAAATTCAATTATACTTTAAAATATACGAGTAAAATGTTATTATCATCTTTTTAGATGGTATGGTATTTTTTTGTTATATTTGATATTTAGAAATTATAAATTTTATAAAATGTGTTCTTATTTTTGGATGTTTCAAAGAATATTATATTCATCCATCAAGATGATATAATATTATTTTTATTAGATCTAATTAAAAGAATGACTAGATTTTTAAAACTCTATGTCCATTTTTAAACACATTCTATAGAATTTTATATTCAATTTTTGAGATCATATGTTATTATTTGAATTGTGTTTACATAAATATTATTTTCTAAAGCCTTATTTTGATATTGAATCTATTATAGAATATTGTGTCAGTCTCCCAAGATAATACTCTATTCTCAATGCAACATTCAATTACAAAATAAAAAAATATCAAATTTGCATGCATTTTATTTTTATCAACATATATGAATAAAGATTTATTGAAGGTTGATTGAATTTTTGGACTAAAGTTTGAATCAATAATTGAATTGAAGTCTAGATTGAAGTTTAGATTAGGATTTGATTTAAAGTCTCGATTGATGATTGACTTGAAGTCTAGATAGAAGTTTAGTGGAGGCTAGATTGAAGTCTAGATTGTATTCTGGATTAAAATCTAGATGATTGAAACTTAAATTTTTCTAAACAATTAGATCAACATGTAGAAGTTTGAATGCATACTAATAACCTCATAGAAAAATATTGTCAACAGCTATGTTTTGTAGAGAAGTTTAAAAGATATATTAGTTCTTAAAAGATAGCAATAAGAACTAGGCTCATGAGAAAATTTAAGATGTCTAGCCATTAAATTTGTCTTACATTTAAAATTTGGTAATATACCATCTAACTTATAAAGATAAGCTAACTATTCTACTATAAATAGATACCTATAAAAAAAAAAAACATAATATTATTCAATTATAAAAGATATTTATAATCAATTAAGAAAAAATTCCCCGTTTTAGTAAATTGATTCATCCTATTTAATATTAGCATAAGTAAAATAACAAATTCAAGTGGACTAGCTCTATGTTGCATCATTTTAATAGTTATTATTTCTTGGTCAACTAATAAACCATTAAAAACTCTGTAAAATAATAAATAAAAAATCTTAAAAATATTTATAAAATTATTTAGATAGTATTTTTTTTGTTTATAATTAATAATAAATTATGTAATATATAATATGTAAGATATTTAAATAAAAGAAAACTTAGATTTGATACAATTCAATTAATTACAAAGTCAATTATCAAATTTATATTAGCATATAGATTTTTATTGGTACGTAAAAATTATAAATTAAATTCCTTATTGGACTATATTTAGGTACCATTCACTCGAGCCAATCACAATGAGTAAATCCCATCAACAATTTTTTAAGGTGTATTATGCTATAATAGTATTGATATATTTTTTTTTAATTTAATAATATTATATCAAGCACTAGATCTTTATATTGTACTTTTTGACATTAGTTTTATGTCATCGTAAAATAAATCACTATAAAAAGTTAATGTTTTCACAATAGTGTAATAGCGATTTTAAAACCTCCACTATAGATAGAAATAAACTATGGTTTTAACCTCTTCTAAATTCAGCAGCAAAAAGTTAAAATTATGATAATATTTTTTAGCAGCGGTTTCCAAAATGCTAGCTAATTTAGCAGCGGTTAAAACCAATGTTAATATCTATTTTTATATATATATATATTTTACTTTCAATGATTAAAGAAGATTCTAAAAAAATTTATGCGGCTTATTTATTGACTGATATATAGTTTTTAGTTTTAAAAATATATTTAGAAGATTATTAATTTTTGTAAGAGATTGTTATAATATATCATTTAATAAGTATTAGTGTCATTAGTTATACATCTTGAAATTGAATTATAAAAATTTATTATTTTTTATAAATTCATTTTTTTTAATTTATATCATAATAATAAAATATAATTTTTATTATATTTTATTAATGATCATAAGAATTCAAAATTAATTATAAGTCAAAGTTCGAGTTAGTTGTGGAAAAATAATCTTACAATGGCATATCACCATTGTGTTTTTTAAGATAAAATTAAATATTAAAGGTAAAAAAATCATACTTTATTATTTATTCAGAAGTTCAATTCTATCATATATTTTATATGTATTATATACTTATTGAAATACTTTTATTTTTATCGAACGAGTAATTTTTTTTAACTTTATTATTTTTAATTTTTATAATGTATATTTATATTATATTTTATTATGGCATAATACTGAAGATAAAAATATAATTTGAAGATATACTTTTTGATATAGAATTATTGAAGTTAAAAAAAAAAAGATATTCCCATTGTAAAGTACACGTTAAGAAATATCATTAAAGTAGGAGATTTACTGATTATGTATGGCTCAAGTGAAGGATACTGAAATATAACCTTAGTAGGAATTTTAATGTTATTAAATTAAATTAATTTTAGAAAATTTTGTTCACCATTATTTTAAAATATATTTTATTTCTAATTTTTATCATGCTATAAAGATTTATATGTTAATACAAATGTGACAATCGACTTCATAATTAATTATATTGCACTAAATTTAAGTTTTTTTATTTAAAATGTTTAACATATTAAATATTACCTAATTTATAATTAATTATAAACAAAAAGTACAATCTAAATAATTGTATAAATTGTATTAGGTATTTTTTATTTATTATTTTAGGGAATTTTTATTGCCTTATTAGTTGACCAAAATAGAATAGTCATTAAATGATGCAACCTGGAGATGATCCATTTGGATTTGCTATTTCACTTGGACTAATATTGAATAGGATTATTCAATTTATTAAAATAAGGTATTTTCTCTTAATTGATTATAAATATTTTATCTTTTATAATTGTGTAGTATTATGATTTTTATTTTTATTTTTCATAGTAATTTATTTACAATTGAATAACTAACTTATTTTCACAAGCGTGACTATATATTATCAAATTTAAAATACAAGGCAAGCTTAATGCTCTGACATGTTATATTGCTTCATGAGTCTAGTTCATATTGATATCTTTTAGAAACTAATTTATCTTTTAAACTTCTTTATATAATATAATTGTTAACCTCATTTTTGTATAAGGTAACTATGACCCATCCAGGCTTCTACCTATTGATCTAATAGTTCAAAATCATCTAGGTATAAATTGTCAAGATTTCAATCTAAAATTTAAACTAGCCTCCAGTCAACTTCAATCCAGACTTTAAGTTAGTCCTCATTCTAGACTTTAATTTAAATCACAATCCATACCTTAATTTAGACTCTAATCTAGACTTCAATTCAATCATTTATTCAAACTTCAATCTTGAACTTCAATCAACCCTCAATCTAGTCTCCAATCAAGCTTCAATCTTATTCAACTAATAATAATCATTCAATTAATTATGATTGATTTGAATAATTTAAATTCATAATGTAGCTTAAATTCAAGATTCTAAACCAAAATCCAAGGTTAACAACCCTTGTCTTAAAACCCTTTTTAAATGATTTTTCAATCACTTCAAAATAAAATCAAATGACCTATAATTCATGATCTATCAATTTCATATTCATTCGGCATGTACCTAGGTCAACCCTATAAATTTGAGTCCAATCTGAGATCTCAAGCCCTAGAAACTGAAATGAATTACAAAGGCTATAAATCTTTAAATATTTACGGCCTATGCCAATAAACCTGCCACTTTATAAAACTTGACCTCGAAACGTTTTGTAAGACTTTTAATAATGTGTATAGCCTTTATTATGATATGTATAGCATTAAACTGTATTTTATTTGACCTAAGTTGAACAATAGTTGACTAGGGGGTGAAATGAATAAAATACCCCTTAAGGATAAAATTGAAGTTCTATTCAAACATCAATATGGCCTTGTAAAATAAAACCCTAAAATATCCTCTACTGCATCCTAAACACCATTAGGAGTGCATTAGACTCAAATCCAAGCCTTAGTTAAGCCTGGTTTACCAAGTTAATCATTTTGATCCAATTATTAAGGGCTTAAATGGTTATTTCAATCCAAATGACTTCATCATTGCGCGGAACCACTTCAAATAGATTTAATATATCAATTTGAACCTAATGGACCCAATCCTAGACCATGGTCTGACCTAATTGACCAAGTTAACCATTTTTTACCAAATGGCCCCTTAAGTGTCTAAATGGTTATTTTGATTTAAATTATCCTTCCAATCCATGAGATAACATATATTAGTTTCTAATGATCAAATCAAATTGGTTGAGCCCAAATCCAACTCTTAATTTGACCTTGGTTGACCAGATCAACCATGAAAGTTTGTTATGGATGTTAAGCCCTTATGAACTAGCCCAAAGCTAACCAAGAAGGGAGGTGAATTGGTATTTTTTAAAAAATCTTTCACAATTAAAAACACAAACCAAGATTCACCACAGAAATCAAAGTGCATAAATTAATATGGAAGCAATAATAAAGGAAGGAACACACAAGATTTATAGTGGTTCGGTAAAACCTTGACCTACATCCACGCCTCGGAGGTACCGTCCGAGTATTACACTAAACTCAGTTTCTCTCCTTTAGCCCCCATAGTTAGGCAGAGAAGCCCTTACAAAATCACTTCTAGCTTCCTCGGTGCGGTGGAGTAGCCGGGTCCTTTGACACTAAAGAGATCTTCTTCTTACCAAAACTTCTCTCAAGATAAGTCTTGAATTTGATGGTACTAAGGTGCAAGCTCACCGAAGCAACCGTGTAAAACCCCCCCTCCGCACTCCCTCAAAACCCCTCCAAGGATCTTCTCTCTCAAACTCCACCTTTCCTCTCTCCCTTTCAAGCTCTCTCTTGAAGTTTCCTCAAGAAGAACGAAGCATCAATGGCTGCCAAAGACACATACTAAGTGCCTTATCAAAGTTTAAATATAAGAGCTTAAAACAAGCTCATTAGTTATAACTTGCTGACTTTATCATCCAGGCTAATATGAGCAAGCAAACACCCTCACAAACCAAAAACTACATTAATAAAATTATAAATAGAACTTGTTCTATCAAATCTTGAGCTTTGTAAGATGCACTGTAATCTTGAAATGTTAGTAAACATAGAAAGAAAAATATATTACAAATACAGGTAAACAACAGAAAGTGAGACACAATATTTATTATTATCAAAAGCATAAACTCATAGGCTCGAGTTTTAATAATCTCCCCCTTTTTCATGATGATAAATATTACAGGTTCGATTTGCAAAAAAATAACATTTTCTTCTAATCTCTCCCTTAATAAAATAAAACTTTAAAAAATAGGGGAAATCAAATTTTTTATTATTTTTAATTTTTTAAAAATAATTCAAAAAAAAGATAATCAAGAAGAGAAGGGGCACAAAAAAGTCTTTAAAAAATGAGAAAGTTACCACTTAATTTTTTTCAAAAACTTAGTAAGGAATGAATTGACAATGCATAATCCATAAAAGGTAAAAAATTCAGAAATTGTTAATCCATGCTCAAGTTCTTTTAAAGGATCAAAAACTTTTTAATCCAATATCTAAATCAAGGAACAAATTAGAAAAAAGAAACACTAATTTTTTCAAAAATTCCTTTCATAAAATATATCTAATAGAAGATTAATGCAAAAATTGGTGAATCAGAAAGTATGATTTTCAAGCTGAAGTATCAAAAATATCAAGAGTTTTCTTAAGCTTTAAGTAATACAGAAAAAGTAAGCATACTCTTTGTGAGCTCATTTTATGTCTCTTGTCCATTGAATGGCGCACTTTACGCATCTTTTATTTTTTGGTACACTTTGTGTATCTTTCTCAATTTGGCGTCATTGCGCGTCTTTTGATTTGGCGTCATTGGCCACCATTTTTATTTTGCGTTATTGGCCAATTTTTTTTAATCAAATATGCTACCTTTCTAAAATTTTAAAAACTAAAGAAAACCCATACTATTAATAAAATGAACTACTTGATTAAGAAAATAATTAGGTAGATTCAACAATTTGCAAAAGATTCCTATGTGATAGATAAAATGTAGGAAGATGAAAAAAGTTCAATTTCAAAATCCAATTTAAAATATGAAGAAGATTTTGAATAAAAAGTAGAATAACCACTTTTAGAAAATAGAGATTGAGAGTCAAAATCATGAGTTTCCTTTCTTTGATTATTTTTTGAGAAGTCAACCATAACTTACATAAGAATTCAAGAAAAAATAGGAGGTGGATTTTTCATTTTTAATTTTTTTTATTTTTTTTTTAAAAAGTGGTGATGTATGTGTGTTGATTAGAGAAAACACTACAAAAAAGAGAAAGTAAAGACAAAATTAAAAATTTAACAAAAAAGAAAAGAAAGAAAAAAAAAAGAATGAAAAAAGAATAAATCCAAAGAAAAAACATAAAAAATACACAAAAATGAACAAAACATGCAAACACAGAAAAATAAAGCACACAAAAAAAGGTTTAAACATCATCTTGCTCCTAGTATGATGATTCAGAAGCTAGGTCTACCCAGGGGATTTTTTACTTTTTCATTATTTGCCATTTTTATAATTTGCTTGGCTTTACCCTTTCCTTTTGCTAGAAGAGTTCTCAAATTAGGGCTCTGATTTTTCATTTATCTAAGTTTCCTACATCCAAAGAAAAAAACCTTAGAAGTATTCTTAATATTATCATCATTTTTATCTTTAGTCCACTTTTGTTGATGCTTATGTTTTAGTAAGCTTTCCAATTTGCTTGATAAGTTATCGCTTTCATCACCAACTAAGCCACTTTTTTCCATGTCTATAATATTTAGTACTATCATTTCACCTGCATCCAAAAGTCTTTGACCTAAACTTTGCTCGTAGGCAATGAGTGAGCCAATCAAATTATTAATAGAATAATCATTCAAATTTTTTATTCATAAATAGCAACAACTTTGGCATCAAACTTATCAAGTAGACAATGTAGAATTTTGTTGACTTTTTTAAAGTTTGAAAATTCTTTACCTGAGGTACAATGATGTCACAATTTGTATAAACCTAGTATACATGTCTAAGATCGTCTCATAAGGTTTGATGCAAAAAAGTTCAAAATCATGCATTAAAAAATTCAATCTGGATTACTTGATTTCACTTATGCCTTCGATAAAGTGTGTAATTTATCCCAAATTTTCTTGCCAATAGAGCACGTGGATATAAACATAAAATCATCAAAATTTAAAGCACAAAAAAATAGTTTAGTGATTTTGCATTTAATTGAGCATTGATTTGTTCTTCTCTACTCCATTGATTAAAAGGAATATCAGTTTTAATTTTATCTAAAATACATGATGGTACAGAATAACCAGTTAAAATCATTTGCCACATTTAAAAATTAATTGATTGCAAGGAAGTAGACATGTAAATTTTCCAAAAATCAAAAGTAATATTTTCAAACAAAGGTGGTCGGGTGATTGAATAACCTTCTGCAATATTACTATTACAAAAATTAGTCATGGATCAAAATTCAAAAGTTTTCAAAAACTCATTTTTATGAATCCTACTCTGATACCACTTGAAGTTCATTATGGATGTTAAGCCCTTATGAACTAGCCCAAAGCTAACCAAGAAGGGAGGTGAATTGGTATTTTTTTAAAAATCTTTCATAATAAAAAACACAAACCAAGCTTCACCACATAAATTAAAGTGCATGTTTCTATAGCATGTACATGGTATTTTCTGAGTTGAGAAAGCGAGACTAAAGTTTTTAATGCATATCATACTATACGATGTCGTCATCATCTATACGATTATTGATTTTTCTTCTATATGTTTCAAGGCAATTTTCCAAAAAGTCAGTTATTGGACATAGATCGTAGGTACAAAATTGTATTTCATATGTATGATTTTATTATCAATTTCTCATCTTGCTGAACCTATATATATATATATATATGTGTGCTAATATTTATATATTAATTAGTATTATAAATATTATTTAAATAATAATTAAATATTTAAATGTATATTAGTATTATAAATATTACTTATATTAGTTCAATGTTATTTTAATTAATATATAACTTTCTCCCCTATTAACTTTAACTCACCAAATATTTACTATCTCCACCCAGGTGCTCTCCCTCTCTAATTTAGTGTCTCTCTCTCACCTGACAGCTTTTTCTCTCTCTTGCTACCCTCTCTCTCTCTCCCGATCCTCTCCCCTCCCTATCTTTTTCTCTCTCTTGGCAATTACGCCAAATTGGTTGGCGTATTTGCTTCTTCTTAAATTTTTTTTTTAATCCTGCTCCTTTTACATAATCTTGTTTAAAAAGTGATCCTTTCTAAAATTTGTCCTTCCCAATATTAGATTAATTTTTTTCATTTTTCCAATCTAAAATTGCCATGAAGACACTTCTTAATTTCCTATCAATTAAATTAAAGATACTCCTACTCTTTAATCAAAATTTTCAAGCAGGAGTATATCATAAACGTAAATCCAAATAATCTTTCAAAGATCAAATATTCTCTTTCAGGGCTTGCAAATTAGATCCTTCTAGACAGGACCGAACCTTGACTAAATACCACACAACTTGTGGCTAAGCTACTAATCATATCTTGATAATGCCCTACATCTACCTTCACCCTAAAGTTATCTTGATAGACTTAGATGGAAGGGCTCATTGGAGTCTTCATAGGTTTTATATTTTCAAATCCGTCAAGTTTACGAGCTTTCCTATATACTTAGCTTGATTAATGATTATTCTGACCACAGTTGCTTCACTTCAAAACCAAGAAGGAAACTCAACTCTCCGAATTAAACTCATCTTGGATTTGGCATGCTATCAACAAGTTTCCTATATTCATTATTAGACCTAATTATAATATCTTATGCATGAACCTAAACAAGAATCAAAAGCAAGCTCTCCTCTAGCAAAAGTTACTCTATTCAAACAAATTACAATTATTCAACTATAAATTCATAGCGCTAAGATGTCATAAGTAAACTCTTATATAACCTATAATGGCATTTTTAGTGATCAGATCAATTATGAAGGTTCTATCACACATCTATGCATGAATATATGATAAAGCAATCAAAGATGGATTTAAATAGAAAATGACACGAGAAAAGTTGAACACTCACCACTCTGTTTCAGCTCGCCTCTGGATAAATTCATCTGCAACCTGGCACAACTAGCATTTGAGAATAGAACAGCATAACAGAAGGAAGAAATTCAATAATCACAGTGGCTAAATTGCAAACAATGTGCAATCAGTTAAAAAAAATCAAGAAATCAAGAGAAGTATGTAGATTATAAGTATTATAAGACCAAGGACTAGCATCAAATGCGCATCATAATATTTTAAAACTAATAAATAAGTATATATATTAGGAATCTGCACTGCTTACTGCCTTTTTTTTTTTAAATAACAAAATTATGCACGCTCAGATCAGTATAGTTGGTCGATGGAGACAAAAAAAACTGTGTTTCAGCAAATATTATAGACAACATAAGTAAATGTTAATTACTTTATTTCTCAGTTCATCAGCTAGCTCCTTTTGGAGGTTCTCGCTTGGTGTTGGTTTACCTGCTCTCAAGCAGGCACCATGAGTCACTGCTCGGAATAAACATCTCCCATCACCGGGAATTCCTACATATGGAAAACCAAAAAATCCGACTTTTATTACAAATTTTACAATAAAAATTTTCTGAATGGAGAGAAAGCTTTGACATTCTTAGAGAATGCAACTAACAAGGAATATTTATTTGCAGCAGCAACAACCTCTAAAACTTATGGAATAGAAAAGTACACCTCAAATTTATGGGAAAATTTTATAAGATAGTGGTTAGACTTGCAATGCTTTATAACGCATAATGTTGCCCACTAAAATGGATGAATAAAATTAATTTAAGTGTTGCAGAGATGAGGACACATAGGTGGGTGAGTGGATTTACACTTAACGATGGAATGTGAAAAAAGTATGTATGCGAAAAGGATGGAGTAGCTCTAGTGGCAGATGAGATTAGAGAGAGTCGTCTTAAATAGTTTGCTCATATAAACTGTCGGCATTCCGACGACCCTATTAGGAGAGTGAATGAATTAGATCTGACATATGTTAAGAAAGGTAGAAGTGAACCTCTTTTTATTATAATTTGGCTCTTAATAGGACACAATGGAGAAAAATGATTCATTAGCCAACCCCCGTAGTAGGATAAAGCTTGTTGTTGTAGTAGTAGGATTAGGTGTCGAAAAATAATAAAATAAGATTTATTAAATAGGAAACTTATAAATTAAAATTTATAATTACTTAAAATTTTAGTTTTTTATGCATATGTGATGCAGTCAAGGTAGGGCTGATTTGGAGGGGTTTTTGATCTTCTCATGTGGTTGTTTGGTCTCACAATGTGGTTGTTTTGTCTTCCCATGGTGGTTGTTCGGCTTTCATGTTCTCCCTTGGTTTTCCTGCTACTGGTTGCCTGTTTGGATGGGTTTTCCTTGCTGCTAGCCGTTCAGATTTCCCTCTTATTGTTTTCTATCATGTGTGCTTTAACATCACATCAAATGGGCTATCATGATAGGCTTCTATTGGTTGTTTTTGGTGGCACAATTATGTGAATTATTAAATATTATTCCCCCTTCTTTCTCCTATAAATTGGGACTGAATTCCTTTGTGAAAGAGAGTTTTGGAGAGTGATATGTGATAAATATTTGGAACGGGAAACCCGCAGGTTTGTAATAGCTTGTGAGCTATCTTCTTCTACCTTCCTTCTTATATTTTGTCTTGGAATTCTATCTATTCTTCTCTCCACAGTTCTCATTCCACATGTATCTTTCTTCTCGAAACTTTGATTGGTTGTAAGTTGTGTTGTGTCCTTTTTATTTGAAGTTGTAAGGTGTTGTTGTGTCCTTTTCTATTAGAAGTTGTAAGGGTTGTTATGTCTTGTTTAATGTGAGTTTGAAATGTTGTGTTGTGATATGGAACATGAAACATGTGGATTTGTCATAGCTTGCGAGCTATCCTCTTCTACCTTCCTTCTTATATTTCATCTCAGACTTTTATCTATTCTTCTCTCCACAGTTCCCATTCCACTTGTATCTTTCTCCTCGAAACTTACTGGTCGTAAGTTGTGTTGTGTCATTTTTATTTGAAGTTGTAAGATGTTGTTCTGTCTTTTTCTATTAGAAGTTGTAAGCATTGTTGAGTTATGTTTTATTATGTTTTTTTTTTTTTGTTATATTGAAAGGAAGGTGTTTAGTTTGCATACCTAGCGTTTTCTTATGTTCGGAGATTTCAAGATTGCATCAATATGCCTCTTGCAAGTTGTGCAAAAGCCCACCTCAGCTTTACTAAGGCATATGCCCTATCAAGCCAAGGAGAGGCATAGCCTCTTGGCATTTTTTTTTTTAAATTGCATTAAGGTGCATCTCTTATTGTGCAATCCTAAACAATGACTAATAGGTCATTGTGTGAAGTCCTCCTCATGGGCACTACTTGTGTACTTTTAAAGAAACCCTAGCTATAAGATTTGGATATCACCCATTATAAGTGTTCAAACCCACATATTTTCAAGTGCCAAGGCAACTAGACTGCTCTAAATCCCACAAAACCTAAGCATGTTGCTCCACAACAATCTTGGGGCTCTTTTAAGTGTCATCTAAGCTTTGGTAGCCTTCACCACCTAAGTCAACTCATTATCTAGTCCTTAACATTTCATTTTAGGTGAGTAGAATGTTGTCCGAGTCCTAAGATGATTATCCTAAAGAACCCCCAAATGAGTTATAATTGTTGAGGAGCATCCAGCATGTTATTACACAATATACATTAGTTAAATATATTTAATATAAAACTTAATTAATCTCAAACTTGATATATTAATATCAAACTTCGTATATTTATTTATATTTAATATCAAACTTAGTTCATCTTAAAAGTAATCAATATCAATCTTCATATAATTAATATCAAACTTGGTATATTTAATATCAAACTTAATTAATAATGCAAAAATTTATTTCAAAATATTAAAATTAATCATTATTAAATCTAATTATTATAAGAAAAAGTTAAATTACTTTACTTTCAATTTAAAGGGTCATTAATAATTGCACAATATTTAAAAGTTAATTATATTTAATTTTTATTAATTAGTTAATTATATTTAATATTTATTAGTTAATTATAATTATTATATGAAAACAAAAAACACAAAAAAATTGCGTTTTCTTTTGTGTTTTTGTGAAAAAATAATTTCTTTTTTACGTTTTCTTTAGAAATCAACACAAATGTTTTTGTTTTCTCAATTTTCTCACAAATCGCAAAATGATCTCGCGCTTTTAACCTTTTAAATTTTTTTTCTAATATTACGTTCCTAAAGCTAAAATAAACATAAACAATGATCCATTTAAAAATTTTGCCCATTTTTATAAAATGATTTTATAAAATAAATTATAACATTTTAAAAAATTTCAATCAGTGCATATAATATTATATATTTATGGATCTAAAAATTTTTATTATTAAAAAAATTAATTTAAAAAACACAGTTAGTATATATACTTTCTAATTTTTATTAATATTCTCATTTCTTGTTTTTCTATATTGCTAGTTTTCATTATCAAATGTCTGAAACTAATTTGACATTTTTCATATTTTTATTTAAAGTTATATTAAATAATAGAATTTTTAAATATTTTATATGTATAGACCAGTTCTATATATTTTCTTTATATTTTACAAAAATAATTCATATTTAAACATCATATGCTATTAGAAAGAATTTCTTTCTAATAAATAAATTTTATTCTTAAAATTATTTTTCACAATTATATTTAGTTCAAATAACTTAGATATTAAATGAACTTGTTAATTTATATTTATATTTTGATTTTATATTTTGTGTATTTATTCATATTTATTATTCAATGTCTAAAATTAAAGTTGGTAGTTCTTACATAATTGTTTATACTAAAGTTAATTCATATTATTCCAAAATAATTTATTTGTAATGATCAAATTTATGAAAATTTTATTTTAAAGGTTAAATATTTTTAAATCTAAAAGATTACCTAATCATAAAACAAAATTTATTGAAAAATAAATTTACTTTCAGATATGTATTGTTGTATATGTTTTTTAAATTATATTTCAAATTTTATTAAATTAAATTATGCCTATGCTTTTAATAACAGTAATTTAAAAAAATTACACCTCAAAAATATAAATAATAACTCATATAAATGGTATTAGAAATTACAATAAAACAAAAGAATGAAAAGTAAATTAACTTCTATTAAAAAGAAATTCATCTTCTCACAAAAAACAATTAACAAAATATACAACAACAACAACAACAAGCATTTATCCCACTATATGGGGTCGGCTACATGAATCTTTTTTCTCCATTGTGTTATATAAAGAGTCAATTTCTTATCTAAATATAAAAAAGAAATGTCATTTCTAATAATTTCTAACCAAGTCTTTTTAGGTCTAGCTCAAAAATTAATTAGCAAAATATAATCTAAGAAAATTAGAGCAACAATATAAACTTATATAATTAAAAAAAATATGTTAAAAACTTACCTTAGAATTTCTCAAATTAACCAAACTTAAATCTATCAACACCTCAAAGCTCTGTCTCCAATTTCTCCACAAAACACTTGCTCTATTCGGCTGAATTCCAGTGCCATTTATAGCACTGGAAAGAATCTGATTAGTTGTGTTAATTGAATAAACGGCCGACAAATTAAGCCTAATTAGTGAATATGATTTTTCTAAGAAAACACAAATTTTTTTTGCGTTTTATTTAGAAATCCACTCAACTGGTTTCGTTTTCTCACAAATTGCAAAACGGTCTTGCATTTTTTATCCTTTTAAAATTTTTATGATATTAAGTTCCTAACGCTAAAATAAACGTAAACAATGATCCATTTAAAAATTTCGCCTAATTTCAATAGTTTTAATTTCAAAACAATGCATCAAAGCAACGTTTTGTGATGAAGTTGAACTATGTATCATCCATTTCTTCGTCTTTTTAAGATCAATGATCAAACCTACTTGAGAAATTGAACAAATTTAATCCCTAAGTTGTTCAATATTTACGATCAACATTAGATTTGATCATATATATTTGGAAGTTTGAATATCAATAACAAATCTTGTTGCATATAATATTTTTTATATTCATGATATAATATTTTTTATATTCATGAGATAAAGTGGCACACGGGGGTTTCATGGATTTTATGATAATTTCATAGTTCATTAGATGCATCGACACTTTTTTTATGGATGATTTTGAAACATACGAAGAAATTTCTTACTTTAGGGCATATTGATAGGTTGATTGATGAAATGAAAAAGTAAAGTTTTTTATGTAGGCTTCTACATATCATCTAATCACACTCATTTATGATATATGCTTGGTTAATGATTAAATTATTATGAAAGTTGATGAATCGCAAACCCTAATTAACTTTCATAAAAAGATTAAAAAGAAAGGCTTGATCTGTGTTTGAAAACAATAGAAGGTTCTCAATGAAAAGAAAATAGTATGACTACTATCCCTCTAGAAAAATCCATCCCATCCCATCTCTCTAGACAAGACATTTGTAAAAAAAAGAATTCAAATCATTTGTTCTGGTTTTGATGATCCTAAAAATGATTCTTGCTCTTATAATGTTCTAAAGCAAAATTAACCAGGCACCAAGTTGACATTGAATATGTAAGGGTTATGTTAATGCTATTACAATATAGTAGTTGCTAAAGTTATGCTCTACCATATTCTACTCTTTCATCAAGTTCAAGATGCATATCTATTGCAGGGTAAAAACCCTGCTCACTGGGAGAAAACCTCCATATCTAGATGGGGAAACAAGAAAGTTTCAACCAAGAACACACTGTGACAAGCTTTAATAATAAATGGTGCGCACAAAGAGAAATTATTCTGTGCGGAGTCCGAACGTAGAGGATATTCTAGATTACTGGATGCACTGCATACGCTCTGACTACGCTCTGCTTACGCTCTACGTATGCTCAGCTTACACTGCATATTTGTAGATACGCAGCAAATAAACAGCAAATCCTCACAACTAATTATTTGCTGCGTATCTACAAATACGCAGTAAGTAGGCAGAGCGTATTTAGAGCTTGCGCATAACGTATAGAGCTTACGCATAACGTACACAGTAATCCGGAAGATCCTCTATGTTTGGACTCCACACAGAATAATTTATCTGCACAAAAGGCTGATATCACTACTCATAAAAAAGTAAAGAACCATGAACGATATGTAGTTAGCTCATCCAAAGTTCAAATGAAATTTCGAAATTACTTGGACAAAATTGTAAAAAGGAAGTAACTTTGAAGACAAAAATACATAACTAATCTTCGATGGGAGGATTCATCAAAAATAGGAAGAAATATCAAAGGACTTCTGCTCCATCTAGTTATACTAAAACATTTTCCTGCTCTTAATACGCATATCAAGATAAGAAGATTAGGTTTTGTTGGTATTCTTCTAACAGTTTCTCAAAAAGAAATTTTAATGCCTTTACGAGAGGAAAGAATTGAAGAACCATACTACCGATTATCTGAACGAAACATCAAATTAAATGCAAATTAGGGCAAAAACAAAACAAACCTAACTCGCTTTCCATGCCCAGACTGACCAGAACAAGCTGAAAGCCTAGAAGCAAAGAAAAGAGGCTAAAAGGACAACGAAGTAGCCAGGCCTAGTTCACACGAAAAGAAAGCAATCTAATTCGAAGTCCAAAGTCGTACGAAACGTGCGAAAGTGAACAGTGATGGGAAGGCAAAGTAAAGAAGTTGTGAGGGACGAACATAAAACTCCGAAAAGGACGAAAAACACGTACTAATCGATCGCAGCGGGGGAAGATCGTTACCGAACATCGTTCGATCCGACCCCTAAATCAATTTCCAACAAGCATCCACATGAAAATCACCCTTTATTCCACTAATCCTCGCCCTCGATATGTAGATTAGGGAAGCTAGAAGAAGAAGATAGTTGATCGCTAGTATATACCTGTGCGCAATGAGCTCCAGAGGAAAGAAAGGAGACATCTTTCGGAAATTTACAGGTAATGGTGATGAAAAAGCAGGGCAGGGAGAGAATTTGATTCGCTTGGATCATGCTCCAATCATCCGATGCTTCATTTCTTCGTCAACTATTTCACTTTTGCTTCAGCAGTTCATGGCTGCCCTCACATCAACAAATTATCGACGCGCCCCGTCATCACAGCGGGAAATTATTCTGTGAGGACTCTCAACTTGAAAAATTATCGGGCGTGTAGAGATACATCAGGTAGCTTATAATACGTCGTTATGTGCACTTATTTTTTACCGTGCGGCCCGACGACCCGATTCGGACCGAATTCGGGATTACTATGTTCGCATATTGCTCGGTATTTGCTCGGTATTGCTAGGTATTACTCGGTATTGCTTGGCAATAACGATAAATACCGCTCTATAAAGACCAATACCGACCAACACCGAGCAATACCGAGTAATACCTAAAAGAACTCGGTATTAAGACCGAGCAATACCGAGTAATACCTAAAAGAACTCGGTATTGCTCGGTATTACTCTTCATAGAATAGTATTTTTCATTTTTGTCGAGCAAAATGGATCAATACCGAGGTATGCCAACTCCCGGGTCCTCTCCGGGTCGGGTTGTCGAGCCGCGCGGTAAAGAGTAAGTGCACGTGGTGACGTATTAATATAGGCTACATGATGTATCTCTACGTCAGGTAACCTGACGGAATAATTTTTCCCGAACTTGAGTATGATAAAATATTTTATGAATATTTTTTACATATTTATAAATACTCGATAAATATTCAGTTCATATTCAATTCATACGCAGTTCATATGCAGCATCCAAACGATTCTCTACATTCGGAGTCCTCACAGAATATTAATCACAGCATACGGTACACTAGTGCATCCTAATTGACCCCGAATGATATCTAGTGCATTATATAATAATGCATCTACAGTGTATTAGTGATGTGACGACGCATCCTGAGTAGATTTCAGATAATATTCGGTCACCGCACGTAATAATTTTGTCGTCACAGCAGAGTGGCGGCCCATAGAAACTCCATTATTAGAGTGGAAACGACAAGTATGAGAGTGCATCAGTAATGATGGGTTGGGTGTAGTGTAAACGAGTCGATCAGCGCTACAATTTAACTAAATCATTGAATTTGATTTTGATTTTAAGTTTAGTTTTACTAATTTAAGTCATTAAAAATATTATAAATCAATTGATTGATATAAAAAAATTAAATGTATATCTCATAATCCACATAATTATTGGTGAAGGAAATATATTAATTATTGGTGACATGTTAAGTAGAAAAAGGATTTACTACAAAGTTGGCATTGATGGGATGTACTTGTGAAGAAGTGTTGACCACTGAACTCAAATTGCCAAGAATAAAATATGTTAGTAAGGTTGTGAGAATCTGATTGGACAATGAACCCGAGGAAGAAAGAGAAGTTCATAATTCGAATTGTTCAACCTGATCGACGGAGATAGAGGTTGAATCGGATGACATAATAAATAATTATATTATTAAAAATTAATAAAATTAACATAATAATATGAAAAATCTAACCTTAAACTTAAATACGAAATCATCATATTATACATATAAAATATCCAAACTAAGATTGAGTTAGAGGTTTAAAATCATAATTTACAAATAATATAATTTATATTTAATATAAAATTAGTTACATATATATTATAAAATTTAATATAAATAACTTATAATTTTTATTATAAGTATAGATATAATTTATACCTATGAGAAGTATACAAAATTTAAATAATAAAATTATGCTAATAGAAATACATAAAATAATTGTTCATTTTCTTATCATTACTTATTTTTAGATAAAAAAAAATTATAATTACAATGTGACTAATTATATTAATTGTATTTCTATTAAATTAAATGAATAAGTATTTTATACAATCAAAATTAATTTTATCACTATTAAATTTGAAACATTATTTATATGCGAATCAGTTATAATTGTATATATATTATGATTATTAGTTATTTAAAATATTACATATTTATCTAAACAAAATAATTTATTTATATTGTATTATTTTAAGTTATTTGAGAGTTTATAAATAATATAGTGTTTACAAAATAACAAACTAGTAAAAATATTCAAATCATAAAATACTGATATTACGATTTCATAGGTTTTTGGGCGCTACATGAAAGATTATATAAAGACCTAAAAAGTAAATAAATATGATGATTATGTGAATAATAAAACTCTAAAATGCACATGTCAAAATAATTGTCAAAACTCTAGGGAGTACATGTGGATAGCTCCTTAGAACGAGTGGTTAGTAGTCGTCGATTGAGTAGGCGAGATTGTGAATCTCTAAAAAGGGAATGTTGACTTGTGAAATACTTGGTTTAGGGTAAGTGCATACAAGATTTTGCTGATGATCAGGTGAGTTCCCTCTCAAGCTGGGGATAATATATGATCTTTCATAAAAAAGCAAGTGCCCCTATAAACTGGGAGAAATTATTCTGTGCAGAGACCGATCAGCGAGAACCATCCGAATTTGCTGTCATTCTACTGTCTTTTTGTTATGCTTTTGCAAATACTCAGCAAAATGACAACAAATATGCAATTATGATTTATGAATGCACTTTTGATGTATATTTGCTGTGTTTTTTACGAAACGACAGCAAATATCCTACTAATTAAAGATTTATAGCGCTTTTGCTGCCCCTTTGTAAAAGCGCATCAAATACTAAGCAAAAGTGCATTCATAATTGTATATTTATTGCCCGTTTGCTTAGTATTTGCAAAAGGACAGTAAAAGTGTAACAAATTCGAATGGTTCTCACCGTCCGGTCTCCCCACAGAATAATCTCTCATAAATTGGGGCGAGTCTATAAGTTGAGCAATGATGGGTGTATATCTAGGCTAGTCTCTAAGTATGTTGATGAGTCTTTGGTGAATTCGTCATGACTTTAGTGAGTCCACAAGGGTCCCCCACTAAGTCCTCTATGAGTATGGTGAGCTCTTGCTAATCTTTGGCAAGTTTTTGATGTCATTCATGACTCGGACTAAGTATGTTCAAAATTATTAGAAATATTTATGTATATATTTAATTTCATGATTTTTGTGTATCACTGAAATATAACTGTGAAATGAACAAGAGAATGAATATAAATTCAATCTTGTTGACTGAACAATTCAATCATTATGATTTGACACTTTTTCTCAAAATTTCATGGAATGAATTCTCCCAACTTCCTTTCTAAAATCCTTTACTCCATCTTCCCTTGTTCTTCTCCCTCTCAATCCAAGGATCGCATTAAGTTCTCAAGGAATAATATTGATATGATGTTAGTACATAGAAATAAAGAGAGAGAAGAGAAAAATCTGAAAGAATTACCTTCTCCTCACCAAAACAGAATGAAGGAAGAAGACGAGAGTAAGAGCAAAGAGATTGCAATTGAAACCGAGAGTGAATTTCTCAAAAAATAAGTTGTGGCAGAGATAATCACAGAATTATCAATTTCAATCCCTCAGGGCACTAAGAATGCAACAATTCTAGCTTTGGATTTTGAGGCTTTGAATAATATTGTAGTCACCTTATAGTTTGAGTTCTAGTATTAGAAGTTGAAGATTGACTAGAAGATTATCAAAATCCAATATTTTGGGCTAAGAGAATTCACCTTGAATATTTAGGTTTTGTTTGGGACAGTTTTCTTACTGTTTTATGAAGCAATTTTTTTAGTACAATTTTTTTTAATTTGAAATTTTCATACTAAAAAACTGATTCACAAAACAGTAAGAAAGCTGTCCCAAACGAAGCCACCTCTACAACAATTCATAGCTTTTATTTTGCTCGCTTTCCACACTTCAAGACTTTGAGCTATCATCTAATGACAGTGTTTTTTGCCCAACTTAGTGTTAAGAGTTGCCATAGACTTTGACAAATAACTTGGATAGTATTGAGAGTGCAACTTTAGAATCTCTTACTAGTTAGAGCCTTGAAAAAGCTCCACTCCCAAGCTGGAATCCCTTGAGAAGAGACAATAACAATTGCTTAAAGAAAGAAAAGACTCGTTAAATGTTTAAGGAAGAAGAGACTCATTCAAAAGAATAAAGACAAGCGAGTGAGTTTATGAATATCCAATTCAGCCTAACCCATCGTCTAAGATTAAGAAGATAGAAGTTATTGAGTTTATGGTGTTTCATATACCCTAGAAGGCTGGCCTTGAAGAAGTCATAAGTTGGACTGTTTGAAGTATTCTCACCATTTCCCAAAAGGCTATTCAAAATAAAGAGCCTGTGAAGAATTGTTTTAGACTATTCAAAGGCATGATTTTCTTACCTCTCTTACCTCTCTAACTCTTGTTACAAATCTCAATATTACTCATTTTGCTATAATTTTTTTAATAAAACTAATCATGCAGCATATCACACATGAAGATAGCTAAGAGAAAAGATTTTAATTAGCAGATTTTTACAATCTGTCTTAAGAGATTAATAACTTCTCATAATTCAAAATTTATCATCTTATTAAGAAAAGATAATATTTTTGGATCATTTTCATTAATCTCCTAAACATTTTTTTTTTCATAAGCCTCAGTAATTTCATGTACACAATCTGTATCAAAATGCAAGTTTTCAGTTTTCTTAACTAGTGTTATAATTTATCTTTAAGTAATCATCTAATTATTTCTCTAAATGAGGATGTTTATTAGTTTATTTGTACAAAATTGAGATATTAATGCTTAGTTTTGTGAAAATCAGGCACGAGTAATTAGCTTGTAATATTGATATTGATGTAGGATTCTTGAAGATTTCAAGTAATTCCTATCAATCTTTAGAAAACAGCAAAAATCCTCCACAAAAATCCACACAAACCCAAGAAAACAGAACAAAATTTGTATTATTTGATGAAACATAAACGGAAAATAGCAAGATACTGTTGATCCTCAATTCGAGAGGAGGACCGATCACTCCCAAATCTCTAAACGCCGCTAGAGCCCAAAGAAAACCTAAACCTAAGAGATCTCAAATTTCAGCCAAATTCAAGATGTCCTAACCCTAGGAAAACAAACTATTTAATGTATACAATTCAAAAGGAAATCCCTAAACAGTCCCTACATTCAATTTCCCCTCCAAATTCCCTCAAAAACCTTCCAAATTTGCTCACCTGGTTTCGGCGGCTCGTCCAGGAGAAGGATACCCCGCCTCGTTCGCAAAAGTCGGTCCCGTGTGGACCGGCTGGACCGGTCTAACAGATTCCTAAATGTTCATATATCAATGGCAACCCAAACGTTAATGTTCTATGTTTTACCATCATCCATGGTGCACACAATTTTATAGAATAGTTTTCTGCTGGAAACAAAGATATGCATTGCATATGATAATAAGCATACATTATTTCATAGCATCTTAAAGATTTAGGAGAAGGAAATTGAGCACTTTAGGTATATACAGAATACAGTACAGCATGAAAGGACAAAAAAGAAGCTAAATTGCTAAATGAAGAAGTCTGTACATGCTTTCTATTCTTTCTTTTTTTCTCAAGGCCAAGAGAAGAAGGTGACAATAGTACTCTGTCGCACAAGAGATAAAAGAGACATTTACATGACTATTAGCTGGTTCTATAACTAAAGACAAATGGTTGTGTTGTAATACTGGTACACTGAAAAATACCTGTCCTTCAAAATGGAGCTCAGTGTCTGTCCAAGCATCTTAGCTCTTGATTTGCACAATTGCACTTCACTCCTGCTTCTGTTGCTGAAATATAGAAGGCTCATGCGCTGCTACTCCTTAAACAGCTTCAGCAACCTATGAGCCTTTCCCCTTCAGTTCTCTAAATACAATGGTTGTCTTCTAACACTGATATACTGAAAAATGCCTGTTTTTCCAAATGGAGCTCAGTGTCCTTCCAAGCTTCTTAGCTCTTGGTTTGCATAGTGGTTTTGAGTCAGGTACTACTGCGCACTCAACACTGCTATCCTCTTGCTGCTCTTGCTGAAATGATAAAGGATCGCGCTGCCGCTGCTCCCTAAACAGTTTCAGCAACTTCTGAGCCTTCTCCTTTCCTTTGGTGCTACCACTAACGGATACCGACACGAGAGCAGGTATTACACCCTCTTGTAGAACCATGTGACTGCAACAGTCATCGCCATTGCATAGAATCAGAAGGCATGAGACAACCTGCTCCTGCTCCGCAGGCTCACCGGTGTCAAGTATCATGGCAAGATTTGCTATCAGACCTTGTGTCAACACCATCTCTCTCTTTCCAGCTTGGGTTGATGCTAGGTTTATGAAGACAGTAAGCACCTTCTCTGCCCATGCAGAACCTTCCTCATCTTGAGCATTTGAGGTAAGTAGAGATAAGAGGGCACCGACAATGCCGGAATCGAGGAGCGGTTGGATATTGGATGGATGAGTGGAGAGGTTGTAAAGGGTGAACAAGGCATCATGCTTGCAGGAGCTGCTATTCTGGGAGCTGTCAGATTGTAGGGACTGAACAAGGAATGGAACCGCATGGCTTGCGCCAATGATGGGTTTTGCTTCATCAAGGACAGAGAGGTTGAGGATTACAGCAGTCGCAGATTGCTGCGTTGAAGGATTGGAGATCATTCTCTGTAGGAGAGGAATGATGTCAAAAGACAACAAACTTTCCTTGTTCCTGAAATGGGATGAACCATGAATAAAATATGTTAGGAATCGTGATGTTTTTAAACTAATTCTTTAAACAAAAGAACTCTGCTATTAACCACTCTTGCAAAACAGATACAAATGAAGATCATGACATTAGAATTTTGCCATGAAAACTGCTCAGTAGATAAACAACCGAGTGTGCATATTCAATCAAGTGCAAAGGATAGTGGAACAAGTTGCTCTTCACTTAGAGTGACGAGGCACTACTCCAATATTTAAGAAAACTGAAGAAATTAAAAGGATTTAGAACAGGCGGTAAATGTAAGGGTAAACTTGGACAAATTATTCTGTGCGGAGTCCGGACGTCGTCCAGAAACCAATAAAAATGCGCCACGTCACCTCAAAAGTGTACCGCGCTCGGTACCGAGCATGATACCTACTGCTCGATATCAAGCGGTACCGAACGGTTCTCCCGTCCGGCGTCCGCACAGAATAATCTCTCGTAAATTTGTGTATAATAATCCCTCTGTTCCATAAAAAAAAACACCTCAAGAGATTTTTTACCTGTTATTGTTGACAGCAATGTTGAAAAGAGCCATGGCACCAATTTCCTGGGCCTTCTCGTCTCCTTCATCAATAGCTGATTTCAAAAACTGGACAAGTGCCTCAACAAAACCATTTGCACCCATATATATCCTTGCCTCCTCGTCATCCTTTAGTAATAACCTTATTTGCTCCACTGCTTCACATTGTCTGCTTATGCTCTCACCACCATAAAGTACAGCAAGCAAGCTCTCATATATCTGAAGCTCATCTTCTTCAAATGCTTGACCACAACTATCATTGAAACTACCCATCTCTCCCTCTAAGGTCTCCTGAACAGAACCGCTTGCATCAAAGGGAACTATCTCCGTCTCTTTGAGTAAGCACAAGCTCCTATACCCTGTAGATCTGGTATCTGTTGTCTCAGATTCTGATAATACAATTCTCCAGTAATTAGCATCAAGAGACTCTGGAGGACCATCGGGGAGGGGGACGCCATTTTGTTCGCACCAGCTAGCAATCAAGCCTTTGACACAATAATTCGGCGTCAAGCACAGGTGAGGCAACTGTTGCTGAGTTTTAGGACAAGTTTGATGTCCATCATTGAACCACTTCTCAATACAAGCACGTTCATAAGTTTGCCCTGATGAAATAATGACCGGATCATACATGAGCTGGAAGGAGATGGAGCACCTCAACTCTTCTGGGGGTATAGGCAAGTTTCCAAATATCACACCACTTTGTTTGGAGTTGAATGAGCTGAGACTACTAATCTGTTTCTCAAATGCCTGAGCAACCTCGCCAGTTTGAGAGATATCATCTAATGATCCTAATACAGTAGGAGAACAAGGAGCTGATCCCTGGGAATCTGTATCATCTGCAGTCTCAGCTCTGAAATGCTTAGAGTACTTTCGCAGAAGATGCAGTAGGTAAGTGACAATGGATTCCTTCCGTTTATCGTCTTCAGCATGAGCTCTTTCAATGAGCTTCTTGAGAGCTCTTCTTTCAACAAGTGCTGCACGAGAAGAAGTGATGCCAAGTTTTGATGCAGCTTGGTGGAATATTTCAAGTTCATCATTACAGCTTGGGCTACAGTTTCCTCTCCTCTCTTTCTGAAGTAATGAAATCACATCATTTCCAATCTGTTTCTCTGACTGATCCAGCTCAAACACAGTAATCTGTAGCTCACTAACAATCTCCAGAATCTGACAGACAGAGTAAAAGTAAGAAAAATCTGCTGAAAGAAAAGTTTCCATATGCTAGTAAAACACTTACACAAAGAATAATCAGCTTTTTAAATATATCTAAATAAATATTCAATAAAAATGCCCGTATAGGCATTCGTAGTACTGTTATGACTTATTGAGGATGACCAACAGGACTCAGTACAGCGACCAAAGAATCAATCGTCATTTGGAAATGAAGAGGTCATATGGAACACTGAAATTTGAACGCTAAGCAGCATAAATTGTATAGAACTAAATCCTAACGTTTTCAAATTGATAGTTTAAATTAATAAACACTAAAATCGTACAGGTTTGAAGAGAACTGACCCTAATAACAGGAAATCCCAAGACTTGCTAAAAAGGAGCAGATTTCCCATAGGGTAATACCCTACATGAAATCAGTCAAACAAATTTGTAGCAGCTGATACATCAGAGATGTCGAAAACAAACATTTTGCAGCATATATTACTTGTTTTTGCTTGTAATAAAAAACAAATATTTAGGGGTAGAGCTTGAAACTCGAAGTGTTTGAAATCAAGCAATCTTTTTCAAAAAAAAATTTTAACAGACCTATTAAAAGTGTACAGATATGTTTAACATGAAAACTAGCACGATAATATCTTCAGGAAAGTGAGCCATGGCATAAATTTTCTAGGCAAAACCATTGGTAGGAATGCATTGCAATCTAGATTACGGGTGCAAACATAATTGAATCATAATAATACTACTGTACCAACTAAGACTTCATTTGGGGCGGCTTTTTTATTGCTTCTTAAAGCAGCTTTCTAGTACAAAAATTAAATTTTTTTACTAAATAGTTGCTTTAAGAAGCAATAAAAAAGCCACTCCAAACGAAGCCTAAGACTATCTATTCAATCACCACAATCTAATTTTCATACAAGTAAACAAAAAAATAATTTTCAAGTACTTAAAAACACTAAAGCATAACCCACCTGACAACCAATATTTTGAGGGACTATGTTCTCAACACGTGTAAGACTATCTAGGAGAGAGCATCTTGCTTTCTCAAATTTCATGAGAATGGAGTCGCAAGTAATGGCCTGAAAATTCAAAACAAGGGAAAAAAATACACAGTAAGTACAAGCTAACCTATTATGAGCATCATAAAGTCAGATAGAATTCTTTAAAGCAGTGAAGAAGACTTCAGCCATACAAGCAACACATCATTGATAGTGCATATGCTTCCAACGCGCCATAAATATCAAACAAATCCAAATGCATACTCCTTCACAACTTTCAAATTACTTGTGGAGGTAAGAAGGTTTGAATAGCCTGAGGGCACAAACACAATTGAAAAATATATGCCGAGCGCAGGCCTACCATGACATTGATATACTATTATTCAGTATTACTAAGGGGCTGTTTGGTAGCACCCAACATTTGATTTAAGTAGGATTTCATAAATCCGCTAAATTCAGATTTCGAAAATCCTGAGAGGCCTAAATCATGAAAACTATTTGGTAACATTCATGATAAATTCTATTAAATCCCGTGCGACTGTTTGGCTATAGAACAGTTTTAACGAGCGGACTCTTCCTCTCGATCCAACGAATTTAGCAAATCCGGCAAAAAACAAGATTTTGGAAATCCGGGATTTAGCACAAAAAGACAGAATTTTCCATCTACGGCGGCTTTCATTTGCCGTGAGATTTGGTTTTGCATTTTAGGCCGTTTTACTGAATTTTGCTCAAATCCGCCTCAAATCCCGCCTAAATCCTGCTACCAAACAACCCCTAAATGTGAAAGTTTTATTTAGATCTACCTCAGAGTAAAAACTGGGATGGAAGGTGCAAGTCAGTCCAACTAGTCAAATTTGAAATGCCCATGGGTCAAGAAAACCAACATACATAAAAATAAGAGTTCACTAAAAGCATATCAAGTTGCATAGAAAAGAAGAACCACTACACAAGCTAACCATGAGTTTGGACCATCAAAAAGAAAGCTGAACTCACTAAATAAAGTTTGCTGCATTCCGAGCAATGCTGAAGAAGACTTTTGGCCTTATCAAGAGCAACATGTAATGCACAAAGTGATTGGATTCCAGACTTGCTACGTGGTCTTGATGCTTCAATAAAAGGAAAGATCTCCAATACTTTACCAACAATCAAAGAGAGTATCTTGCACATTCCTCCATGTAACTACAAGAGAAAACCACAAGCTCAACAACAAATTCATCTAAACAGGACTAAAATAACCATTGTACTCTTTAAAAACACTAAAAAAACTGATTAAAGGATGGATCAGTAGCCTTGCTAACAATTGATATGAGAAATTTTAAAAGAGTCCCATATCTGGAGCACGAATCATCACAAATAGAAGAAGAGATTCGGTTGCGATGATGAAAGAGCTAGTCTTGTTGAAATAATTATAGACCATACATGATTTTCTTCCAGTAAATCCTCTTAACTATCCAATGAATTAGTACTCGCGGCATTAAAAGAAGAAACATAATAAAAGCTTCATTGAAAAGAAATAAAAGATTAAATAATAGAGGGAATCCAAAACTTTGGCTAATAAAGAACGAAACAAATTTAACAAAAGGTTTAAATAGTTAAGAAATTATCCATTATCATGCAATTAAAGCACCTCTATAAAATGAAGCTCTTGAGCAAGCTACAGTTCTAACTGCCATACTAAAAAAAGCTTGCATAACCAACAGAAAACATTGCCACATTACCTTCGCATCGCCAACAATACAAATTTTCTCTTCAATCTCAGAGGAATCCATCAACCCTTCCTCAAAAGACTCCAACGCATATCGATTGATCACCTTACAAAAAAAAAAAAAAAAGTATAAGAACTACAAGCAGAGCTGCAGATCACCAAAAAACCATCGATTTCGGCACAAAACATGGCACAATTTCAAAAGCTCGTATAAAATTAAAGTTAAGAAAATCAAAAACCTATTTTTCTTTCTTTTTTCAAGCAAGCCTGCATCAAAACCCACCAATAGAAAAAAAAAAGGAAAAAAGAAGTTACCCAAGACGGTTTCAACTGCGACAACTTGAAAATATCAATTGCGCGATCCACGGCAAGTGATTTCAAGACCTCAGAGATGAAGCCACGAATTTGCCGACCACCGGTCTCAGAAGAAGACGGAGAACATGACGGCGCCGACAACGGCGATAACTACGCTGTTCACGCGAAGCGAATGAACGGTAAGATAAGTGCGCACAGAGCCTTCGAAGTGGATTCCGAAGATTATTATAGAGAAAACCCGAGGCTTTCAGAAGCCGTAAATTGAGCCATTTACGCGGGGTTAACGGGTAATTACTGTGTTATGTAGCCGGATACTGTCCGCACTAAAGACGCAATTGGATCGGGGAACAGCGAACAGAGAAGTATTTGTGCGAATTACCGCATACGAAAATCTATGCGGACGGGTAAGAGGGCGCCGTGGATATCGGGGATGATGATATGGGCGGGATCTCGGCCGTCCAGTCTGGTTTGGAGTCCTTAGTCTTTTTGCAGCCGTTGGATTGTGGACCCCAAGATTAAGAAGAAGTGTACAAAAATACGTACGTTGGATTGAACATCCTAAGATGCTGCTCCCGAATAATCGGCTCTGCCGACCTCCTTCGTCGGCCGCTTGTGCTTTGTGGTTTTTCTTCAACTGACATTTTTACCCTTTTCTTCGTTGAATAATTTATAAGAGAATAAATCCGAAACTCTCGATGATAAATTTAATTTTGATATTTGGGAAGGTCAAAATTTTAGTTATGTTGAGAGGGCAAGTTTTTATATTTGATCCTGCAATTGGTTTTTGAATTTGAGAACTTTAAGATTATATTTAGGATGGCTTTTTAGTAAAAGAAATTAAAATTTTTTATTGTACTAAAAACTTGTTAGAAAAAGCAATCTGAAAGTCCATCAAGATAAGGCTTCGTTTGGGACGATTTTTTTCTGTTTCTTAAAGCAGCTTCCTAGCACAAAAATTTTAATTTTTGTACTAAAAAGTTACTTTAAGAAGCAATAAGAATGCCGTCTCAAACAAACGGAAGTCTAAAGCTTTGTTAGAGACGACTTTCTTACTGTTTCTTAAAACAATTTTTTTGTACAAAAATTAATTTTTTTTACTAAAAAGTTGGTTTAAAAATCATTAAGAAAGTCTTATATATCATCTATTTTAGAAATTTTCTACAATTTCAATTAATATTCTACCGTCAAATTTGTAATAATAAGCTCAATCTTTCTCTTCTTAACTTAGAGAAGAAGCCATCACTCTCTTTACTTTAGAAGTGATGAGCATATTAACTTTCATTATAGTCAAAGGCACTCTCTCTCTGATAATGCTTAACAAAGATTGGGAGATGCTTTATGTAGAATAAAATGATAATTTTATGTCATTTTAATAGATTGCTTATTTATGAGAATTTTTCAAATTTGAATTAACACAACATGTCGTCGTCATCATCGTAGTCATCATCCTTATTATTTAATATTGTTGCGGGCTAGAATATACGCGGCAATAGTGTTGTAATTTTACGTCTTAGTGTTGGACGGATAGCCAGCTCACACACAGAGAACACAAGATTTTTTACGTGGAAAACCCTTGAAAGGGGAAAAACCACGGGGCTTAGCCCAGTTCAAAAGATTTCACTAGAACTTGAGTTGATTACAATGAGCTGACTCGCCTCCGAGGGCGATCAGATTACAAGTAACAACTGTAAAATAGAAGTATGGGTGTAAGTTGATGGTTTGGCGGTGTTTAGGGCCTCAAATGTTGGTCTGGCGAGTGCGAGGGCCTAAGGCGGTGATCCGGCGAGGGCGAGGGCCTCAGGTGGTGGTTCAGCGAGGGAGAGGGTCTCAGGTGGTGGTCCGGCGTAGGCGAGGGCCTTAGGTGGTGGTCTGGCAAAGGCGAGGGCCTCAGGTGGTGGTCCGGCGGAACTCCGGTGGTGGACCAGCGGTGGTTTGACGAAACTCCGGCAGTGGTCCGACGGTGGTTTGGCAGAACTCCGGCGGTGGTTCGACGGTGGTTCGGCGGAACTCCGACGGTGGTCGAGGAGGCAAGGATGCAAGAGCGATCTCCGATCTCTCTCTTTTTTTCCTTAGGCTTCGGGATCCCTCTTCAAGTGGATAGGGAGATCTATTTATAGATTTTGGGAATGGCATGGCCTGTAAATAGGTGGAGGGTCAAGGGCAAGTTGCATGGTTTGGATGGATGACTGATATTGAATCCCTTGATCGTGGAGCGTTCGCAAGCTATTTGAAGGGCTTGATGATGTTGGAATTCGGTGATCTTGGGCTCGTTAAATTCGTCTCGTCGAGCCACTCGATTCGACTATAAGCTTGTTATGTTTGGAAACCATTTGGTAATCCAAATTGTGGTTCGAACCTTCCGACAGCGCTTCAGGTCCTTGATTTGGACCCATTTGGGCTCGGATTGGGTCGAATTTGGTGTCATTGGGTTCGTATTCCTGAGACGCTCAGTTCAACTATAAGTTTACTAAAACCGGAGTTCAAATGCTCCTAATTTTAATTTCAGAAGTTTCCAACTTGATTTTGCTTTGAGATTCATGCCTGATCAAGATAATTTTTTGACGATGTATCAACCATCATCATCAAAATGTAAATTTTGAAGAAAGAAATCTTCATTCAAATATGGAAAGAATTAGACATACTTAAAAAATGAAAGGAATTTGGTTTATAGTCCAAATGAGAAGAAATTATTACATTTATCATCTCCATAAAGAATGAGAGCAATCAAGGAAGATATCAGCCATCATGAGGATAATTTTATGAAATTACACACATTCCAAACGTGCTTGACTGAATCTATAGATATGGGGATTGCAAATTTTATGCACCCTTCTTTTCTTACTTTCCTTTAATGTTATATAATGCAAAGATGGGAGGTTTGGGTGCATCATTTGATTAAGTAATCCATTAATCAAGCAATCAACCATTCAAAACATGAAAAAAAAGTAGCTATGAATCCATGAGATGGCTAATCCTTCTCTCCTTCAAAGGAATTTTTGTATTATTTTATTTTCATCTATTTTGATTTTTAAGGTTTTAACTAAGGTGCGACTTATAATAGAAATTTGAATTGATGGAATTATGTAATCACAAATAAAGGTGCTATAATCACAAATAAGTACACCTAACTTATCTCATGAATGCTCCTTTTTTCCTGCGTAACTTGGATAATAGTCCCCACTCCCCTCAAACAAAGGTTTCGTTGCAAAAGGCTTTTTTGCTGCTTCTTAAAGCTGCTTTCTAGTATAAACATTTAAATTTTTGTACTAGAAAGCTACTTTAAAAAACAGTAAGAAAGCCATTCCAAACGAAGCCAAACGCTTTTCTCCTAAAAAACGGTTAAACAACCCTCAAGAAGTATGAGGAAAATTCCTCCATATGAAACATTATCATATAAGCGGCGTAATAATACTCATCACTTTCATAGGGTAAATAAGAAGCCTTTTAGGTGTATATTTCTTAATTGTCATGAATCTTGGAATGTTTTGAAGTGTTTTGATCCCTTATAACGTAGGTTCACATATCTGTATATGTTGTGTTTGATGAAAGCGCTTCATGATTTATTGATCATAATTTTTTTTTATAATAACAAAAGTCTCTACTATAGATGTTAACGAAAAGAATATCGAGGCCTTCGTTTCATTCATAATAGCAATTCTCATATTTTATCAACAAAAATTTAACGATGGATCATCTAAAAAAAGATTTCTCCGAAATATTCTTAAAACAAGTATTATTTATCATATATTATTTAATATAATTTGGATTTTATTCTGTTTTAGTCAATTAAATCAGTTTTTTTTTTTTTAATTTTCTTGCATTACAAGCTAAAATCCTTTAATATAAAGATGAATAAAATTAAGTAATAAATTAAGCTATAAGCCAAAAAACAATAAGATAATGATTTTTAAGTATTCTCCAACTTAAACAATCTCTCCTCCACCGTGCAAGTACTTCTGAATCTGATGGCTTTATTATCTCCTTTGTTTGCTTGTAAAGAATCCTTTGTGTGTAGCTTTAAATTTATGTGGTGAAGGCCATTTCAAGAACTTTGTTTGCTTATTGGAAAGCTATGCTTTAATCACAATCTAATTAAAGCTTAATCAAACACCTTTTTTTTTTTGCATATCCATCCACTTTTTTTGAATTATTTTGATGTTGGCAGCTCAATTTATTTATTGTTTTAATTACAAAATTACCCATATGCCAAACAAATGATATTGACATCCATCACCTATGATTTTGAGCTATGGAAATATATTTCTAATGTGTGAAAGCAAAGTTATGTCTAAAAATGTTGGGAAGTGGAGTCGGTTGGTCGACGATTATGATGCACTGATATTTTTTTATGATGAAATATGCTATGTTAGATATGTGTATTTGTGTGGTATGTGTCGGACATATCATTTGCCTGTTTAATTAAAAGAAATAAATATTTTGTAAACATTTTTAACACTACTATATTTTTTGTATATTTTGTTCTATTTTATTGTGATTTTTTAATGTGAAACTTTTTTTTTTTTGTTCAAGCTAATCATTTATAATATCATGTGATGATTTTTCTTCAATTGAGTTTGAGGTCTTTAATAAATATAAATATATTTTTAATTTTATGAGCAATTCAAATAAAATTTTTTATTATAGAAATTCATTTATTTATTTGTATAATGGAATTAGGATGTAAAAATATTATTTTTTAGATATAATATTATAATGATTTGTGCAATGAATATTTGTGTCTCATATTGTTAATAATAGGTATGTCGGGTGTCCGTATCATATTATAATTATGCTATTTTGTATGTATTAGTGTATCGTAGGTTGAGAGTTTTCTCTTCAACTTAGGCTTTAATTTTTGTACTAGAAAATTATTTTAAGAAGCAGTAAGAAAGTTGTCCCAACTGAAGCCTTAGCGACCTGCATTCAAGCATACCTCTAGCTATTAATTAACTAAAGTTTGTCATTATATTGCTCATCAAAAAATAAAAATTATATCTATCAAAGTGACATGTAGATGTGTGCCAATAGCTTGAATTGAGTTGTATAATATAGTTTGTACCAATTAGTTGAACTTCAAAAAATCATAATAGAAATTTATGTTAGGATATTCACAAACATAACACTTAAATAAATCTTATGCATATATTTAGCATTTAAAATTTCTTATATACTTAGGGGTCATTTGTTGGCTGAAAAAAGAGTGCATAATAAAAAAGTAATATAGTGTAAAAAGAAAATAATGTATTTGAAATGTTGAAGTTGTTTAGATGAGATTTGAATAAATGGTTTGGCTTAAACTAAAATTGTTGATTCCGTATAGGTTGTTAGACCTGTGCAATTGTCCCAAGGCTAACCAGGGGGGGGGGTAAATTGGTAATTTAAAAATTCTCTTGGATTTTTTAATAGAAAACCAAATTTTTTTATATTTTTTCATAAAAACAATTTTTCAACCATAATAATAAAATTTCAAAAAATAAAATGTACACAAATTTTTAGTAGTTTAATCCAACAAGACCTACATCCACTCCCTAAAAACTCCCTCTTGAGGTTTTGCACTATTACCAAAAGTGACTCTACTTTAGCTCCCACAACAAAGCAGAGAAGCCTTTATAATTCTTATCTCTTCTACCAATCTCCGGTGTGATAGAGAACTGTCATCCTTTCACACCCATCAAGGCTCCAAGTGTCGGAAGAGTATCGTCGTCTGTTCACACTCTTCAATTGGTAATTTAAAAATTCTCTTGGATTTTTTAATAGAAAATAGATTTTTTATATATTTTTGTAAAAACAATTTTTCAACCATAATAATAAAATTGCATAAAATAAAAAAGAGGAAAATAAAATGTACACAAATTTATAGTGGTTTAATTCAACAAGACCTACATCCACTCCCTGAAGACTCTCTCTTGAGGTATTGCACATTACCAAAAGTGACTCTACTTTAGCTCCCACAGCAAAGCGGAGAAGCCTTTATAATTCTTATCTCTTCCACCAATCTCCCGTGTGATAGAGAACATTCATCCTTGCACACCCTTCAAGGCTCCAAGTATCGGTAGAGTACCGTCGTCTGTTCACACTCTTCAAGTGTCGGCAGAGTACCGTCTTTCTTTCACACCCTCTAAGTGTCGGCAAAGTATCGTCATCTGTTCATACTATCCAAGTGTCGGTAAAGTACCAGATCTTCTTCAAAGATCTTCTCTCGAGGAATTGGAAAGAAGAAAGGAAGAGTAATAACCAAAAATCCAAAAAAAATCTTATCTTTGAGTAACCTTGTGATCCCTTCACACTCCACTTGATAAAACTCTCTCTCAAACACTCTCCCACAATCACTCTTTCACTTGCTCTTGAAAAATCATGAAGAACAACCTTTTTTACGTCAGTTTCTAAGGACCTTTTATATAAAAGACACAAAAAATTGTCGAGAAAATTAAAATGTTTCATTTTGAGCATGTACGATAGTACAATATGATCGTATTTTCGTATGTACGAAAAGTTAAAAAACTATTGCATGCGAATATGTATGAAATATTTTCGTACACGATGATCGTCCAGTACGAACAAGTTCGTATTGCACGAACGATTAGAAAAATTTTCAACTTTGTTAGAAAGAAAAGGTACCCCACATTTTCGTACTTTGGATATCAGCTGCACGAACAAGAAATTGTACAGTATGATTCTTTCAAAAAAATTTGTCATTCATGATGACGAAAAGGGACCCTTCAAATTCGTACTATGAATGTCGTCTGTATGAACAGGATATCGTACAGTACGATCAGTTCAGAAAACTTTGGGATTCATCGGGATGAAAAGGGATCCGTCCAATTCATACTCTGGACGTCGTCTGTACGACCAATGAATCGTACAATATGATCAGTTCAGAAAAAGCTTTGAATTTTGTCGGGACGAAAAGAGATTCGTCCAATTCATTCTTTAGACATCGTTTGTACAAAAAAACTCTTCGGATAGTATGATCAGTACTTAAAAAATTTTCTTACTACAGTTCATTTAACTACTAGTATGGAAAAAAATAACTGAACAAATCATCCAGTACAAAATAAATTTGTACAATACGATCAGTTTAAAAATTATAAATTTTAAACAATCCCTTAGTGCGTGTGTGCACAGTTACTCAATTACAATCACACTCTTTTAGACTCAATAAAAAGAAAAGTAAATACTCCAATTACAATAAAACCTAATCTAATATGGTTTGAAGTTTTCAACAATATGGAGTATAATTTCCTTAAAATAGTAGTACACATAAATAACAAAAAATAGTAGTACACATAAATAACAAAAATAGTATATCCAAAATATGTTAGAATAAACAGTGATTAAAATAATAATATTTGGAATCATAAAAAATATATATGTTATAAGAATATCAACAATAAAAAAAAACTAGGTTGCAATTATCTCAACAAAAATGAATATAATCTAAAGCTTGAAGATGTTGGCAGTCAATAGCCTGCAATTAATAATGACGACTAAAGGTGGCGCCAGTTAGTGGTGGTCTGTGATAGATGGTGACGATAATATTCATGACAGTTGGTGGTGGCTAGTGGCGTCCGATGACAAGTAAATGGTCGGTTGAGGTTGATAACAATGGCAAACAATGATAATGGTTGGCAACAATGATAAAAAATTAATGGTGATTTCAAAATTTATACAAACTAATAGTTTTTAAATATATCAAAATTGCATTAGATGGTGTAACCTAAATACACTAATATTTTACTATAATTTTTTTTCCTTCAAATCAAACTTCAATATTATCAAAATCTTTGTATTTTTTATATAATAGCCCTGAATTTCATGAAATGATATTTATTTTGAAAATATGAAAGTTTTGTATGCAGCATTGTGTCACTGTGCTTGTGAGCGTAACGTCGCCAATAAACATCATCACGATATTGAAGGTTTTATTCTACAGTAACTCTGGAATTGATACATGGTGCAACGGCACTGAGGCTTGGGCTTCGTGGTGTTGGGCACTTAAATGAGTTTTAATATAATTAAACAAAAATATCACTTAACACCAAGCTAACCCTCCCTAATTTTATTGTTTTTCTATGGAAGGAAATAAAGGATGGGGAGAAGAGAAGGTAGAGAGCAGAGGAGAGAGAGAGAGAGAGAAGACATAGAAGAGTGAGAAGGCTTTCGGGGCTTTCTTGTTTATCACTTCTATTACCAAAAGGATAATGATATTTATAAGTGACCTCTAATCTATTTTTATTTTCAATGATTTTGAGTTTGTTATATTTCTGTCTCCTAAAAGTTATACAAAAAGATATCTCTTACTTCAGTAAACTTTCACCTTATAACTTTTGATATGTGATATGTATTATTATTTTCAACGTTTTGATTGGTTTATATAAAAAATTTATCAAGTAATTTAATAGTTGTGATTTTTTGAAGTTAATTAATAGTATAGGTATTGCTCTTCATTTCATAGATCATTGCATTTTATACATGAAGTTGAATGTTGAGATGTATAGAGAGAATGTTAAGACTTATATATGATGTATTTGCATTAAACAAGGAAGGTTGATCGTCAATACTATAACTAGTACAAATTGGCTATTAAAATATAATACCGTGTAAAGGAGAGTGGGTGATAGACATTCCTTTAAATAAAATATTATGATGTAACAATGGTTATAGTCTATAACTCATTGACTGAATTACAACGATAAGTAAAGAGTGACGACTCTTAATAATTTATTGAAAGCTACCTCTCAACTGATTTATGATTTATGAATGATAATGATAAGATGAAGATTGATGACCAATTAGTTGACAATTGAGGTTAAATTAAAAACTAATAATCAACTAGTTGATAGTTGGAGTCAAATTAAAGACAAATGATCAAGTAGTTGACACTTGAGTTAAATATGTTAAAAACATTATATTAAAGTTAGATGTCATACCTTGTTGAATTCAATATTTAATATGCATGCATGATAGTATACATAATTACATACATGATATGATAGATACATAAATGACAGATGATATATCAGACATATATAGATACAATTGATGACTAATAAGCCTAATAACTGATAAGATTGATGACACGTGAAATATTATATACATTGATTTAAATGACTGATGAGAGATTGATTGATCACATGATTAAAATGTAGCTAAACTAAAAGGATACTTGTATGAACATATGATATTTGATAAGTATATAACTAATATGATATGATAAGATTGCATATAAATTATACGATATGTTGACTTTTACATTTTTCTACAATTATATTTTTATTGCTTTTGTTTGATGCATTGATTTCAATTGTAGATACTGATTACTTATTAGATTATATGTTCATTATATAGTTTTTATATGTTTTAAGGCAAGGTTAAGAATTTTGTAGACTGAGATTAATTTGGGGTGAAGGTTAGAGTTTCTTTTAACATATGTTGATCTTTCTTTTTCTTTTTATAATCATGATGTATTATTATTTATAGTGATGGATTGATTTATTATATGTCATGTCTATTGTACATACATTATTTTAGGCTTTGGATCAAGGTATAAATATTAACTATAGAAATATATTTATGTTTTTTATTGTTCATATTTCTTGAATGCAATTAGTTAGCTCTTGTTGTTGATTAAAAAAATAATAGAGAGATGTACAATTCTTCCAATTTAGAATATGGGGCATTACGTGTAATACTTTATATCACTTCTATTTCGATCCAAACAACCACTTCGAGTTTGTTTGATCGACTATAGTATGTTATAAAGTTAGTTGATAACTTAGTTGTTCTAGTTGTCAAAAGTAAATTTGCACTACAAAAACTTTTAAAAAAGTCATATAAAAGTAATAATCAAATGAAATTATGATTGCGATATGAAAATAATACAACCTAAGGCTTTGCTTAGGATGACTTTCTTACTAATTGTTAAAGCAACTTTTTTATGAAAAAATAAGAAAGTCGTCCCAAACGAAACCTTAATATGCCGCTTTGTTAACCTGTCTCAAGCAAAAAATGAGGCAAAAAAAGTCACAAAAAAAGAAATCTAATTGAAGAAGAACATCAATGAAACTGATAACATATACAGATCCCTCAAAGAGGACAGGAAGTCTTCATTATTTATTGTGACATTTACAATCCTAAAACCTTCCAGGATGAATCATGAATGACCAAACAGAAAGGGTAACTGTAGATGGCAAGAAACGTAATTAAGATGAATGTAGACAGGCTTTTTTGGAATACAGTAATCTGGCGGCAGTCACATCAAAAGCGGTAGTATTGTCGCGACTCGCGATTCCTCCAAAGTGATTGCGGCATCACCAACCATTTCCTCGTGATTTTATAGCATCGAATTCCCTTCCTTTTTCTCCTTTTTTTTTTTTTTATATATTTACATACATGCCATTTTATAACATATATATTACATATTTAACGCATAATTCTTAGATATTACACTCATATAACATATTCTCTATTTTCACAATAAAATTATCACTCCGTTAACAGCAAAAAGTCACTCCGTTTTATCTTCCTCCAGCCCGGGCTTTTCGCGGGAGAACTGATTTCAGCGAAAAGTTTCACCGAAACCTCTGTCAGAGTGTGTATCCCTATGTATTTGCTCTTCCACCGTAGTTGCTCTTCCATGCGAGCAACTTTTCCTTCCCTACCCAGTTGAGACTTCTCTGCTTTTTTTTTCACGCGTGTACATATTTCCCTATCCGCTTTACGTTCGATGGGAAGAGCCGAAGGAGCATGCAAGTTAGGGATTTTAACTGCTCATGCGGGGTAGCGTGAAACAAGCGAAGAAGAAACGGAGTGATATTTCTGAGGTTAAGTTTGTGTTTGAGTGGTATATATGAAATATTTAAGTTTTGGGTGTTAAATATGTAATACACATGTTATAAAGTGGTATGTATGTACAAATCTTTCTTTTTTTTTTGTACTTCTTATTATTTCTGTTTGGGAATGATTTTCTTACCATTTTATAAAGCTGCATTATCAAAATTTTTTTTAAGTAGAAAAAATAGTAATCTAAGATTTTATTTGGAACAATTTTTTATTACTTTCTAAAATAAGCAAATAAAATTTTAATTGAAAGCTAAACTCCCAAACAATAAACCAAAACAAAGCTGTTTAATTAGGTTGATTGATATGTTTAGATATATATAAATTGGTAGTGGAGCACACACTAGTGCTTTTCAATAATCTGCAATAGGTTTACATAGGCATGTAAAGTATTGCAGAGAGCATGAAATGCTAGGATAGGTCCATAAAGGCTTCTTACCCTTTTTTTTTTTGGAAATCTCAATTTTTTTTATGCCATTAATAAATTTTTGTTATATTTTAAAAAGAGTTTTGCTTGAAATAATATTTGGTATGAAAAATATATTTTTAGTTTTATTCAAATTAAATTTTCAATCATTAAACTTGTTGCGAGCTGGAATATTTGTGGCAGTAGAGTGAAAGAATATTTCATCATAGTGATGCACGGATGCACAAACAGATAGTTGAGAAAGCGAGAAACACTATAACTTTTTCATGGAAAACATAAAAAGGGAAAAATCACGAGGCCTTGCGCACATGAGAAGATTATACTATACTTGAGTGAGTTAAAAAGCTTGACTCGTCCCTTAACTTGGAGACAGTGAAATAAAAAAAGTTTGGAGGGTTGGGCGGAATTCTGTTGACGGTCGAGCGGAAATCTGACGGTGGTCTATCGACTCTATCGGAAGTTCGGCAATGCTCGGGGTGGAAGTCTAACATTTTTTTAGTGGTCGGGCAATGGTCTGTGATGGTTGATAGAAGTCTGGGGTCAGTCAAAGGACAGTGGATGGTGGAAGTCTGGTGGCGGTCAATGGCCGGGTGCTGGCCCAACGGTAGTCGAGCGGTAGTTCGGAGATGGTAGGCGACCAGGTAGGCGACCAGGTGGAAGTCAGGCAATGGTCTGCGACCGGGAGGTGGTCCGACAGTGGTCGGCTACCGGTCAGTGGTCTGGCGGAAGTCAACGACTGAGAAGTGGTCCGAGGAAGTCCGGTGGAGATCAAAGGAGGTCTGGTAGTGGTCGGGTAGCCGAAAATGGTCCGGTCGGCTGGTGGGAGTTGGCGTGCGGTGGCGCTTGGGTGGTGCTCTAGATCCTTGAAGCCTTAGAGCTCTCTATAATCTCTAGCAAAAGGTCTCAGACATGTCAAGAGTGGGGTCTTTTCATAAATTTTGAGGAATATCATGTATCGGTCCCTCGATCATAAAGCATTTTTAAATAATTTATGTGCATTGATGATATCATGTATTCATCTCCTTGAGATGTTCAATTTGCCTATAAATTTGTTGAAATTAGAGCTCGGATGGTCCTAAATTCAATTTCAAAAGTTTTCAACTTGGATAGACCTCAAGATTCGTGTCCGATCAAAACCATTTTTGGTGATGTATCAAAACTAACTTTGAAATAAATAAAATTAAAAAAATGATTAATTACTATATAATACACTCATCTTAAGAGAAATCTAGTAGCTAAAAAATTCGTCTTAATCTGACCTAGTTTTATTCTATTAAAAAGTTAACCGTTAGTTAAAACATCTCATTCCATCATGAAGCCTTTTCAACCCTAGAAAATGAACCTACATTTCCTATTGAAAGTAATATAAGGGTTTGAAAGAGAATATGAGAAAATAAAGATAAAAAGACTTTGCTTAGCGAAGAGGTGGTTGCTTGGTCCTTATAGTGTGCAAAATTGAATAATAATATTATTTTTTTTTTCTAATTCTTCCTCATGACCATAAAGCCATTATATTATTATTCAAACTTCTCATTAAATTTAATATTATCTTGTATCACAACTATATACTTGTAGATGCCAATTCATATATTTAATAGATAGTTGAGGGGTTTAACCAAATGATTAAAATTAATTAGTTTCATTAATTTGATCAATTGAGGTAGGATTTCATTAACAGATAGTCGAGGAGTATTTGTGCAAAATTAATTGATTTCATTAACTTTTTCGAGCGTGCATGTATTTTTTATCTATTTTGAATTTTTAACGCGTAGGCCTCTTCCGTGGGATTTTTTTTTTTAAAGAGTTATATGAGATTCCATGTTATTTCAATGGTTAATTATGGTCAAGTTACCTATGAATTGATGATTTAAACCTTATAGAGGAATTTGGCTAAAAGATAAGGTCATTTATTGAAGATCAATAGATGTTCTTATGAAGTCCAAAGTATATTGTGGGGTTAAATATTGGTATTAACATCAATCAAACCAATGTCAACTAACAAATTGGAATAATTCTCATACTGATGAGTAGGGGTCTCAATTTCGGGTCATGGGTCGGGTTCGGGTCGAATCCGAAACTGATTCGGGTTCAAACGGGTCGATCTTAACCCGATCCAGATAGATTAACGGGTCAAAAATGCCAACCCGGACCTGACCCGGCGGGTTGTCGGGTTGACCCGACCCGACCCGACCTAGGAAGGCTGGCTGACAGCCTGGCACGCAGGCACGGAAGAGTGGGCTACCGGGCGCGGACGCAAGCGGCGCTGCGGCAGGCGTGGTCGCGCGGAGCTTGTACGCGAGCAGGGTTCGCGGGGCAGGCAAGGTCGTGGGTAAGGGGCAACCGCAAGGGCGCGCGGGTAGCAGCGAACAGCCTCGTGGGCGGGCAGTTAGTCGCGCGAGCGCATGGGCATACGAGCAGGGAGCAGGCTAGCCCGCGGGCAGAGGCGAGCATGTCCGCAGGCAGGGATTCAAACGGGTTTCCGGGTTGACCCGGCAACCCGTCGGGTCAACCCGAACCCGACCCATTTTTCAAACGGGTCAAATACTAGAACCCGAATCCGACCCGTTCTGAAAATGAGTTGGGTCTAACCCAAAAATTTTGGGTCGGTTTCGGGTCGGATTTCCATCTTGTGTCAAATATTGACACCCCTACTGATGAGTAATTGATTGAATAGGAAGAAGATTGAAGTATTCAACTAGGATTATGCCCATTAATACTAACCAGGGTAAAGTATAAATGGGTTTGTCGCACGATAGATGAAAGGATAACTACTTGATGATTAAATATTCCTCTAATTCTCACTTCTATATTCAAGAAAAATTCTAGCCATTCTAAGTTCAACCCATATCTAGCTTAACTCAAAGTTAAGATTGGAATTCCTAGCTAAATTGATCTAAGAAAAGACTCCATAAAATAATCTAAGAATTGGATATTGAAGTAGTTAGAGAGGAGTGTTAGAGAGAATTTCTAAGATTAAGCTAGAAATATAAGAAAAAGTTTGATTTATTCAAGTACTTTTAGGTTAAATTCATAGAAAATCATATCAAGCTCACTTTGAATTTGAAACATAAAATGTTATTTAAAGTGTTGACATTATTAAAATCAACAAAAGACCGCTAATAGCTATAGTATATTAATATAATATGTCAAGAATGTTAGCAAAAAAAATTTAAATTTTAATATTATTTTAATGAACAAGGCTCAAAGTTCCCATCTTATATAGGAACTCAGAAGTTCATCATAAGTTTAGAATGATTCTTTTTTTTAACAAAAAAAATCCCATTAAAGAAAGAAAAATATATCACAAGACCACAAGATGGCCACATAAAGAAGATTACAACAATAGCAAAATAATAATTACCAGGCCAACAATAATTTGATTGAGAGTAAAAACAACCCAAAGTCAAGAGGATTCAGACCATCACCTAGTTGACAGGGAAGAGTCATCCAAGGAGGTATAAAGGAAACAACCAAAGTTCCAAGACGACAAGAATCCAAACCACTAAAATTGAAGAGAAAGAACCACCAAGGTTGTCAACCAAGCTCTGGCTATCCGAGGTGTGTGCAGGAAACCTGCTTCATCATTGTCGTGTCTCAATTCCATCGCAACAAATAGCAAGCAATAGCAAAAGAAACCAAATCACCTCAACCTCAAAATTTCAAAAAGGAAAATTATTTCTTTTTGGAATTTCGTTTTCTATGCTTAACACTATTTTTTGATAAAACCAACATCAGCAACTTGAAGAAGACTTAAATCAAAGTTGTCCCGAACATCCAAATCACTCTCGATAATTTCCTCCCCTCCTGCAGATGAATTGTTATCATGTAGCCAATCAAATTGCCTCGCAACATTATCCCTAGCAAGATGAGCTAATATATCAACACTCGAGATAACAAATATAGGTACATCAATCAGAGGCACCACAACTCTGGCATTACCCAGCTCAACCAAGGTTTCACTACCCCCAACAACTAAAGAAACTAAATTATCACCCGACT
>NW_021319578.1:1279531-1292791 GCF_001605985.2 Dendrobium catenatum
CAGCGGCAGCTGTGCAGCGCGGGCAACATTGGCGGCCGCGCGGGCAGCCGCGGGTAGCCAGGGCAGCCTCGGGCAGCTCATTCTAAGCGGGTTTCCGGGGTTGACCCGCCAACCCGTCGGGTCAACTCGAACCCGACCCTTTTTTCAAACGGGTCGAATCCGGGAACCCGAACCCGACCCATTTTGAAATCGGGTCGGGTCCAACCCCAGATTTTCTTGGTCGGGTCCGAATCAAGTTTTCGTGTCGTGTCAAATATTGACACCCCTAGTTAATTATGGTCAAGTTACCTATGAATTGATGATTTAAACCTTTTAGATGAATTTGGCAAAAAGATAAGGTCATTTATTGAAGATCAATAGATGTTCTTATGAAGTCCAAAGTATACTGTGGGGTTAAATATTAGTATTAACATCAATCAAACCAATGTCAACTAACAAATTGGAATAATTCTCATACTGATGAGTAATTGATTGAATAGGAAGAAGATTGAATTATTCAACCAGGGATTATGCCCATTAATACCAACCAGGGTTAAGTATAAATGGGTTTGTCGCAGGATAGATGAAAGGATAACTACTGGATGATTAAATATTCCTCTAATTCTCACTCCTATATTCAAGAAAAATTCTAGTCATTCTAAGTTCAACCCATATCTAGCTTAACTCAAAGTTAAGATTGGAATTCCTAGCTAAATTGAGCTAAGAAAAGACTCCATAAACTAATCTAAGAATTGGATATTGAAGTAGTTAGAGAGGAGTGTGAGAGAGAATTTCTAATATTAAGCTAGAAATATTGGAAAAAGTTTGATTTATTCAAGTACTTTTAGGTTAAACTTTATAGAAAATCATATCAAGCTCACTTTGAATTTGAAACATAAAATGTTATTTAAAGTGTTGAGATTATTAAAATCAACAAAAGACCGCTAATAGTTATAGTATAAATCAAACCGTCACCTAGTTGCTAGGGAAGGGTCATCCAAGGAGGTATATAGGAAACAACCAAAGTTCCAAGACAACAAGATTCTAAACCACTAAAATTGAAGAGAAAGAACCACCAAGGTTGTCAAACAAGCCTTGGCCATCCGAGGTGTGTGCAGGAAACCTGCTTCATCATTGTCGTGTATCAATTCCATCGCAACAAATATCAAGCAATAGCAAAAGAAACCAAATCACCACAACCAAAACATTTCAAAAAGGAAAATTATTTCTTTTTAGAATTTCGTTTTCTATGCTTAATACTATTTTTGAGAAAACCAACATCAGCAACTTAAAGAAGACTTAAATCAAAGTTGTCCTGAACATCCAAATCACTCTCAAAAAATTCCTCCCCTCCTGCAGATCAATTGTTATCATGTAGCCAATCAAATTGCCTCGCAACATTATCCCTAGCAAGATGAGCTAATATATCAACACTCGAGATAACAAATATAGGTACATCAATCAGAGGCACCACAACTCTGGCATTACCCAGCTCAACCAAGGTTTCACTACCCCCAACAACTAAAGAAACTAAATTATCACCCGACTTCACAACATCAACACAAGTAGGGCTAGCTGTAAGGTTAATACAACAATTATTAACATTTATGGAACCATCAACACCCTCTACACTAGCTATATTAATGCATTCAATTTGGAAAAGGTGCCACATCCTCCCCAACAAAAATAGAAGCCAATGGGGCAACAACATCCCCAACAACAGAGGGACCCAAATCCTACTCCAAAACCTTAGAAACAAAAGAGCCAGCATTAACCAAAACTTCATTGTCATCAACTACATCAATAGACCCACGCTCTAGAGCCAAATCGTTGGCAACATAAGGAGCTAAATCAATAACACCAGCATCTAAAACAACTGGGCCAACAAGAGCCAAAACCACAGGTAAACCATTAACATCGACCTGAACAACATTATCATTCATAGGTAAAATATTATCATTATTGGTCTGCTAAAAAACAACAATAGGATTAATATCACCCACATTATCTGAAACAGGGGCTTTAGACAAATGGGGATGAAGTATATGGCATTCAGGTTTCAAGTGCTCTAAAGAGTTATAATGAGAACAATAATAGAGAAAAAGCTCCATAACAACCATTTGAATATAACACAAGCTCTTGGAACCAACCCAAACCTTATCAGGAAATTTTTTGGTAACATCCAATTCCACCAGAACACGTGCAACCGACGGCCTACGGCCAGTAGAAGTAGCATGATCAATTTTTAAAGGGCGACCGAACATGGAACCATGCCCATGAAGAATCCTAGAAGAGAAAAGATGTGGTCTCATATTTGGGAAAGAAACCCATATGGGAATAAAGGTGATTCAATTTCAATATCAAAGGTAGCAGTCCACTTGAAAACCTTCATGAAGCAAATGTTCACAAAGTAGGAATAGTGAGAAAAAAAACACGACAGTATTCCAAGTCATTCACAAGTTTGATCAGAACATGCTTAGGGTTAAGAACCGTGACTGAAAATTCATCATTTAGCTTAAGGTTGAAAAAGAATTTGCGAATAGCCTCAAGTGTAGGTCTACGAGAAGGAAATTTTCCCACTAAAGTAAACTAAAAAAGAGCTGCGAGTGCCAAAACTTCATCGGAAATCCACAACGAGGGCATCCCACAAAAGGAAGAAACTTTTGAGTTCCGAGAAAAGAGAAGAAGAAGAAGAACTACCCAATAAAGCATCACGAAAGGATCTAGAAAAGGCATTGCCCACCAAAAAATGAGACCTTTTTACCCTCCATCGATACGACGACAACAAGGCAACCCAAAAAGAACAGCAAAAATTATGAAAAACACAAGGATTTAGGGCACAAAACTTCCATGACGTGAGCAGAGGCATTGGAGGCCATGGGCACAGCGATGGAAAGGGGAGCACCATGCAGGAATGAAATCCTAGTAGAGCACATAGCGAATGTTTAGAATGATTATTCTAAACCCCCTAAGTAGATTCTAGGGATTTACTAGACTAGAGAATCTTATGATTCAAATGTGAATCAAAATATTGATTATTCAACTTTGCACTCACTTGTCAACAATAAGTAACTATGTAAAAGTGTAGTTCAAGTTATGATCTAATCCATTAATGAGGTTGATTAAGCTAGTGATTGAAGTCAGTAAGCCATCTGGTCTTATACTTATCAATATTAAGTAGAGATTTTAAAATTAACTTTCATTCATTATATTTCAAAGAGGTGCTCATTAATAATACAAAGTCAACGTATTTTATTAGATATGACATTAATCATCTCACAAACTAAGAAGAATTCTCACCCAACAAATGTACAAAAGAATCTTATCACTTCTTTATCTAACGAGCAAACTCGTGGGTGCATACATAGTGTTTTAGTTGATTTCAATATACAAACTAAAAAAAACAACCTTATCACTTTGTTGTATCTTGGAGTGGTACTCATCAAATCAATTTGGAAGGTCACTCTGAGGATTTCTTGCGGGCTAGAATATACGCGGCAATAAAGTTAGAATACTACGTTTTAGTGTTGCACGGATATCCAGCTCACACACAGAGAACACAATATTTTCACGTGGAAAGCTCTAGAAAAAGGGAAAAACCACGGGGCCTGACCCAGTTGAAAATGATTCCACTAGAACTTGAGTTGATTTCAATGGGCTGACTCGCCTCCAAGGGCGATCAGATTACAAGTATCAATTGCACGATAAAAAATTGAGTGTCAAGTGATGGTCTGACAGAACTTTGGGCCTCAGGTGGTGGTCTAGCAGAACTCTGGGCGTCAGGTGGTGGCCTGGCAGAGCACAGGGCATCAGGTGGTAGTTCGGCGGAGCACTGGGCGTCAGGTGGTTATCCAGCGAAGGTGAGGGCCTCAAGTGGTGTTCCGACGAAGATGAGGGCCTCAGGTGGTGGTCCGGCAAAGGTGAGGGCCTCAGGTGGTGGTCCGGCAAAGGTGAGGGCCTCAAGTGGTGGTCTGGTGAAGGCGAGGGCCTCAGGTGGTGGTCCGGCAAAGGCGAGGGCCTCAAGTGGTGGTCCGGCGAAAGGGAGGGCATCGAGTGGTGGTCCGGCGAAGGCGATGGCCTCAGGTGGTGGTCCAGCGAAGGTGAGGGCCTCAAGTGGTGGTTCAACGAAACTCTGGCAGTGGTCCGACGAAACTCTGGCGGTCATCCGTCGAGACTCCGGCGGTGGTCTAGGAGGGGCTTCTTCATTCTCTTCCTTCTCCTCTTCTTTCTCTTCTCTTCTTCTCTACTTGTTTGGGTCCCTTTTCAAGAGAAATAAGGGATCTATTTATAAATTTTTGGAGTTGCATGACCCGTAAATATGTGAGAGATCAAGAGTAAATGGGGAGTGGTTGGATGGACGGCTGATGTTGAATCCCTTGATCATGGACCGTTTGATGGACATTTGAATGTCTTAGTGATGTTGGATTTTGGTGATCTTGGACTCGTTGGATTTGTCTCGTCAAGCCACTCGATTTAACTATAAGCAAGTTATGTTTGGAAATTGTTTGGTAATCCAAATTGTGGTTTGAACCTTCCAACGACACTTCTAACCCTTGATTTGGACCAGTTTGGGCTCGGATTGGGTTGGATTTGGTGTCGTTGGGTTCATTTTTTTGAAACGCTCAATTTGACTATAAGTTTGCTGAAACCGGAGTTCGGATGGTCCATATTTTAATTTCGGAAGTTTTCAACTTGACTTTGCATTGAGATTCGTGCCCGATCAAGATAGTTTTTTTTATGACATATCCGGTTTCGTTTGGGACGATTTTCTTACTGCTTCTTAAAGCAACTTTCTAGTATAACAATTAAAGTTTTTGTTTTAAAAAATTTCTTTAAGAAGCAGTAAGAAAGTCATCTCAAACGAAGCCTAATACTCCATTTTTTTTCGAGGGGAGCGAAGCTTCTTCCCAAATCACCTTAGTCTTATCTATCACACGATTAATTACGAGCTTCCTATTTGTCGCATAATTTGTTGATCGAACTATGACATCGCTTAATAAATCTTATAATACAACAACACTAAGTCTTTTAAAAATAGAAATAAAGATTATAATATGTCCCATGTATACTCCATATAAATCAATAGCTTATCACCACATACTATAGAGGCACACACAAAATAGATCTATAGAAAGGGACCAATCAAATAAGCATAAATCTTTTTCAAATTTATTTGTTGAAAGATACATACATATGTATATATTTATAATTATAAGTATAATAATAAATCACGTGCTTGCCCGAGATTCTTGCTTGTTAGTTCAAAAGGCTGGAAGGGCTCACGTGGGGCTGGCAAAGGTAACCAACCGACCATAATTAATTTGGCTATGAACGAAGGGAACATTTCAAACCAATATTGATCACAATATTATGAAATTAATCACCAGACTTTGCCGTATTACAAACATGGTTAGTGTTTCGGATCACTATATCAAAGGTCTTTAGTGATTCTACGATTACATTAATCATATTAATTAGTGCTTAATCATTAGTAATTAATTAAGTAAATTAATGGGAGCATCAAATTAAGGTCCCTTGGGGCATCTTTGCATGTAGGAATACAATACTAAACTTGTCAGATAAAACATTGTCAGTGCATATAATAGATAGATAGTACTTGATGTGGTTGGGGCTCGTTTTCTCGTCGTCTTGGCTCATGACAATCTTTGGTGTTGGTCTCTTGCTCGGTTGCTTTTGCTTGATCGGTTGGTTTGATTTCTTCGTATCTACCTTCACCAAATTGGAGGGTCTGTGCTTGACTTTGGGGAAGCTGGGAGACTCGGCCAATTACTGAGCCATTCAGATTTGTTATTTTTGTATTTTCTTTTATTTTTGTCTTTTGCTACATTGCTTATTGTACTTCTTTTGGGCTTAATATAATTATGTTTTGTTACAAAAAAATTAAGAAATATTCAATATATAAATTATTATTATTATTTATTTTATTTACATATTGAAGATGTCATTAGTAATATTTAAGGAGTTTTTTCTTTTTATTTTTATTATGAAGATGGGATTAGGAGTGTAAATGAGTTACATATGTAGCTTGTAGATGGGATAGGTCGCTTTGATTCCAAGATTTGATCATATGCTATATTGTCAGGAAAATCATGGAAAAAAGTTTGAGTATCTTGAAAGTATTGAAAGATGAACCACTTCATTATAAGAAAAAAATATATATATTGCTATAAATCAAGATCAAGCTAACATTATTGTAAAATAAAGGGAGGAATTATATTATTATTTTTTTATTTTTATTTATTTTATATGATTTTTTATTATTTATTTTTGGATTATATTTTAAATTTTATAATGTATGTCATTATGTCATGATGAATTGTTCAACTATACATATTATTATTTCTCAAACAACTGCCATCAACAAAGCATTTGGCTTGCTCATTGTGCATGAATAGATGCACATGATGTATGATAGATGAAAATTTAATTTTAATTTTCATGATGGAAAAAGCTTATTAAATGGTGATTATTTTAATAAATTAATTAGTGTTAGCTAATAGTTTAAGGCCTTGTTTGGGACGGCTTTTTTATTGCCTTCAAAAATGGAGTTTTAGTACAATTTTTTTTTAATTTTGTACTAAAACTCCGTTTTAGAAAGCAATAAAAAAACCGTCACAAACGAAGCCCAAATGCCCTCTAAGATTTCATTTTGGGACAGCTTTCTTAATACTTTCTAAAACAACTTTTCAGTACAAAAATTTCTTGAACTATAAATTTTCGCACTAGAAAATTGCTTTATAAAGTAGTGAGAAAGATGTCACAAACGAAACCTAAATGTTAAATAGAGAGAGGAAAAGAGAGCAAGTTTCAAATCCAGTCATCATGCAGAATTATACTATTAGTTTAATATTTATTTTTATAATTTTACTTCTAAATTGCTCCATATAATTCATATCTAACAATATTATCGAAGGTTAATTTCCCTTTTTGTTAGGGTTAACATCCTATCAAGTATCAACAAAGATACTTATGTTTTTTTGTATCATTTTATTCCTTAAAAAATGATCATTTCAATCTCCAAAAACAGAATTTTATAACATATTTTGAATTTATTTTTTCCCCAAGAATATAGACTTTAACAAAAAGAACGAAATGAGCATCATTAGCCTATAAGCACGTCATGTTTGAAAACTGTTGGGTAATCCAAATTCTGGTTCAAACTCTCCAACAATGCTTCAGACCCTTGATTTTGACCCATTTGGGCTCGGATTGAGTCGAATTTGGTGTTGTTGGGTTCGTATTTCCGAGACGTTCAGTTCGTCTATAAGTTTGCTGAAATCGGAGTTCAGATGGTCCCAATTTTAATTTCACAAGTTTTCAACTTGATTTTGCCTTGAGATTCATGCCTGATCAAGATAATTTTTTGGTGACGTTCAATATATATCTTAAAAATGACAAAACATATTACATTGAGTTATTTGGATGAACATAAATAGAAATTAACACAATTCTTAAACTTCGCAAATCTCCTAATAATGCAATTTTTTCTTCCATAAACTAAATAAAAGGCAAAAAAGAAAAACTATGATTTTTTTAAAAAATATTTTTTTATTTATAAACAAGTAAAAACTGTAAAAATATCTAAGAGAAAAGCTTGCCATAAAGAAAGTCAACTAGTTATAGTGTGTTGATGAGTAAGCCAAAAAAAAAAAATCAACAGTACAAAAATCAATTTTTAAATACATTTAAGTGGATGATTCAGCTTCTTAGAAGACAAGATTGCACATGATCACACTCTCTATTTAATATGAAGTACCTTTAACTTATTAGAAAAATGCTAAGCAAATATTTTGTCATATATGTACCTAACCAGTACTTAGTGAATTGCTCCTTTTAGGCAATTGTGGAGGAAACTCTCTTTTTGCAATGTTTTCCTTGTAATGTGGATATTCTACTAATGTTTTTTTTCTTAATTATAATTTGTAAATTTCAAGAAAAAAAATATTTAGAATTATTAGATTGATGATCATAAGAAATTTTTTAATAGAGATGTGAATTGTAGGACCATATTTTTTTTAAATTAAATTAGCTTTTAAATTATTAAACGCTTGTTTTCAAATCGTATGCCCTTGAATAACTATGATTTTTGGAGGGTGAAAAGAAAGACGGTATAATGTAATAGGTTTAGTTGGCTATAGAAAGCTCATACCCATGTTTTGAACCATGAAAAGTTCATGATGTGCAGTTGTCCATCATGAAATCTTTTTTTCTTAGAAGAATAAGTATTTTAATTATTTTGCTCACATTCAATAGATGCAGTTGCCCAATTCTAAGAAACATATTTCTATTTTCGATTTCATACATAAAATTATGCATTTCGTAATCCTATTTTGTCCACCCTCAAAATTAAGAGAGACTGGCGTCTCTAACACTTATAAAAAATAAGTGAAAATTTATAAATGTATAACCTCAAGTATGTGCTCTCGAGAAGAAAAGTGAAATGTCCAACCACTTGAGCAGCCAAACAACCACACGTTGCTAATTCATGCAGGACTGACTCATATGTTTGTGTTGATGCCATTCATATGACTCACATGAGCTCGAAAAAATTATATTGACTGTATTGTTATGCATGACATGAATGAAATGAGAATGCATGTTGAGATACGCAAATTGTGTTTTTATAGTCAAAATGAGATTCTCGATGAGATGAATCCAATATGAACACAATTGCTCAATTTTAAGTTCATTAAGGCACCCAATAGTCTAATTAAGGTCATCCAACTACCACCACTTAATTACAATCCTCCAACCTCTATAGCTTAACTACGATTCTCCAACCATCGTCACTCTACTATAGTCGTCCACTACGGTCACCCGATTATAGTCGTCCAACTACCATCGCCCAACTATAGCCCTCCAATTATTGTCACTATGCTAAAATCCTCTAACCATCATCACCCGAATATATTCCATCGACCAACACTGCCCGACTACTATACTTCTAAAATTGTCACTTGACTACAGTCCTACGTTTTACAGTCTTATGATCGCTATAGCCTAGCTACATTGGCTCCCGCTGACTTCATCTTCTACCTTTGCTAATGATTTAACGCATATCATTGTTTATAAGATTGATACATGTCACTAACATCAAATCTGACTCTTAACGTCACATTGAGATTTATGTTGGATTTCTTGGTATATGATCTTCCCTTTTCAAAGGACTGTGAAAACAAAAAACAAACAAACAAACAAACAAATAAATAATATGTTTTATACATATATTGAATCAATGACTTTCCCCATTATTTATAATGGATGAAAAATATTTTTTGTAATTATTTTAATTAAATGAGACCTCATAATTCTTTCACTTTAAGGCCCATATAACCTGTTGTTAGATATTTGTTCATAGATTTAGGATTGCTTTAGTTTTAGGTTTCTTGTTTTGGCATGTGTGGCCATTTTGTGTTGCTTTTGTGTAGCTCTTAGGTGCCTATTAATAGGCTTTAGCTTGTATTAGGAAAGCAGCCAAGGGAATAAAGTTTGAAGCATTTTGGCTCACGGTTCTCTCCTTCTCTCCTCTCCCTCCTCTCTCCCTCTCTAGATCTTGCAAGAAAATCTTCCTCCTTAGTTTCTACAATCTGGTATCAGAGCCAAACAATTGGAGTGGAGACCGCATGAGGGAGGCCGGACGTTGAACTGGGCCAACCTGGTCACGGACGGAGGCGTAGTGTACGTGGGATGCAAGGCCCAAGCGTTGGGCTGGCGTCGTGTGAGCCAGCGTGGAGTTTAAAGCCGACGGAGAGAAGCAGAGGTTCGTGCGATCTTGCCAGCAAGAGGGAATAATCGGGCTTGGGTTCCGACAAAGAAGCGGCTTAGGTACAGGCCAAATTACACGTGGGCCTCTTGATTAGCAGGCGTGCAATTGAGTGTGAAGAGACTCTTGATCTTGGATTTGATCAAGATTATACTGAAGGTGATGTCATGGTGACATCGGTAGTTGTCTAGCAAATTGATAAAGGCGAACAAGAGCGGGGGCATGGAAGCCGTTGAGACCGGATTTTTTGCTTGATCTTGAATCAAGTTTCGATCGGTTTTGACTAGCTTGGATGCAGTTTTTCTATTCTTTGATTTAAAGATCGGTTCAGATCTTTAAAGAAGAGATTAAATCTTCTTTGTGGTGGAGTTTTGGACTTCATGTGGAGTCCGAGAGACACTGAGGTAGTGTCGACTGTTCTTTGAGAGCAGTGTTGAAAGTACGGGGCGCTTGGAGGTGCGAGGTCGTGCGGTGAACGAGGAAGTCGCATAGGAGCGTGGGGCATTGGTGACGAGCGGAGCGCAGGTGAAGGCACAGGGCTCGCTGCACGGGTGGATACGTGCAGGATGTGGTCGGTGACAGACCACATGGGTGCAAGGCGCGGGCACAGGCTTGAGGCGTATGACGCGGGCTGGAGGCGCAGGGCGCGGGCACTGAGGTGCAGGGTGCAGCTGGATGCACAGGGCATGGAAGCCGGGCTAGGGGTGCTCGGGATTGGCTGCGTTGGATGCAATGCGACAAGAGATATGTCGGGAGGTGGAGCTAGAATGTCGATGGACGCTTTTGGCGGAGGAGACCGACATGATCATTCTTTGGCTGTTCTTTAAGAACAGTGGTTATCTTTTTAAATTTTGTAAATCTATGCCCAAGGTGGAGATTGTTAGATATTTGTTCCTAGATTTAGGATTGCTTTAGTTTTAGGTTTCTTGTTTTGGCATGTGTGACCATTTTGTGTTGCTTTTGTGTAGCTCTTAGGTGCCTATTAATAGGCTTTAGCTTGTATTAGGAAAGCAGCCAAGGGAATAAAGTTTGAAGCATTTTGGCTCACAGTTCTCTCATTCTCTCCTCTCCCTCCTCTCTCCCTCTCTAGATCTTGCAAGAAGAACTCTCAAGAAGATCTTCCTCAGTTTCTACACCTGTTGATGACAATACATTAATAAAAAAAAATATTATTCATATTACAACAATAGGACATATAAAATAGTATTATTTTGAAAATTACAGTGCTGGGTCTTGTCATTTCAATAATAATTTGCAAAAAAAAAACCATCAATTTATATGAATGATCAAATCACCAAAAGATTTATCCAATCACCGGTGACTATTCACGATTACAAATGACAACAATATCCCTTATTCAAATTAAATTTAAAATCTTTTTCATGTTTATTAATTTTATTTATTAAAGAAGATTTATTTTGGATAAATATTTTTAATTTAAGAGAAAAAAGATCGAATTGATCCCTAATTTTTTAAGGACCAAAATAGCCTTCGATTATAAAAAAATATCAATTTTGTCCATTGTCTCTTTAAATAGTCATTTAATGTGTTAATTAGTTATTTATTTATAAAGTTAAATGATTAAAATTAGATTTTTAAATAGTCAATGATCATTTTAATCCTTCATAAATAAGTCATGGAACAATTTTGAGTAGGATATTTACATATATACCACTTTATATCATGGTATTTATATATCTAACAAAAAATTCTAATATTGCATATCTATCACCCATAGATAACTTTAATATGAAATATATCACTCATATATTTCATTCATACCACTAATAATACCCTATAAACTTTAATATTTCATTTCTTGCACGCATATTTGAGCTATGGGTTTAGATGAAGTTGTTTGTGAGGTGGTTCTGGGGCTTTGACTGACCCGCTTGCTATTTCGGTTAAGAAAAATGTTGTTTGTGGTGGTTGTAGTGAGTGTAAGGAAGCTGTTATTTTAGACAATGGGGACATGGATTCTTTTTGTGAGACATCGTTCCCTTACTGTTCCTCTCAGATTTGGATTTTTCCTCTCATGATCGTCCAGGACGATTGGAAATCGTCCAGGCCGATCGGCACTGTAGAAAATATCGGCCTGAGAATAGTTCTGGGAACCGTCCAGGACGATTTTTCTGGTCTGATCGTCCCGGGACGATTTGGCGATCGGCCGGGCCGATCAGACAAATGATATATGAGATTGAGATCATTTTGATGAGAGAGAAAATTAATTTTAAAACAAAATATCTGTTTTGAGGAGAGAGAAAGAGAAAGGGAAAAAGAGGAAAGCTGGGTTTTGGAGGCCGCGGAGCGCTTTTCGTCCGACGCTGCTGTTGGGAAAAGTGAAGATCTCGTGGTAAGGACTCCGAACCCTATTTCTGTTTTCAAAGATATTGAGTTTTGACCGAGTTATGAATTGTTTTGTGTTTTCGTAATCGACTTTTCGACGTGATTTGGATTTGGCACAACTTTCACCGCACAACTTTTGATATGTTATAGATATGATTATTGCACACGATTTGACTGTATTCTACGAAGATTTTACCGGTCGGAATTGATTCTACGTGATTTTAATCGAATAGAAAATTATCGGGACTTGATTTGATTTGGTTTCTATAGGATAATAGTCTTGTATTGATGTTATCGATATTCTATTGTAATTTGGTGAGATTTGGAATTTGTGCCTTTTTGCAGGATTTTTGTGTAAATTTGACCGACTACCGTTACTCTGCCCGATTTTCGTACGATTTCTGATTTTCCCGAGATTGATAGATTGAATTGATATGCGTATAACTATTGATATGATCGTTTTCGATTTCTTTCTTATTGATTATTGCATCGATTATTGCATTGAACTGATTGATACTGAAAGATACTGAAAGACAAGTGGGAACCTAGTTGAACGTTGGTTGGAGATAGATTTGACCTGTACAGGATGGTGGGCCGACGGGCTTTCCTTTAAACCATTGATTATTGATATAACGATTGGGAGTCATAAGGAGTTTATAAAAATGCCGACGGGCGAAAAGAGTGACGACTCTTATTGATAGAACCAATGTACGGATCTACAACAGCAATATGGATTCTACAACAGCAACATAGCCAGTTGATTATACTTGTCCAGTATATAGTATTGAATTGCATGTTTACTGTATTGCTTTATGGATTCATTGTTTTATAGATTTCTGCTTTATCGACTTTGATCGGATTTACTAGTTCGTACGATTTCATTGATTTCACTGATTGATTACTGTGCATCGACATTGAACATTGATATAGAAATGGATGGATATAGATATTGCATTGATAGCATGGACATGAATAGTATAGAATCATTGACACTGTTGCCTATAGATTCATTGATTTCTGCTTATAAATTTATTGTTACTACTGCCTATGGATTTATTGATCTTACATATAGATTCACTGTTGTTACTGTTTCTGCACCGTATTGACTGCTGCATGGATGCATTGTTAGACTAAATTGAGATTTATCGTAC
>NW_021319578.1:1295881-1367764 GCF_001605985.2 Dendrobium catenatum
TTCTTAAAATAGAATTTTAGTACAAAAATTAAATTTTTTAACTAAAACTCCATTTTAATAAACAATAAAAAGTCCGTCCCAAACGAAGCCTAAGAGTAAGTTTGGCACTGCTACATTTTTTTATAAAAGTGATTGCAAAGCATTTTTTTAAATCTGTTGTAGAAAACAACTTTCTAGCATAAAAATTTATTGAAAGCAGTGAAAAAATAATGATCAAATAAAAATTATGATTACAGTCCAAAAATTAAAATAGTACGAAATTTGTTTCACACAAAACCTAAATTATTTAGAAAAAATTATAGAATAAATTCTAATCAATATATTTTACTTCGCATTTAAGAAGTTTTGAATTGAGCTCCAGTTTAGCCCGATTCATAGATATTATCAATTCGGCCCATGTAGGCCCATTGAGCATGCGTAGCATGAGCAGTAGACAGAAAGCTAGTTGAAGGATTTAAATAAGTTGTATGAACGCCCTGACATTGCTTGATCTTACTTGAATGTCCTTATTTGAAAGCTCTTCAATATTTAACTCAACCATATTTTGATCAACTTGCATGCCGACATCTTCATAAATATTTAAGCTCGAATGGATAATGTTGGCTCTCATTTTTCAAGTTATTATAGCTATATTAAAGTTTCGTTTGGGACAACTTTTTTATTACTTTATGAGTCAGTTTTCTAGCACAAAATATATTATACTAAATAAATACTTCATAAAATATTAAGAAAGCTATCCCAAATGAAACCTGGGCAGCTTTAATATTGATTTTTAAAACAATTTAATACAAAAGTCTTAATTTTTATACTAAAAAGCTGTTTTAAGAAGCAATAAAAAAGTCGTTCCAAACGAAGCCTAAAAGTTAAATTCAAAACATGAAATTCTTAAGAATTCATATAGGCTTACCATCTAGGTCATTGATCTGAACTTTTTTTTTTTTCTTTTGTATTTCTCATAGGGCTCAATTAGTTGTTTGAATTTTAAAATATATTTTTTAAAAATTGAGAAATTGATTGAATAATTTTGAACAGGCATATACTTCATACTTCACAAAAGCTCTCAAAAGTCTCTCAAATGTATTGATTTATTGGTTTCTAATGAATTTATTACATTCCATTATTTGGCAGATGAAAATAAAAATAAATGTGTTTTAAACTATAAACAAACCCTATTAAATCCCTAAAATAAATTTTATTTTTTTACTCTTAATATATCATCAAAAAATTACCTTGATCGAGCACGAATCTTGATCCAAAATCAAGTTGAAAGCTTCAAGAATTAAAATTGAGACCATATGAACTCTGATTTCTGCAAACTTATAGTCGAGTTTTGCGTCTCGGAATCACAAATCCAACGACACAAAAATCAACTCAATCCGAGCCCAAATGAGTCCAAATCAAGGACCCAAAAGCACTGTTGGAAGGTTCGAACCACAATTTGGATTAACAAATGGTTTCCAAACGTGACATGCTTATAGTCAAATCGAGCAGCTCAACGAGACAAATCAAACGACCCCAAGATCGCCGAATTCTGATATCATTAAGACCTTCAAATGTATGTCGAACAGTTCACGATCAAGGGAATCAAGATCGGCCGTCCATCCGAACCACTCCCAATTTACCCTGGATCTTCCATTTATTTACAAGACATGCCACTCAAGAATTCTATAAATAGAACCTCATTTCCTCTTGAAAGGGGGGGGGGGAGCCAAGAGAGAAGAAGGAAGAGGAGGAAGAAAGCTCCAGCAGCCTAGCTCCTCCGCTGGACCACCGCCAAATGCCGTTGCTCTGCCGGACCACCACCTAAGGCCTCACCTCCGCTGGACCACCACTTGAGACCCTCACCTCCGCCGGACCACGGCCTGGCATCGTTGCTCTGTCGGACCACCACTTGAGGCCCTTACATTCCTTGACCACCGCTAAACCATCACTTGAGTCCCTCACCTCCGCCGGACCACCGTCTGATGTCGTTGCTCCACCGGACTACCAGTTAAGGCCCTATGCTCCACCAGACCACCACCTGAGGGCCGGAATTCTGCCGGACCACCATCTGAGGGCCGGACTTCTGTCAGACCACCGCTTGAGGCCTTGTGCTCCATCAGAACGTCACATAAGGCCTAGACTTTTGCCATACCACTACTTGAGACCTTGTGCTCCACCATAACATCACCTGAGGCTCGAACTTCCGACGGACCACTACTTGAGGCCTTGAGTTCCACCAGGCCACCACTTGATGCCCAGAGTTCTCCCAGAAAATTGTAGACCTCAATCAGTAGAAAACGATCTTTCTAACCCTTGTCTCCTGCCAACTACGATCCTTCCGACCTCCATTACCAGACAATGGTCTTTCCGGTCTCCATCCTATCGACTGTGGTCGTGCCGACCAAACATACATGTCTATATTATAACTCCCACCATATAATGTGCTCTATATGATGTACATTTGTATCATCAAGCCAAGGCATTCTCCCAAGGAAGGGTCTCATTTGTAATCGACAACAAATACTAGTGGATTCATTCAAACTGAGCCAGGCCCCGTGGTTTTTCCCCCTTTTCAGGGGTTTCCACATAAAAACTCTGGTGTCTCTTATGAATGATACACCATCTGACTTTTCTGATTATGTGCTGGATCTTCGTACAATGCTGAGACGTTAAACTTCATATTTCTCTACCGTCGCGAATATTATAGGACGCAACAACTCTCAAAATCTATTGCTCGTTAAAATATATTTGATATCTATAAACAACCAAATGAGCCCCAAGGCATGTTTTCTATCTATATACAATCAAATGAACTCTAAGATAATTTGAGTTTGGTTGTATGTTGCAAAGCATTAGCTTGTTCAAATATTAATATTTAAACACTTGTAGAGATGAGGCAAGCAATGATGGTGATACTAGCGACATATAAGAGAGATATCAATGATGATTAAAGATTTTGCTAGTGATGGTTTTTGCATAAGAAAGAAAGAAAAAGAAGTTTCAACATATATAAGACAAAACAAATGAGAAGGAACAACTCTTGTGGCTTAACGCAACCCCGCCTATAGATCATCCATCAATTATTTATTGATGCTAATGAGAATTACTCTTCCCAACCACTTTCGAACTTTCTTTCATTTTCCATCACCAGACTTATGTCCGACTCTCCAATTTATTGTAATTCCACATCAAGCTTTGTAATTCATTCAAATTTAGTGGAACTTTCTCATATGGGCCAAACCTATGGTTTTTCCTTTCTTGGTTTTCCTCATAAAAAACTTATTGTATTTTTCTCTCTCTCAATTATATATCAGATATATGTAAATTGCTAAGACGCTTTATGCTCTTATTATACTATTATGTATATTCTTGCTCGCAACAATTACAAATAATCCTTCTACATCATATTAATATTTTCATTAAATTATAGATGGTCCATTGATTAAAAAAAACATTTGTTGATCATATCACTTGTTATTTGATGTTGTAGTGGTTAGTATCTATAGCTAGGGCTGCAAACGAACCGAGCTGAGCCGAGTATGTAAGTGTTCATGTTTGTGTTCATTTAATATCAGGTTGTTCAAGCTTGGTTCAGGTTTGTTCGAGCTTTATTATTTGTGTTCATGTTTGATTCATTTAAATTAATGAGTGTGCAATACAGAGCAAATCCTGAGCAAATACTGAGTTGTACCGAGTTTTTTCTAGCAATACCGAGCAAGTACCTAGCAATATCGAGCAAATCTCTAGCAATACTGAGCAAATCCTGAGCAAATACCAAGTTGTACCAAGTTGTACTGAGTTGTAGAAAAACTCGGCACAACTCGGTATTTGTATGGTTTTGATCTTCACATAGCGGTATTTCTCGTTTTTGTAAAGCAATACCGAGCAAATACCGATCAATACCAAGAAAATCACGAACATAGCATTCCCGAGTTCCGCTACGGATTAAGTCGTCGGGCCACGTAACGACATGTTATTGGCGGCCAAATGTAGCTCTGCGTGCCGTCAGAGGACGTAATAATTGTTGCCCTCGAAAAGATTTGCCATTGAATATGGGCATCTCCACCCGCCATGATCCACGCCGTCGGATGTAGAATTTGGTGCCCCTCTTGCGAAAGTCACGTGATCGATGGCTGCCGAGGTAGCTTAAACGGAGAACCCTAGTCACTCCACTAGTTCATTGCAGCGCCGCTCGCTCCCGACCAACGGATTCCTCCAGGAACGAGCTGTGTTCTTTTTGATAAAACAAGGCGGGAGAAAAGCGAAGGCGTCGCAACTTTCTCTTATATCTGAAGAGTGTTTCGATTAGACCGGAGCCAGACGAGCTTCTTATCGCATGGCTCAGCTGCGAGCTCTTTCTTCATGCTCCGTCCCTCAAATCTCCTTCAATGGAATCAAGAAATCCCGTATCTATTCTCTTCCTCTTCTAAATTTCCCTGCTTTTGCTTTCTGGTTGTGTTAATGTTGTTCTGTGCGCCTGTTGATTAAGAACTTCATGCATATGTAATGTGATGGTTGATTCTTTTCAATTTTTTTTTCTTTCTTTTTTTTTTTCCTGAGAGAGGTTTCCCTGTTTGGTCTGCAGACGGGTTCCAGAGCTGTGAAAATAATGGCCTAAAAACGTTCAGTTTTTGTCAGAAGGTATTGGATATCAAGGGATCAGCATTTATTGTGCTTATGGTTATTCAAGGAACTTCATCTGTTTTATTGTTCATATTGTGTTTGTATCTTGCCAGATAGGTTTTGCATCCAGTGGCTTCTGTGGAGGCCATCCAACCATTCAGCATGGTACATGCAAAAAATCCAATTCTCGTGTGCATGGTAAGTAAGCTAATTTTTCTCCATTTGATTTCTTGTTCTATTGAGAAGTGCTCTATTCCCTGTATAGGTAGGAGTAACATAGAAATTTATAAAAAAGATGAACAATTCTAGTGAGGACATATTGTAGGGATGGGGAAAAATGAATGTGGAGTAAAGCCGACACCAAATAATTGAGATAAGGCTAATGATGATATATGCTTGTAAAGTGAATTGTCATTGTACAAAAGGCTTTGTAATTTTGTTATTAATATTTGCCTTGCAGTTTTCCTTCTAAACTTTGATTCTTAATGACTCCACATTAATCGAATCTTATTTCATTTATAAACATTTCTATTATGCTATTTTATTTGTTGACATTTTTCTATTTTTCTAGTGTATATAGATATATATGCATCTAGAAATTTATTCTAGTGATTGTCCAATTTATAATGTTGGGGGTGTAGTACTGAACACATAGGTTATTATTATAGGCTTAAAGGTTTTGTATTTTTTATTATTAACAATTGAAGGATGGTGTTGCAAACCTAAGTGCCTAACTAGGTAAACTAATTAAATTGGAGATTAATACTTTGTTTGAGAGGACTTTTTGACTGTTTTTATGGTTGAAGTTGCAGCTAATAAAAAAAATGTGAATTTGGATGACAAATTTTTTTTAAAAAATTCTCTTAAGAAGTTTTTTTTTTTTGAAACCATATTTAAAACTATGGTTGAGAAAGAAGCTTTTAAAAGCAAAAATCTAACAAGAACAACATCAAGCCTTTATCCCACATTGTGGGGTTGGCTACATGAATTCTTTTTCTCCTTCTCCCTTGTATCCTATTAAGAGTCAAATTCTCATTTAAATCTACTAAAAAATATTATTTCTAATTCTTTCTAACCAAGCTTTTTTAGGTCTACCTCTACCTTTCTTAGCATAGGCTATATCTAATACATCTACACTCCTAACCGGGTCATCAGAAGGCCGACATTTTATTTGACCAAACCATCTAAGGCGTCTCTCTAATCTTATTTCCCAATTGAGCTACTCCAACCTTTTCATGTATATACCCGTTTCAGATTATCTCTAAGAGTAAAGCCACTCGTCCAACTGAGCATCCTCATCTCTGCAACACTTAACTTAATTTTATGCTTCTCTTTTAATGGCCAACATTTGAGCCATAAAGCATCACATGTATCACCACCATTTTATAGAATTTTCCCTTAAGTTTGAGAGTTACTTTTCTATCACACAGCATGCTATATGCATTCATGTCATGATTATTCGATAGATTTTACGCTGACTGTCGACTACCTAATGTCATCCTCTACTTTTCTCATTCAAGGCCTGAGACCTAGCAACGACAGTGTTTGACCAAAGCATAAATTGCCCATACAAACCTAAACCAATTGTAGATATAAATAGACATTTTCGTATTTTCCTAAAACTCCAAAAATCTTTGAGGAAGAAGAGACTAGGCATTTAGATGATGTACATGATCTAGGTATTGGGGGAGAGGGAGCAGAATAGTAAATGACATGACAAGACAACATTACTAAAGCATTTCAGGTTTTGGTTGACCCAATAAATATTTGGGTCAAGTTCATGTTGACTCGCAAACCGGAAATCGACTCAAAATTGACTTTATTATTGGGTTAAACAACTTGTGTTGATATAAAAAATTGAATGAGCTATATAATGAAGGATTAGATGGGTCGGGTTCGGGGAAAGCATATTCAAGTTTGGGTCAAGCATGTTCAAGTTAGGTGAATTTCGGGCCAAACTCGAGCCTGACCCGCAACTTGAATTCACACTCCTACAGACAAAGCTTGGTTCATTCATTTTTGCAATCCCTAATCCCCCTTAAGGATGGGTATTATAGCATTACAATTTACAAGTCACTTAAAGAACATATGAAAAACCTATTAACTATATAATAGTTAATATTAACTGATAAACTGCTTGTTACATTATTATCTAACATTTCCTTCCCCTTTGCAACAACCTTGCCTGAAAGGTTGAACTAATAGAATTTTTTTTTTTTTTTTTAACTATGGTGAGATTTGATCTAGTTGAGGATTGTTGAATGAATATCAGGTGGTTGTGGAAGGCAAAGGTGGATCTTGTTGTGGGAGGCTTTCAATGGTCAAATCAAGTGAAGATAGGAATTTGGGAGTGGAATTGGGTGAGATCTAGTGGATGGTGGCCGGATCTAGTCAAATTTGAAGGCATTGGCAATTGCAATGGCAGAATCATAGATGGGGTGGGCATATTAGGTGGACTTGATCGTGGGGACGTTTGCCGAAGGATAGGGGCAATGACGTCGACCCAAGGTTTGGAAAATTTGACCACTGGGGGATGTCAAATCTAGGGCGAAAGCTTGGATTTGGGAGATGACGCAAGAGATCAAAGGTGGCACTCAGCGAGAGGTTTAGCAACTGTACCATTGTTGTAAATTTAACTAAAAAAATATTGAAAATAGGGAAAAAAACCAAATATAAGGATAACAAGGAAACTTCAAACATTCTCAGAACTCCAAAAATCATTGAGAAAGAAGAGACCAAGCAATTATAGGATGCCCCCCAAGTCCAAATATCTGTGGGAGAGGGTGCAGCTAAAGCTTAGTTCATTCATTTTCCATTTTCTAACTCCCCCGCAAGTGGGGCATTTATAGCATTATAAGACCCATAAGGAGCTATCAAACACCTATTAACTATGTAATACCTAAAATGAACCCATAAACTACTCATTACATCAATTACCTAACTTTTTTTGTACTTTTTATTAACATTTGAAGGTTAGTCGTTAATACCTATTGAACTTTTGGTATTTGGAGGCTACCATTGGCAAACACTAAAATTCTTTCTACATTTTATGCCTTGTATGTTATGTTGCTCTAATAGGTGGTGTTGTGCAGTTATCCAGAGTATTCTGGCAGATGAAAATGGAAGTCCAACGGGAGCTGTTAAAGATTTTGTTTTGACTAATGAAGAGGCGAATTTGTCGGGAAAGACCGATGCTTATGGTAGCCCAAATGGGAGTGGAAAACGTGGAAAATTGAACAAAGTTGTTTTGGCCTACAGTGGTGGCCTGGATACTTCAGTTATAGTACCATGGCTAAGGTTTCTTTGAATAAATCATTGCTATGTTCCTTTCCACTTAATTGTTGTATGCATTGCCTTTTACATCAAATTTGCATTTAGGTGTAATTTGTATGAATCTAGCGTTCAGTCAAACTAAAATCTACAGAAAAAGTATGCTTTTCACAGTTTTACTCATTGTTACATATTTTGGTAAGCAAGCTGTGCTAAGAAACTCAATTAGTCTATTGGGTTCTCTCATTACCATATTAACATCTTTTAATCATTCATGCTGAAAGTTACCCCTATTAGTAAGGTACCTAAACCTAATTGTATTCCCTATAACGTCCTATACATTTCAGAGAAAAGAAATTGTTATATCTGCAATTATGTTTCTCTGCATTCAAGGAAATGTGAACCTTATCCTTCTTCTGGAGTTCTGGTTATGCACCATCTTAATATGATTAGGCATTTACTGATTGTGAAGGTCCTGTTGCTTTGGTTCTGGTTTGAAAAGAAAACTTCATGACTCCTGCTAATCTATGAAGTTCTTTTTTATTTCATCCTCATTGATTATATAAAAAAAAAAATTATTTCTGAATCTCTGTCAACTATTTTTTGTTTCTGCGATGCTTAAATTTTTGTTTTTCAATCATTCTTATTTGTGGCAATTATGTTTTGGCAGGGAAAACTATGGATGCGAGGTTGTCTGCTTTACTGCTGATGTTGGTCAGGCACGTGAACTAGTCCTTATTAAACTAGTTTCAGTAAATGAGTTATCTTTGTTAGAGCATTATGTGCTTAGTTTGGTTTGGTTTTTTCAGATTTGTTCTATTTCTTGCTTATATGTTTTGTTCGATGCCCGTGCTAAGAAACTTGATCCTAATCATTTTTTTTCTCATCGCTATACATTTTTTGTTTTCCCTTTTTCTGCAAATTCATTTCTTCAGAAATATGTTATTTTACTTGCATGTATTCTGATGGTTATGTGATAGGCTAAGGCTTCATTTGGGACGACTTTTTTATTGCTTTTTAATACATAATTTTTGTTAAAAAATTAAAATTTTTTACTATAACTTTGTTTTAAAAAGCTATAAAAAAGTCATCCCAAGCAAAAGCCTAAACCACTTTGTTTTCAACTATACGAATATGCCATTGAAAGTTAGATTTTCAGAGACATTTGAAAGAATATCACCTGCTTTTATTCTGTGAAAAACATTCTATTAATTGGATGGTTGGTTTCTCCCTTTGACCACTCTGATATTTTGGATTCATGATTATTTACTTTTTTTGCTTGATTCATATGATATTTGGCGTTTGGGGCCTCTACTGTATCATTGTTTTGGAAACTTCTACGTATTTGTTTTGAAAGATGTTATGTATCTTGGTTTCTTTACATATGTAATTCTTAGAATACCATGAACTGATTTATTTCTCCAATGCTAACTTTCTAAAGGGTTTAATGGAGATGGATGGATTGGAAAAAAAAGCAAAAGCAAGTGGTGCAAGCCAACTTATTGTCAAGGATTTGAAGGAGGAATTTGTCAGAGAATACATATTCCCTTGTCTGCGAGCTGGTGCAGTATATGAAAGAAAATACTTGCTTGGTACTTCAATGGCTCGTCCTGTAATTGCCAAGGTTAGGAGCATATTCATGGTTATACTAACCGGAGTTATTTTCTAATCAAACTAATTTTCGTATTTTCGGAAAACCAGTCTTATTTACTCCATTATCTATCGAAGAAGGACAGAACCGACGATGCTATTTTCTCTTACAGGCAATGGTTGATGTTGCTAAAGATGTTGGTGCAGATGCTGTATCACATGGATGCACAGGGAAAGGAAATGATCAGGTTTGTTAATTTATTTCTAATTCTGGAATGTGCATCTTATGCTTGTTTTCTTGCAGCTTATAATCTTTGCTTCACTTTAGGTTCGATTTGAGCTTACTTTCTTTGCTCTGAATCCTGAATTAAAAGTTGTGGCACCCTGGAGGGAGTGGGAAATCCAAGGGAGGGAAGATGCTATTGAATATGCAAAGAAGCACAACATTCCTGTACCTGTTTCCAAAAAGTCAATTTACAGTAGAGATCGAAACCTGTGGCATCTCAGCCATGAAGTAATTACCAAATCTTAATTTTTCTTTACAATGTGATTAAATAATTTCATACAATGTTCCCTTTTCCTCAATATTTTCCTCTCTTGTTAAATTGTTATGCCATCTATTTTTTGGTAACGAGCTTAGTAATTTTTAGTTCCACAAAGTTCAATTATAAAGTTTTAGGATACTATTATTACTATCTATTATCATTATCATTATTTAAGAGTTTTGAGAGCACAGTGAAGGATCTTATTATTATTGTTGAAGTACAATTAGCTCTGAAGAAGATGGATATAGGCAAAACTATGGGTCTTGATGACACACAAATGGATATTTGGAGAGTTATGGATGATATAGTAGAGTAGTTTGATTAACAATTTCTTAGTTGAATACTAATTATTCTGTGCGGACACCATTTGTTGTGTTTTTATTTCTCTTTTGTTATGCTTTTGCAAAAATGAAGTAAAAGTGCAAAAAATATTTAATATTTACTAAATAATTGAATATTTATTGCTCTTTTACTGAGTATTTGTAAAAGCACAGCAAAAAGGACGTAAAAAGTCATTCATAATTGAATATTTGCTGCACTTTTGCAAAAGCGCAGCAAAAGAACAGTAAAAGTACAACAATTTCTGACGGTTCTCTCCGTCCGGTGTCCGCACAGAATAATTTCTCATATATAGAAAGAAAGAAAAAGAATGGGAAAAGATTTCTATAGAAAGGCTATTCCATTTCTGTCGTGGTGGCCTATGGAGATTTTTATTCCTTCAGCTGGAGTTCTAGCTTGACTTCTTCCCAATCACTAGCAGGATTTTTCTGCTATTTGCCTCACTTTTTAACCTTCAAACTCAACCTTCCTGGCTATCAGAAGGGAGCAAACAAAAGGATTGCAAACATTGCTTATGGCGTATATAGCCCACTTTTCTTCAATGGGCAAGCCCTCATTAGGTTAATGCTTTCTCTTTCATTTCCCTAATGAAGGAATGAGCTCCATTTCAATCAACTCGCGAAGCACCATGATGGGTTGCTTCTATATATATATATATATAAACAAGATGACAACCTCAAACCATTGAAGTGAAAAAAATAGAATTGTACTGAAGCGTGCGTCAAATTACTTAATTTTAAATTATGATTCAAATTACAAACTTTATGTTTTTTTTGGGATTACTTTCTTCTTATGCAAAGGGACATTTTTGGATTCTATGTCCTTGCTTATTACCTACAGAAGTATCATGGTTTTTGCTTGAAATATTAATTGTCTTGGAGATTATTCTTTGCACTTAAAAGAGCTATTTTAGTTTTATGTGATAGCAAAATTTTTATAAGTTCGGTTTGGTTGTACTGATTCCTGTTCTATTATTAAGGGAGATATTTTGGAAAACCCAGCAAATGAGCCTAAGAAGGACATGTACGTGCTGACCGTTGATCCTGAAGATGCACCCAATCAACCTGAGTAAATATCCAACACTTCGAGCTCCTTTGCAAATTTGGTTGCTAAATTTTACCTGATCTTTTAAGTTTTAATCACTTCTCTAAGGAGGGCCATCTTCCATGTTATTATTGGTGTGGTAGTTTTGAATATTGTTGATAATCCATATGAATATGGTGTTTTGTGATAAACACCTAATAGTTTTTCTCTTATTCCCACCAATTATATCCCTCTCTTACCCTCTCCAGAAGCATGTCTGTAGTAGTGGTTATGTTGCCTCTAACTGCCATGGTAGAGATGAAATCTCTCTGTATTGCAAGGTTAAGTTTACATACACGAATCCTTCTCATTATGTTTGCTTATTTGGGGTCTTCATGTGATTGGTATGCCATCTCACATCCTCAGTCCCTTCCACTCTCTTCCACTTCCTCTTGCAGTAAGCTCATTGTCGTTTTGTTTGTCCATGCATGTTTATATAGCTGACACAACTTGATTGTATATATCAATATCCTAGTTGCTCTTTCCATCCAATTTGAATTTGGCTCGTAACTTTGTTTGTTAGAGCAATTATTTGTAAATTGTGTTTTGTTATTGATCAATAATAGTGATTATCTCTCTCTCTCTCTCTCTCTCTCTCTCTCTCTCTCTCTCAATCTCATTTCCCTCTTTCTTACAAGATGCTTCACCTCACTTTGTTCATGCATGTCTTTTCTGCCTCTGCACACTTAGCTTGAGCTAAGTGTTATGATTGCTTATTGATCAAGACCATATTTGTTATGATTGCTTATTTGAAGGTTCATTTATTTATGATTGCTTATTGATCAAGACCATCTTTGTTGACATCTGCAGGTACGTCGAAATCGGTATAGTGTCAGGCATACCGGTCTCCGTCAACGGCAAGGAACTCTCTCCCGCTTCTCTTCTTTCAGAACTAAATGAAATAGGCGGGAGACATGGTATTGGTAGAGTGGACATGGTTGAGAACCGACTCGTCGGCATGAAGAGCCGCGGCGTCTATGAGACTCCGGGTGGCACCATTATGTACGTAGCTGCCCGAGAACTGGAATCCCTGACACTCGACCGAGAGACCATTCAAATGAAAGATACGATCGCTCTCAAGTACGCCGAGCTAGTATATGCTGGCAGGTGGTTCGATCCCCTTCGAGAGTCGATGGACGCTTTCATGGAGAAGATAACCGAGACCACAACAGGTTCAGTTACCTTGAAATTGTACAAAGGGTCTGTGACGGTCGCCTCGCGGAAGAGCCCGCAGAGCTTGTACAGGGAGGACATCTCATCTTTTGAGACAGGCAGTATCTACAACCAGGCTGATGCAGCTGGCTTCATTCAGCTCTATGGGTTGCCCATAAGAGTGAGAGCAATGCTTGAGAAGGGTGTCTGAAAATCACAAGGGCTAGACGCTTTTGCTGGAATGCTTGATGAGCACAAGAGTTTAATCTTTAGATGTTTTTGGTTGTGAGGCTTGGCATACTAGTTGGTGATATTACTAATTATGCCACTCTAAACTAAGCATAATTAGCTATTTTATTTATTCTGTTTAGTTGTTTATTTTTTCATGAGAATAAAGAATGGTTTGCCAAATGACTCCAACAGCAAAGATCAACAAAATGGATTTCCATGGTTTTTGTCCTGTCAAAGGTTTCATTTGGTATAAGCTTTCGTATTGCTTTTTATGAACGTGAAATTTTTGTACTAACAAGCTGTTTTACAAAGCAATAAAAAACCGTATAAAACAAGGGAAATTATTTTGTGAGGAGATCGGATGCAGAACGTTCTCCAGAGATCAACCTGAATGTGTCACGTCAGTGGTACCGAGCTGCGGTACCAAGCATTATTGAGTTACGGTACCAAGCGAATGGGTGATATGGTACATTTTGGTTGGTTGGTATATGGAAAGCAGCCGGTGTCCGCACAAAATTGAGGAAGCAGAAAATAGGTTCAAATTAATATTTTTTCATTATTCATTCATTTAAATATTAGGCCTTGGGTCATGGAATTGAAATCGCTTGCAGCTTGTGAGATGGCTAACGTTACATGGTGCAGCTTTTTAATTCAAAAATTTATAATTTAATAAAATTTTGAATTAAAAAGTTGTTTTAGAAAGCAATAAGAAAATTATTTTAAATAAAATCTTAATTTTAAATTGCTTTGGATCTTAACAGTAACCATGATAGGACCTGGCTTTTCAAGTATGCAACGAATTAATCTACTCTACTTGGCCCAACTATTTATTGACTTCCATAACTTATGCTTCTTTGATTGTTGGTGGAATTAGCTCTAAGATAGTGCTTCCATTAGGATTTCCCATCTTAGACAAAGTGGTCTTACTTAGCCAAGATCAACTTAGGCTTCATTTGGGACGATTTTTTTACTGCTGCTTAAAACAGCGTTTTATTACAAAAATTAAAAATTTTATGTTAAAATCTCTTTATAGAAGCAGTAAGAAAGCCGTCCCAAACGAAACCTTAAATAGATGATCACCAATAATATTAACAAGGTATGACTTCAATAGTCTCCAAACTATAAAAGCATTACAATATAACAATATAATCTATCAACTGTAATGAAAGTGGTCTTCTCACTATCCTTAGGATATATTTTTATTTACAGATACCTAGAAAAAACATACATAAAACTCATTATGGGGTAGCAGATTGTAGAGTCGACTAAAGAGTTAAGGGCATCTCCAGCCGAAAACCCCATTTTCAACTGCAAAATAAAGCAAAACTCCAAAATGCGGTAATTCTACTCCAATCGAACTCCATTTTGCAGGCTTCGTCGTCTCGTTTATGCGGTAACCGTCTTTCTCCATTTCGCAGGCAAATCCCATTGACACTTAAAAATTTAGTTGGTGAATAGTGCGACGCCAATATCACTTGCGATGAAATAGCGGCAAAATTGCCGCTCGGTTGGAGCGACGGAAGAACGGCAAACAATTGTTTGTCGTTCCATTGGAGTAAATTCTCTTAGCTTACCAACTTTTATCAGGTCTACATTAATATGTTTGTTGGCGAGTTTCAATAACTATGCCAAAGCCCTCAACTATTACAAGTTGAGTGTATGTCTAAGAGGTTCCTCATAGTGGCTAGGGCCACAATGAACTCTTAATCCTTCATATCCAAGATCTACTTCAAGAGCTAAGTAATGACCCCCCTCAAAGACTCACTGAGTTCTTACCTCAAAGCCTACGAATTCTTTAGCATCCTTTGCATGCTGCAAGCAGAGTTAAGAAAATCCTCTTCAACTCGACGAATGAAGCGATTATCATGAGTGAAAGATGCAAGAGCCACCGCAAGGGTAGTTCCCTGTAAGTGGTAAAAAATAATCTATACTTTAATGCTTCATTAATGTCTAGCAATGAGATGTCTAACTCAAAATAGGTGATATGGTTGAATAAATCCATCTTCCCCTTGTACAAATCTAAGTGAGAAATCTTGAACTTTATTGAAAGATTTGTTTCAACAATCCCTCTTGAGAAAGCATTTGTATGCAATGACTTCCTATTCATGCCTACCTTTCTTATTGACGAAGAGTCGAGATCAACTTATAACTGTCCGAGTGATAAGTTTCATCAACCACAAAGTATAGGTTAATTCTCTCGCACCAAAGAGTCTTCTTCTGACAACAAAATCAGAGGATCCTATTATCTGCTCCCCTTTAAAAAGTGGTCCTCATAATTTGCTCCAATGCTCACTTAGTCATTCATGCAATCCTCTCTTTAAATTTAGCAAACTGGCTTATCATAACTAATTCATAGTTGTTCTCCATGGTCACAAATTCTTTTCCACCTATATGTTGCTGATTTACCTCAGGAATTGCTCCATGCTCATAACACATTTTAGAATGTTGAATAAAAAATTATTCATGAATCCCACAAACAACAACAACATCAAGCCTTTGTCCCACTACGTGGGGTCGGCTACATGAATCATTTTTCTCCATTATGTCATATTAAAGGTCAAATTATTGTTTAAATCTAATAAAGAAAGGTCATTCCTAATATTTTAAAACCAAGTCTTTTTAGGTCTGCCTCTACCTTTCTTAACATAAGTCAAATCTAATACCTCTACTCTCCTAACCGGGTCATTAGAAGGCCGCCGTTTTATGTGACCGAACCATCTAAGGCGACTCTCTCTAATCTTATCTGCCGGCATGAATCCAAATTGATTTTGAGAAATATTAGTATCACGCCGCAACCTATGCTCCATAACTCGCTCCCATAGTTTTAAAGTATGACACATTAACTTAATTCCTCTATAATTCGCACAATATTGTGCATCACCTTTATTCTTAAAAATAGGAATTAACACTCATTCTTCACTCATCTGGCATCTTTTTTTTTCTTCAAAATAGTATTAAAAAGTTTAGTAAGTCAAGAAATTTCTTCATCTCCTAAGCATTTCCACACCTCTATTGGAATATCATCAGGTCAAACAGCTTTTCCACCCTTCATTTTCTTTAAAGTCTCTATAACTTCAATTTTACTAATACGCCGATAAAAACAGCTACACTAAAAATATTGAGCAAAAAGAAATCACAAAAATGATTACCGAAAAAAATTTAGTGAAAATTTATGAATTTTTTATTCAAAATGAGCTTGAGCAAAAAAATAAAAAAAAAAGTTAAATTAGCTCATCCCTGACCATCTATTTGTAGATTTTGATTGGAGCTCCAACTTTATAAAATTGGCTACATACATGACCGTACAAAAAAAAGGAAAAAATCCAAGTATAATATAGCTCAATTTGAATACCCAATTGAAGAAGCCGTTAACCAAACTAATAAGAATTCCATGGCTTGGCATACAAAGGTGGATGAATAATTGAAAGCCAAACACTAATTTTCATTATAAAGAAAGTGATCCAGTTGAAGAGTCACTTAGGCTAACTTGATAGATCATACTCGTCTTCTTAGGGCATCTCCAACCGAAAACTCCATTTTTCACTTTATAATGACAGAAAACTTCAAAATGCTGCAATTCATCTCCAATGGAACTCCATTTCTCTTCTTTCTCGCGCTCTCTTGTTTCCCGCCTTTCCAGCGAAGCGAAAAAATAGAACGATTTTTTTTGTGTACGTGATATTGGCGTCGGACTGTTCATCCGCATGCCATTGGCGTATTTTTTGGCAATCCATTGGAGCAAAAAGCCACTCCATACACGCGACTGCAGTTCGGCTGGAGAAGCTCTTAGGACAAGTTCATAACTCATAGTCATCGGTTTTGGTTAAATTTATTTATAGACTTGGCGAGTTCTCTTGATATGAGATTGCCTAGATTAAGTTGGCTTAGCTTGAACCCAATTTTTCGAATATTTGACTGTACATAAACACAAATTACTAATATCATTGACGCTCATGAATAAAACACCAATATGTTACAATTAATACTCCTATCATCATTAACTATAAGATGATGCTCTTAGTGGAAAGCCTCAAAACTCTAATTTAGGGCCTCCTCGCAGCAGATTTATAATTCTATTTGGCTACTACTTTCTAATTATTTTTTATATTAAAATATTACTTTTTATAACAGCTTTAAAAAAAAGTAAATTTTTACACAACAGCTTTGCAACTACCTCTAAAAAAGCTGCACCAGTCCCACAATTATGAATATTTTTTAGCCTGTTAAGATCTATTTAATCCACAAACTGTTAGAAAAATGAAAATCTTATAAAAATAATAAAAATAATGAAAGGCTAAACCTCCTCTAATTCGATCGTTTTCAGCAAAATTGCATACAAACTATACACTAACAAAAGAAAATTGTCAAAAAAAAAAAAAAAAACTCCAGCCTCTCCAGAAGAGACATTAGCCCCAGGCACACTAACCTTGTCCTGCAAAGAGGCTCTTCTTCCAACTTGTGGAAGAAAAATTAGAATCCAGATCATACAGTCAATTTCTGCGACAATCTGGCTGCATGAATTGGCTGTAGATGAAGAGCAGCTAAAAGACCTCGCCAGGTCTCCCCGGGCGCGCCGGTGACATGGAAGTCAAGGAGCTTCTTCTGCTGCCTGTAGTAATCTTCCAGTTGTTTGTTCTGAAGATGATAAGCAGTTCTTTAGTAAAAAAAAAGTTTGAATTTGAAATTTTTGTACTTAAAATTGGTTCATAAAGTAGTGAGAAAGCTATCCCAAACGAAGCCTAACATTAAGCAAGTGATTATATACAAACATGAACTTCTTAGCAAATATCGAATATACTCATGAGTGTAAACTTGGAACTTCTGTAAAGGGTTAAATATATTTCTGAATGTGAGCATGAACATCTTATAGAAATAAAGTGTATTCCTAAATGTAAAATTGAGCAAATTATGCTACTATAATTACTGAATTAATCAACTCATAATGAAGTGGGTATCAAATTTATCACTAATATTCTTGGTCTTGTGAAACGAATACATAAAAAAATCCTTATGTAGTTAGTCACATTGCAATAGGCCTTTTAAAAAATTATTAAAAAATAAATTTGAAATTTTATCTACTAAAACTTAAAAGTGCACAACTCATCATATTAATATTTAAGCCATTTAGATTAATTATTAACAGATTATAATCATATCATATTTGTGTAGTTTATCCTACTTTAAAATTTCATCATCACATTCTCCTTAAAGAATTAATTTTACTCTTTAATGGTATCCCTTTATATCATATTAGCATATTTAATAGAAATATAAGGGTTTGCACACGTCCAAAAATGCAAAACAAGAGCATTGAGGCGAGTATATTAATATTTCACTTTTTTATATTAATTTAGGCTTCGTTTGGGATAGCTTTCTTACGCTTCTTAAAGCTGCTTTCTAGTATAAAAATTTTAATTTCTGTACTAGAAAGCTACTTTAAAAAGCAGTAAAAAAACGGTCCCAAACGAAGTCTTAGTTCTCTTGAATTCATGATTTATCTGAACTACTTTGTAGTGATATGACTATGAAAATGGCATGGGTTATAAACTATTTTGATTCTTTTTATCGATTTGGTTTTCCAACTCTCATAGAATTCCCTAATTCAGTTGTTTTAGAAAAACTGTTTTAGCATGTTGGTCAATTGCTTCAATCCATGTATGCAATTTGGCAATGTAGTTGGGAAGTGTTGAGAAACTAATAATTTTGGATCTTTTATAACTAAAATATTTAGTTTGTGCATACTGAAATTAAAAAAATTCTCTCATGCTATTGGACATAAATTCTTTATGCGCAATTTACGTGCTACTCAAGTGAGACTTGAATCTTCTTCGAGGACTTTATAATTATTCTTTATGTAAGTTGTGGTTCGTGCTTGAGTATGTGAAACGGACTTGGTCAAATTTGCCATAATTTGAATTTTCTTCTTGTGGTATAAATCCTAATCCTTTTTTTTAGTTTTTATTCAATCTCAAAATTCTCACAAAGTTTTCATTTTTTGAAGAATTTTAAACTATTATTTGGAGTTAAATTTACTTTTTTTTTCTTTTTTTCTTTTTCATCAAAAGGGATGACCTTTCATTAAATTAAAGTTGGTCGTTGCAATTTTTTATCTCTTTAGCATGCTTTTGTTCGTCATCATATCCTACATTTGAATGAAAAACCCTAGAACCTAAGACATCAGGATCACTTATAAAAAAAACGTCATACAATACATTGACGTCTATGGACATTTCATTATCTAAGCTGGAGCTTAGCTAGAGTTCAAATAAAATGTTATAAAATATAAAATCATAAGTATGATATATATATATATATATAAATAAATGAGAATTTAACTCTTAATAGGACACAATGAAAAAAAATCAGTCATTTCTAGTACACCTTCTAACCAAGTTTTTTAGATCTATCTCCAACTTTCCTAACATACTTAACATAGGCCGGATCTAATACATCTACTCTCCTAACTGGATCATCAGAAGGCTGACATTTCAAATAGATAATTTGAAGTAATGCTAACCAGGGAAAAATAAGCGAAGTAAGAAAAGATGTCATATAAAATTTAATCAACTTATATGCTTTCTACGATATTGTCAGCAACTAAATAAAATTCTACATCAGCATTTTAACATTTACAGACGATATCAGAAATGGAACTAAGCAAAAGCAATGAATCATGAAGAAACTAAATATTCTAATGAAATATGTTTTAAATGAATTGTATTTTTTTCCCCTTCAAGTGTACCAACAATAAACATGCAAGTATAGCTCTAATGACAAAACCAAAAACAAATTTGAGATAATAACGAGGAAAAAGAAAGAAGTAAGAAACCAACAAGAGCAGTACTAACAAGTCCACAATAAAGTATTGTTTAGGCATATTATACTTCTCCCAAAGTAGAGGTTCTATGTTTGAATCCTTGCAAAAATAAAGCATTGTTTGGGAAAGTGGAATACCTGCTCAGAATACATTTGCAATTTTTCCAAGCGAGATTTGTCCATATCAAATGCCGCTGAAGTATTCAGTTTGGAATGACTTGTACTTGTGGCTAAACATGGATTGAGACGGGTGGATTGAGGATTGAAGATATCATAAATCTTTCCACACCTTGCACATATGTCATTTCCAGTATGTTTTTTCACCAAACAATCCTCTGCAGGCTTCAAATTTACTACCAAATCAATGTCTGAAATCTCATCAAGGATCTCCTGTGACAAGATACTAGAAATATTAAAAGCAATCATTTTCTGTTACAAATATCACTTGGAAATGTATCAGTGATGTCTACGGGTAGCAAACTTAACATTTCTTTTTAAAGAAAAAGATATGGATTTCAGAATTCAACAAAATACCACTCCATTGACGCACACAATAACTCCCACAAGAAAACAGGTTCCACAGATAGAACATTTATATGAGTTTAAAATCAATCAGAACCTCTGCTAAACCAAAAATTCTTACTTCAGCTTATCAAAAATGTTTTTTTTTTTGTTTTAACTATCAAATGGTTAATCAGTAAAGCATAAAAACACATCATCTCATCCTATACAGGCAAAACAGTTATGGCTAATTTGAAATGGAAACAAAGATGTTGAGACTTACAGCTTGAATACGAGTTCTGGGGATTCCACCAAGAATGAATCCATTCTCGCCTCTGTCATAACCTTCCTCAAGCCGTTTTGATAGCAAACCGAAGATGATATCCTCTGTAACAAGGTTCCCTTCGTTTAGGGCACTTGCAATCTTGCCAATCAAAAGGAAACATAAGATAAGTACAGAATTAAAAAGCTTTGAAATAATAATCGAAGAGAATTAAACTGGAAAGGCTGAAAAACAAAAAAAGTCCTGTAACAGTCAATTTGGAACTCAACATTAACGGACTTCTCTTTGGCAGTTGAGCAATCCAACGTCGTAAGTCCTCAAGGGCATAAAAGGGAAACAAAATAAGTGATGCGATATGTGTACCACGTGATTCTTCAAATAAAAAAAGACACGCAAGCCCTAGATTCCGCCAAATTACAAAGGTAACCTTCGAATACCTAAACTAGGGTTTGAGAACTGTGGAACACACGCGCACACAATAACAAATTTCCAAATCAGCTTCGTCTGCTCCTCTCCTTCTCAATGGAGAACTTATTTTGACAAATGATACTCTCCAAATGTTTCTTTAGAATTTAGAGGGTTCACCTCCTGTTGTCTACCAATCCAACAGTTTTGAATAATCAATATATTTTGCAAGAAAGAAAATCCAATAATTAGAGGAAAACAGTCAAACACCTTAATTTTCACAATAGATTTTAAAATCCATAATCGAGAAATTTGATCTCTAGTCTACAATTCTTGAATAAGAGACTTTACAATCAAAGAATTTAATAAAATTGAAGAAAGCCCTTTAAAATTCACAAAAATAGAAATTTACTTCCAAAATTTATCTATAGAAGAATATAGCATAGATTTCAGAAATTTCATCTCTTGTATGCTAGTACATTAGTCTTAAATAATTTAGAAATTTTACAAGAAAGAATTATCAATAAATAAAGGAAAAACCCTCAATTTTTACAAGCACGGGAAAAAATCAAAAGAATTTCCCATTTACAAAGCCGAACATTCAAATTACAGCAATCCATTAAAACCAAACGGAATAGGCATCAGATTACACTAATCACGGTGGATCGCAAGCTTTTGCTGCAAATAATCCCCACAATAACATATGAGAGAGAGAGAGAGAGAGAGAGAGAGAGAGAGAGAGAGAGAGAGAGAGAGATCGAATGAACCTTAGTATAGAGCGATGAGTGCGGCTGGAGTTCCTGGCGTACGAGGGCTCCCATAGAGATGTAGGGGACGTTGAGGAGCTGCGCGACCCGTGTAGCGTATTCCCTCTTCTGCGCTCCAGCGCTCCCCATGAACACCCAATGCACGCCCCTCTCGTTCATATTCCCCCACTTAGCCGTGGCTGCCATCGGTGGCATCGGCGGCGATCCGTGACTGAAACGATGGTCCTCGTCCCACTCGTCGTATTCGAGCTCGACCGCCGCACCAAACCTCCGGCGGAAAGGTGTGGCGTCCACACATCGAGAAAGCAATCTCGTGGCGGCGGAGATGCTCCGGCGACAGAACGTGAACATGGCGGCGGAATGTTGTATTCTGATATTCTCGCAGTCTGTGATTCAGAAAAATAAGGGTTTGGCTTTGTCGTTAGAGGAGACGCACAGCGAAAGCGAGAAGGGTTTTGGGGTCAGAAGGGCGCTTGGGGGTTATTTTTATAGTGGGCCTGATTGGCTAACCGGACTTCCGCCAGCGAAAATCTCGCCTATTAAATCGGCCCAAGAAACCTAGCCAGTTCTTGGGCTTTGATAGTTTCAAAATTTTCCTAAAAATTTGGAATGTGGCTAATAATTTTAATGAAGAACTAATCTATCTTTAAAATATTTAAAATTTTATTAAAAGAAAATATAATTCATTCAATAAGTTCATTGATTAAAAGAAAATTTTTAATTTCTTTGTTTATATTATTTGCATAGTTTATAATTTAGTTAATTTCTTGGATTAATTAGATTAATTATGTCATATGATTAGACGTCGAGAAAATCATTAATATTATACATATATATTTAACACTTATTTAAGTAATAATTTATTTAAATCACTATTATTTATGTTTAAATATGCACACATAAAATTATTAGGGTTCGTTAAATAATTAGTTTAGCCAGTGTAGTTCAATTTGTTAATTTCAATGAGCTAAATAGTCATAACTAAATTGTTTTTCTTAACTCTTTATAATACACTCAAAGTTAGTTTAAATGATGTCATATTTGTATGATTTGATTGATTAATTGTAAGCGTGTATTTTGTATTCTTTAGATTTCATTTGAGATGATTTTCTAATTGCTTTCTAAAGCTATTTTTTAGTACCAAAAATCTTTAAACTAAAAATTTTTATACTAAAAAGCTGCTTCAAAAAGTAATAAGAAAGCTGTCCAGAATAAAGCCTTAGTTTATTTAATTATATTATGAAAAAGGGCACAATAATTTATATCAATTGAAAAAAATTCTTTTATCATTCCATCTTCTTCAAATTAAACTTTTGACTTCCTAAATATTTCTCCTCACAAATGTAATATTTTGCATCTCATGTTGTTAGTTAAAGTTCTAATAAAATTATTGTTATCCCCCTACTCCCATAAAAAATCTTGTGCAAACTTTTATCTTAGGCCCTAATTCCTATTTTAAAATTTCAAATATAAAATATTTTTATATTCATTAAAAAAGCTAAATGACATATGAGCTAATTTTTAGTATAAGTTGATGTCAAAGTATGTCACGTCATCTTAGGGCTTTATCAAAGTTCAAGCCAAAGCAAGCAATCATGAAGCTTATATTAATGCAATGCTTTATCTTCTAGGAGTGGGAATCAATGGTTAAACATTTGGGATTTTTACATACCTAATACCGAAAACATCACTATTAACTTATCTCACACCTAAACTTGCATATTTACACACCTACCACCTAAAACTTATTCGGCTTTCTAAAATAACATTATGTCTTCCTCTCCGTCAAAACCTTCTTGATACCACTCAAATCGTCCGCTCGGGGCTGTCTATTCGCAAGAAACTCCAAGGTCCGAAACCCATTTTCTTCTCTCTCCCGCCGGTCACCAGCTCTAGCCGACACCGCCGACATGCCCTAGCGGACGGCTCTCCTTCCTTTGCAAGGTGAACTCTCCCCATTCTTCTCTTTTCCTCCTTCCTATTCTTCTCTATATAATCTCTTTTAAAATCTCTTTGATTTTTTTTTTTCGAATTTGCAATTTCTAAATGCAAAATATTTTGGATGATTTGGTTTTTTGCATTTTTTTCATCAATGTTTTAGTTATGGCATTTTCATCTTAGATAACTATTGTATATCAGTTGTTCGATAAAATGCCACTAGATCCATATATATATTTGTTTAGTCCATATTGAGGCGGCTGAATTAAAATCCGTGCAATCCACATTCGGACTAAATATCTTTATTGAACACATGATTTTGTGAAAATATAGAAAAAAAATGAAAAACAAATTTGTAGATATTTGACAGACCTATATAGTTCTGTGGTGAGATGGAAATATATAATTTTGCCTAAAATGTTAACCTATTTGATTTATGGTTATCAGGTTGGTTTTTTGTATAATAAATGTAGTAGCAAGTAGCAAGTAAGCGAAGAATCCATACTGACAAAATCAACATAATCAACTAAAACCTGCAAGTTGTAATTACATAACCAGTAATTGGTTTTCTTTCTAGTATATGATTTAGTTGACTACTACCTTTGTTGATTGTAGTAATTGAGGATTTCTGACATGAGTTCGAGCCGCTTGACACCATCAACGAGAAGCCTAGACAATCCAATATATTGTCATTGCAATCTGTAATGTTAAATATATACTTACTACAAAGCTTATAATCGCAGAAGAAAAATCTATAGATGCCACCGAAACAGATTGGAATATGATTGTAAATTTTTTAAGTGGTTTGATGAAGAAAATGATGAACTAGAAGATATGAATCGCTTAAGGAGTGCAAATGCATCAGAAGTTCATTCCAAGCATGCAGTCTGAGTTACATTTGAATCACTTCAAATAAAATTCTTGTTGGTTATCCTGATTTTGCTTGTTGCTATTGTTGTTGCCGTCAATTCTCTATCGAAGACTTCTAATTGCAAATGAATGTAACTTAGAATGTTACATAAGAAACTTTTGTGTCTTATGTTTTAATGAAAAGAAGTTAAAGTTCTATCATTATTTGTATATGATTTTATTACTAAATATAAAAGTTGAACTTCTGTTGTGAATTATAAGTTGAAGTTCTATTGTCATTTTTTGTACCACCAATCGTTTTATGCTTAAAAATTTTAGTAAGCTTTCATTATGAAAAGGTCACCTCGATGAGTGCAAAACTGTCTCGATAATATCTCTTGTTGAATCCAAGTATTCTGTTATGAAAGTTAGCGTGCATTATTGCTTACAAATACATGTGATATTGATGAAGAAAGAAGGAATGTTGCGGTCAAGAAGATTCATCAATCTGCTATCATGATAGATTTTATAAATTAGCGATTGTTTGATTGTTGCTGTATTTTATCTTAATGTATTCTAATAGTTCTGCATTTCCGTGTAGCCTGCAAGTTCGTTTCCTATTTTTGTTAAATAAGAAACTAGATTGAACATGACAGATAAGAGAGCTCAGGCATGGCAACTAGTAATGGTCGTGCCTGGAGACAATGTTTTTTGCAATTTTTTTAAGAATCAATAAAGGAGTTTTTCATTGTTATCTTGAAATTAAGAATAAATATCTATTGTTGTATTTGTATTCATTCTACAATATCCATTTTGGCATTGAAGTTGCTTCACAATAAATAATATTTCTTAGAATACTTTCTTTGCACAAAATGAATCTAAATATTCATATAAAGTATATATCAACAAATCTTGAACTACATAAATAACTCCTAAAGATAGAAAATCAGCATTTCTTTCAAAAGAGCAAAAAAACATCAGAACTGAAGGGAACATAAAAAAATGTTATCATTTAAATTCTTCCTAAGATATCGGTCATTCTTATAGACCAGAATTAAATTCTGCCCCCCCCACCCCCCCCACCCCGAATGTGTATCTTTGCACATATTATTACTATATATCTTCTCCTTCAATGCTTATAAGCTCCTTGCAAGTGCTTTTATTGTGACCCAAGAGTTGCTGCGACCATATTTAAGACTTATTTTTTTATTTCTTTGCACATTCTAAGAATTTTTTATTCATCTTTTCTTTGGTCGGCCATGAGGCCTGAGTGTAACAGGCGGAAAAACAATCTTGCCATCATTGAGTATAGACCACTATTTCTTTTCCAGAAGTGTTGCAATAGCTCCATCATACACAATTCTGTACTTACACAATATATTGTAGTTAAGACAAATGGCATTAACATAAGAATTAATTGAATAAGATAACAAACCTATAGCTGTAGTAGTGCTTATCCATATATGTGTGCCACAAATTGTGATGGTTTGTTCCAACAAATGTTCCATGCACACATGGTAGATCATATAATTGCCAAAAACCCATAGGTACAGAAATGGTTCTTTATGTTTACCTCATGATGCCCAAAACTTCCTTCAACCTTGACTTTTGATAATGTTGACTCGCGTCTAATGAAATATTCTTTTTTTATTGTAACATCTCTAATATAGCCCTCTACAAACGGAACTAGAGAGCCCTTCAAAGAAGTAGAGTGTAATTTCCATTGTGATCGTTATTCCATCAACATTCCCCTTATCATGTTGATCAAATCCACAATGGACTTACTCCTTGCCTCATCTATCCATGAATTGAAGGATTTGACCATGTTATTTGTGTTGTAGTAATTCTTAATATGCTTTGAGAAAGTAACTTTCGACTACTTACATGTCAAAGAACTTAGCTACGAATAAACTTCAGGACTCTACAACACTCTACAACTTCTACAATCTGTGGCTATCATCACAATAATTTTTTTTTTAATATTCTTCTAAAGGTGCATCATATAAACTTTGTGCTCAGTATTAGGAAAGACAACCTTAATCGCTTCACCTAGCCCTTTCTCCATATCTTATATAAAGGCTAAATGTTATACATTAATACTAAAAACTTGTGCCAAATTCACGAGACACATTCTCTTTGATTCAGATTCTGCAACGTCGAATGCAATAGTGAAGAAACAATTATTCACATCCAAATACTTTGCGGATAGTAGTACTCCTAAATACTTTGAGTTCAAATGACAAGCATTAATGCTAATTAAATATCGACATCCAGTAAAGAACTCATCAATGCAAACTTTGAAACTAACAAAGAACCACTTAAATGAGTGATTTTGGTTGACACATAAGTACATTATATAGGAGTTAAGATTCCTATTGATTAATTCTAACTTTAGTGTGGACATCAACTTGTAGTTATCATCTACTGAATCAAATATCTGCTCTCTTACTAATTCCCTAGAACATCATATTTTCATATATGGCAAAGACAAACCAAAAGTTGTATCTAAATTATTGCCTATGTTCTTTTGTGTAATATCAAATTCTTTTTTATAATATCTTTGATTTCATGAGCAATCCAGGTAGCAGTTGTTTGCTTATTTCTAGCTCTGTTTACCTGCAGACATAAATGTGAAGCTTGTAATTTTTTAACTTCGAATGAATGACCATCTGAACATAATGAAACAAATATTCTCCATGGACATCCATGACATGGGCATGTATCAATAACTCTTGATTTATCATTAGTTTTAATCTTGATACAAAAGTTATGTACAATTATATTGAAATGAATAGCTTGTTTAAAACTTGATAAATCCTTAAAATACGAACCAACACATAAAGAATGCATTTATTCAACCTGAGCCACAAAGCCACCATCACACAACCCATCTACTATTATTTCATTATTCACCCTGCTGCTCACACTTAAATCTTGCATATCACCATATTGAATGTCATCAGCATTCCTCAAATTTTCTTCAAGATCTTTCAATATAACCACCACCTCCACTTTATTTCCATTACATGAATGTGTAAGCATGTCCATTACATCTCTATCATTACTGATCGACATATAAATTTTAGGCGTTATTCCATTAATATGATAATGTATGTCATAGGGTTGACCCCTAAGCCATTGTCAAAGTGCTTCAGTTTGTTACTTCAATAGTAACAAATTAATATCACCTCTCACGAACTTCAAAGTTTTTTTACTTATATAGACATATTTCATCCTACTTTGGCCCTTCGTAGCAACCCACTATCATCCATATTTGAAGACAATATAATATAAATTGTTGCAATCCATATTTGCGAGTTCAGTAACTAATGAAAAAAATTTCAAGCAATCAGTATGAACAAGAATAAAGAATAGGAAAATATAAGGAGAACTAAAGAATATTTACAATCTCTACAGAAGGCTAAGTTCAAACAAATTGTTTCCACTTCTATAAAAATTCTTCGATCTAAATAGAATACTGAATAAAGAAATTACCTAAATAAAGAAATTTGCAAGAAATTTCTGAACCGTGGACGTTTGCACTGACGTGATAAGATGAGCATCAATCCGATGAAAAGGAGAGAATGGGATCTGCTCTGTTTATTGAAATGGAGGTTGTATTCATAGAAGACACAACACGAGAGAGCTGCTCAAAGATATTTCCCGCGCGCGAAAGGCTTTTCGGACGTTTGCACCAGTGTGACAAAGATAAGCATCGGTCCGTTGGAAATGAGAGAAGGGGAGCTGCTCTATTTATCAAAATGGAGGTTGTATTCGTAGAAGACGCAATGTGAGAAAGCTGCTCGGAGATGTTTCTTGCTTGTAAATGGCTATTTTCGCGACTTGGTTTCGACCGGAGAAGATAGAATGTTATGTTTGATGAGGGATATGTTATTACGGTGGTGAAAGAGTAAAAATTAAAGTTTAAGTGTGAGATAAGTAAATAGAGATGTTTTGGGTATACAAAAAATCCCTAAACTTTTATGCTTTGTCTGGAACCATTTTTTTATTGCTTTCTAAAATAGTTTTTTTATATAAAAAATTTTTGAATTAGAAAATTTTGTATTAAAAAGCTGATTTTGAAAGCATTAAAAAAGTTATCTCAAACAAAATCTTAAACATCCTTCGAGTTTCCAAAAAAAAAAAAAGCCTGAAGCTAATTCCAAAGTGTTTTAAGTGATTGTTTGGCCACCCTTCAATCCCTTGTGATGTTTTGTCTACCGTTTACTTATAATGCTTTTAAATATATAGAATAAAATGCCTAAATATAATTATATTTGAATTTTTTTTTTAAATTAAGAGAGGAAATATCTTATGGATGACTTGGTGAGATCTTTTAGAATAAACATTCATTTGATGAGGAGATTTGTGTTCTTATTTTAATTTTTAATTTGTTATATTTCTATTGCCCATTATCTTCCTCTCATCTCCATTAAATAGGGTCTTATTTTTTTACAATCATAATGAAAAAAACTATTTTGTATTTTTTGACAATCACTATAAAAAAAATTATTAGCAATTGACTCTATAATTATCAAATTTTTTTCATACGATTATTATTATTAAGCTCATATGCTTGTGAACGTCTGATTGTTATAATTTCTATAACAAAAATCAGATCATTGTTCTCAGCTAGTATAATCTCATCTTATTTAATTGTGCATATCTTTCATTATATAATGATTTCTTAAAATTGGATTAAACTTCATGATTTTTTATTATGTAAGAATAAATTTTGATGATGTATATATATATATATATATATATATTGGGGTGCTGCTGAGGCTGTCTCCCGCTATTAGACTCAGCACTCACTACTCAGTCCTCTCCCCATAGTTCCTTCAAAGCATTCGTCTTGAGATCTTCGACTCCTAGAGAAGCGGAGCCGCACTCAGCTCCTCCTTTCTCTCTCGTCCCTCTTTCACTCCTATGGCCGGAGGTCCCGAAACCCTAGAAGGGGACTGCCTTCAGTCTTCGACATCCGCAGCCACCCACACTCCTCTCCTAAATCCCAGTGAGACGGACCTCGATCGCTCTCTCCGCCGGCTCGAGGTCTTTCTCTCCCTTCTGGGCTTCCACTCCCACTCATCTATTCTCAAACTCCTCCTCTGCGCCTCCGCCTTCCTCCTCCTTGGCGTGGCCGTCCCCGTTTCGACCATTATACTCACCCTCTGCCCGCACGGAGGGTGCGACAGCTATTGGATCGAGCGCTTCGAGGTCACCGTGCTTGTATTCAGGGTGTTGCTCGCCGCAGTATCCCTCGCATGCGTATCCCGTAATCTCTACAAGTATGGAATCCGCAGGTTTCTATTCGTCGATCAGCACCACGGCCAGGCTGATCGATTCCAGAAAGAGTATGTTCGGAAGATCCAGGTATGATTGTGCGCAACAGGAAATTGGTTCTTAAACCTAGGGATTTGGATTCATCGGTTTGCTTCTTTATCCTTGATCTAGTTTGTTTTAACAAATGAAGCCCAACTTCAGTAGGTTTGGTAAACTATCCTTCCTCCGTTTTTTTCTCTCTTTAAATTTCTTCTTCTAGTTGGAAAAACCTCCAAAGATGACCTCTTTAGCAACTTAGCTGTCCTGCTAAAGCTGTTGGCTAGAGTAACAAATTTCCTGTGTCATGGAGGAGTAACAACGTAAGCGTTATGTTTTTTTTAACCTTAGGTTTGAGAATCAGTGCTTCATGCTTCTTATAGTGTTGTTATCACTATTTCTTAAAAAAAATAAAAAATTAAAAATTAAAAAAAAAATTGCTTCATGCTTCTCCAGGTTTCCTAGATACAATTTGATTGTACCATGAGGATCTATTTGTAATGGGCTGGTTAAATTTATTTGGATCGGACCAGTTTTCTTTTTAACTTTGATTCATTGTTTTGATGTTATGAACTGGAGAAGAAAAACATCATTTTCCCTGGTAACTGAAATATCCAGTCATGCACATATAGGTGAAGATCTTTTGCGATAATAAGAGCTTTATTGCATAATTTCACCTTCACACACACTCCGAGTGACCTGCTGTGAAGCTTTTGAAGCAAAAAAAAAAAAAATGTCGTGATGGTTAGGTCTACTTGAGCATGATAGGCATATAACAATATCCATTTGGCGCTGATAAGATATAGCACTATCTGTTTGACTCTGGAATTGGAGGAGTGTGTCCTGCGTAATTATGGCTGTGAATGAGGAGTCCCTTATAGGAATGGTGATGGAGACATCAGAGCTTGGAAAGTCTATCAGAGACGTGGCCGTCGATCTATGGCCACGATTGAGTCGATGTACTTCTGAGTCGTATTATGTATTTGTCTTTTATTATTTTATGTTGTATTTGTTTTAGTAGTTTTCCACTTTTACCCCTTACTTAAAGGAGTTCGTGTGTAATCCCATAGGGCATTGTCGTCTTTTTATTTTGAGTCCTTTGTACGAGGCTATATATAGCCCTCTTGTTCTCCTTTCATGTTTAATGAATGAATGATAAAATTTTTCCATTGCTTGAGTTCTTTATGTGATCTTGAGAGTGCTTGGGAGAGAAACCCCTAGGAGAGGGAAATTAGATCACCCACCAACCTTGGAGATAGCCGGGTTCGTGGTTCTTCTTCCTATCTCTTTGTTCCCCTTCCTTCATCCGCTAGTCGCCGGCCTAAGGCCATCCCAACCCCTAGGCCGCCGACCACTTAAATCCCCACCACCACCCGCCGCCTATACCCAACCCCACCACCACCCACCACCTAGACCCAATCCCACCCCATCCACAGGCAACCTCCACCGCCGGCCCACCCCTTGGCTTTTCCCCATCTCCACTTGCCACCAAGTCTTTCCTAAATTAGATTTCATAATTTTGATAACTCTATTAATGATCAAATTCAAATCAATTTGAATTTGAAATAGTTACCTTATTTATAAATCTTATTTTAGGAAACTTACTAAATCAACTCCTATTTAAATTTTGAATTAAGATGTGATGTAGAACGGATATGGGGGGAGGGGTCATTTGAAAAATTAAAATATGAATTTAATTTCAGATTTCAAAAAAATTGGAAGTGGAGGGAAATTTGAATTTCAAATCACCTTAATTGGGGAGGGATTAATTAGAATTTGATGAGGGATGGGGGCCGGCAGTTACTAGGGGTGATTGGAGTTGATTGAGGGCCTTAATGGAGATGCATTAATTAGAGTGGAGGTGAGAGAGGGGGCCGACCATATGGAGAGGGAGGAGAGGTGTCCACATACAATGTATGTAGATCAATCATTAAATAGAATCGGGGGAATTTAATCTGAAATTAATTTCAGATTGAGAGTAATTGGAGGAGGCTTTGAAAAAGTTTTGAAATTTGAATTTATTTGAATTCAAAATTGAATGACTTTCCAAATTAACAAAATCTAATTTAGGAAGATAATCAAGAGGGAGTTTGGATGGATTTTGAAATTCAAATTAGATTAAGTTGAATTTAAAATCTTTCCAAATTAATGGCAACCTAAATAAGGAAAGAGGGATTTTTGGAGGGAAGTGGGGCTAGGGAAGGAGGTGGCTGGCAGGTGGGTGGAGCCATGGTGGATTTCGGCCAAGGGGAGAGGATGAAGATGGCGACTTGGAACAACAAGAAGGAACAAAAACAAAGAAACAAAAGATAAAAAATAAAACCGCGAACTTTGGACTCTTCCGAAGACTGACGGGTGATATGTTGCCCTTCTCCAAGGGACTTCAAGTCATGAGCTCGAACCCATCCCGCGGCTGGTGAAAACTCTGATTCCTTCCCATAAGAATCTCACTAACATCCTCCCAAAAGAACAAAAGTTCAAAACATAAATTTTATTATAATTCTATCATACCTAATACAAGAGAATGAGCCTCTATATATAGGTCTCAAAAGAAACTAAAGGACAAATTTGCCCCTTAGGCTTACATAAGACAAGACTCTTAAATAAAAAGGGTAAACAAGAAAAAAAATAAAATAAAATCAAAATACAATTAATAAAGTAAAATAAAACGGAGTGATCTTTGCTGTCAATCTTCGACTATTCCTTTGAATATCGTCCACCGTCGGATGTCCGCATCAAGATGGGATGAGATCTTTCTTTTCAAACTTAATTTAATAATTTAAGTAAGCATTGAATGCCTCATTAAACCCCTCCCTCTATAGCTGCCGGCCCCCGTATGGGTTTGAATTAGGAATTGTTTCCTAAAAGCCCACCTCCTCTCTTGGAAACAATTCAAACTCAATCCCCGCCCCTTTGGCCATGCCCATACCTATTTAATTTCTTTCCAAAGATCTTCTCTCCTATTTGGAATTAAATTAAATCCCTTCCCCCCTCTATTATTGCCGCTCCCTCTCTTCCCCCTTTTCTTAATTTCTCCCAATCAAGGGATTAATTTGGGAATCGCTTGAATCACTTTCCTCCTCCAAAATCTCTAGTGGAGCTTTCAAGGGATCACCATTTATCTTCGTCTATACATCTTTCTATCAAAGCCAATGAATGGTCAATCCATAGGTTGACTACGGATTCACTTACGACGAGCAATGATACGTCAACATCCTCCACTCCCCCTTCTTCGATTTCAATCCGGAAGTTGATCGTTCCATCGAAGAGTACGTGGATCGTATTATCTTCACGCTATCAGAGGCCATTGACGAGCAACTTGCCAACGCCCAGTGGAAAATCGTTTCCAGACCTTCCAAAGGGTGAACTTCTTCCCCTTTTCATTTACTTTCATAATCCACTAATCTTGTAGGTGGTGACAAGGCACAAGGAACCGTTCTTCGCCTTCTGCCTCTGCTTAGTAAACGTAGGATTGAGCGTGCTTTCTATGTTGCTATCTTATTATTAGATTAAAGATTTTTGTTGAAAACTACTTGTTAAAACTGAGAATTTAGAGGGAAAAGCTTGTCTTTATTCATTACAATCTTCCCTATTTATAGATCTATACAAGATATCCTAATGAGGAAATAATAAATTGCAAATTTTAATACACAAATAAGAAAATAAAATCTTTCCTAAATTCGTTCCCACGGATTGATCTTTATGTCCGTCGGATCCTTTGTACTAGGAACGGCTGGATTTCAACACTCCCCCTCAAGCTGGGAAATACGGATCTGTCATTCCCAGCTTGTCAATCATACGGAGAAAAACAGAACTGTCCAATCCTTTAGTAAGGAAATCTGCAAGTTGATCCTTTGATGATACATGGTCAACACTTACTAGACCACTGTTTAGTTTTTCTTTAATGAAATGTCGGTCCACTTCTATGTGCTTGGTCCTGTCATGCTGGACTGGATTGTGGGCTATGCTGATTGCTGATTTTTTGTCACAATGTATCTTCATGGGCTCATCCCACTTAACCTTCAGATCTTCTAGGATTATTTTGATCCACAGTGGCTCACATATTCCCAAGGCCATAGCTCGATATTCTGCTTCTGCACTAGATCTTGCCACCACATTCTATTTCTTTCTTCTCCATGTAACTAGGTTACCTCCAAGAAATGTGCAATACCCAGAGGTAGATCTTCTATCAACCGGTGATCCTGCGTAGTCAGCATCTGTGTATACTTCTAGAGTCATTCCATGATCTCTCTTAAAGAGAATTCCTTTTCCTGGTCTTCCTTTAAGGTAGTGCAATATCCTGTCTACCGCTTGCATGTGAATCTGCTTTGGATTCTGCATAAACTGACTGACCATGCTTACAGCAAATGCTATGTCCGGTCTAGTGTGAGAGAGGTAGATCAATTTCCCTACAAGTCTCTGGTAGGCTCCTTTATCTACATCTGGATCTTCTTTAGCTTCTCCCAGTTTAAGATTAGGTTCTACTGGTGTTGGTGCTGGCTTACAGGCAAGTTTACCTGTTTCTCTTAGAAGATCTTTGATGTATTTCTGTTGTGAAATGAAGATTCCTTTGCTGGAGTGAGCTACTTCAATTCCAAGAAAATATTTTAGTCTACCAAGTTCTTTGATGTCAAATTCCTTAGCCAGATTTTTCCTTAAACTGGCTTTCTCCTCTTCATTACTTCCAGTCAAAATAATATCATCAACATACACTAATAGTATTGTGACTCCCCCTGAGTCTGAGTGTTTGAAGAATAGTGTATGATCCCCTTGACTCTGTTGATACCCATTCAAGAGCATGAATTTAGAGAATTTTCCGAACCAGGCCCTTGGTGATTGTTTGAGCCCATATAGAGCCTTTTTCAGTTTGCACACCTTGTTACCTTCAGATTTTTCTTTAAAACCTGGTGGTATTTCCATAAATATCTCTTCTTCTAAGTCCCCATGTAGGAATGCATTTTTCACATCCAGTTGTTCCAGGTGCCAATTGTACTTGGCTGCTAGTGAGAGTAGTATTCGGACAGTATTCATCTTAAACTACAGGCGCAAACGTTTCTTGGTAGTCAATGCCGTACGTTTGAGTAAACCCTTTTGCCACTAGTCTTGCCTTATATCTCTCCAGTGTGCCATCAGCTTTGTATTTTACTGAGAACACCCATTTGCAGCCGACCGATTTTTTCCCTATCGGTAGATTGACGATCTCCCATGTTTCGTTCTTCTCCAGGGCCTGCATTTCATCCCCTTCTCCTTCCATGACGATTCTTTGTTCATCACCATTGCTGAGCTTTCAACTGTCTTTGGTTCTAACATTACTCCTCGTCGACTTTCTTCTGCGCGGATGAGAGAAATGGTTTCGTTGAGTGATGGCGTTTCCTCCTTGCCAAGGATCTTAACTCTAACTTGGTCAAATTCTGCATTAAGTCCTGCAAGAAAATCATAAACTCTATCTTTTTCAATAAAGTTCTTTAGGATCGCAGCATCCTCCGGACATCTGGTTTCAATGCACCTATAGTGATCAAGTTCTTGCCACAGATTTTGTAGAATGGTGGCATATTCCGTCACAGTCTTGCTCCCCTGCTTCGTGCTTCCAACTTTGACTTTAACTTCAAAGATTTGGGCCGCGTCACGAGCTTTGGAGTAGGTTTGTCTGGCAGCATCCCATATGTCTTCTACCGTTGAAAGGAACATAAATGTGTCACTAATTTTTGGAGTCATGGAATTTCACATCCATGACATAATCATGGAGTCTGCTTCATCCCATGCCCCAAATTTGGGATCTCCTTCTTTTGGTCCTTCTCCAAGGAGATGATGTATTTTACCTTTCCCTTTCAAGTAGGTCTTCACAAATTGAGACCACTTCAGGTAGTTCTTCCCATTTAGACAATAGGAAGGTTGAATGGTTTGAAGATCACCTCGTCCTTGGTGCACCATCAACTCCTCAGTTTGTTCAATACTCTGAGAGGAATTAATTTCTGACATTATGATAGTAATTACGACTATCTGTATGTCTGTGGTTAGCAATGAAGGCTTCCCAAAGAAAATTTCTCTTGTTCGACAATAAAGGTCGAAATAAGTTTTTTTTTTTGGACTTACTAAAAAACAGCCGAGCCTCTTAAAAGGCACGGGTCAGGCTCCTCCACCAAGCGGGATCGGGAAAGAGCAGACGGACCGAGACTCCGTGCGGTTCCTGCCGATCGAGTGGAAGAGCCGCGAAGGATCGGGCTTCCGTTCCCTTCTCGTTCAACTTCGTCGCTTCGCCGGAGTGCAAAGTTTGCCCAAGTAGCTTCTTTGGCTCCTTCGTTGTTGTTCGACTATCCTCCGATGACGTCCTGTCCTTCCTGTTGGAGCGGAAGTTTAGAACGGTGCTTCGACACGTCTCAACTTCCGATTTCAGTGTGCGGGGAATCGTCTGTCCTGGACGTGCAATCGGAAGGACGTGCGATAGGAAGGGAAGGGACGAGCGGGCTGCTTCGCTCCTTCGTCGTCTTTCCTCTTTTGACGGATCAGGTAGACGCTCCTTCGGCTCGTTCGACTAGCTCCTTTGACAACTTTGGCTTTCCTCTCGGATCGGAAGTTCCGATCAGAAGTTCCTAAAGAATGGCGATTAAAGCCGTTTGCTCTGATACCATGTTAAAACTGAGAATTTAGAGGGAAAAGCTTATCTTTATTCATTACAATCTTCCCTATTTATAGATCTATACAAGATATCCTAATGAGGAAATAATAAATTGCAAATTTTAATACACAAATAAGAAAATAAAATCTTTCCTAAATTCGTTCCCTCATTATGGCGTGATCCATGAGAGTATCCCACGGATTGATCTTTATGTCCGTCGGATCCTTTGTGCTAGGAACGGCTGGATTTCAACACTACTTAATTCGCATGTTGTTGAAATTCTATATTGTTTTGATAATTCAAGCGTTTATCATGTAATTTGGCCTAAACGTAATGTCCGCTCTTACGTTTTCTCTTTTATTTTTAAATAGCTAATAGTCTTAATTGTTCTTGTTCTTGTTCTTTTCAAAATCGTGCAAGTTCTTAACGCATTCATTTAAAATCATTGTAGTCCTGCATCAAATGGTTATGAATGAAAAGAGTTTGATGTAAAGTCCAGGTAAGATGCATTGCTAACTAAGTCAAAATTTTGATTTGATTTTTGCAGAGGTTTATCTGCGATTGTAAGCTAAATTTTTTAAAAAAAATTTTGACTACCAGTTACGCACTTCTTTCATGCAAGGGTGAAAAACTGAAAATAAACTTATTGTCTTTTTAGATCAACCGGTCAATTGACCAAAGAGGGATAAACATAGCAGCCATTCAGAAATAGAGAAATAAATTATCTACTTTAAAATTGGGGACCTGTGCTCTAATGATTGTCAATTAGTAACGATACTGATGTGAGGAGATAATCGTTGGAAGAAGAGGATGCAAGAAGGAAATCTCAATCCAGGGAATAAACCAAGCACTAAACTTCAAAAAGAGATAATATTTATCAATTGTCTTTCCTACTACAATACTTTGCCTATTTATTGGCTAATAAGAACATTCAAGAAACCATAAGTAGCAAACTTATAACAAAATATGATAAACTATTCCTAAGGATTATTCTACTAAAGATGTTCCTACTCCGTCGAGGTCATAGGGAGGGGGATAGGTGTAGTAATCATGAGTAACCCTCCTGGATCGAAAATTTTGCATCTTTGATTCATGTCCGTTAGGTCCGCAAGGTCGTAGAATACTCTTTAGGAATAGTTTATCATAGTTTGTTATAAATTTGATACTTATGGTTTCTAGAATGTTCTTATTAGCCTATAAATAGGCAAAATATTTTAGTAGTAAAGACAATTGATGAATATTATCTCTTTTTGAAGCTTAGTGCTTGGTTTGTTCTGTGGATTGAGATCTCCTTCTTGCATCCTCTTCTTCCGACAATTCTCCCCACATCAGATGCGTGAGAAGAGAGGAATTTTAAATTATTCTTCAAAAAAGAAGCTAGTTTGTTAATTCAATCAAATTGGGAGAGTTTTTATAATTTCAGATGTTGGAATTTTCAACATCTTTGGAAAAAAAAAAGATGGCAGAACTGCACGACAACAAGTCAACACTAAATGCTTCATAATTTCCTTTAGAAGAGAATAAAAAGAACTTGAATACCTTATGACATATGTACGTTACAAATATTAGAAATGTTACAATTTTTAAATGGTAGAAGTCTTATATGTACCAGGCTCAGTAGAAGTCTTATATAATTGTCTGTTGTGCTGATATATGAGAAGAATGAAGATGCACTGTATCCGCCGTCTAGATTACTGCCCTGTCTCCACCAATCCCATCAATCAGAAAATTCTAGCTAGTTTATCCCATTTAATTTGTGTTCCTCTTTCCTTCTCATGAGCCAAAGCCAATTGTCTCTGTTAATAAACGAGTGTGCTAGCATTCAAAATGAATTCCTTTTCACCCATCCCTAATTATTTTTTCTACTGTTGATTTATATGCTATTTTTCACTCAATGCTATTTTTCAAAATGAAGGCAGGTCTAAGAAGGCGCATCAAGCCTCAGTACAAAAAGTATTCATACTAACTGGTTAGCTTCACAATCTTTAGTATATCATTAAGATTAACATGCCTTGACTGCAAAGCATCCGAACCTAAGTAGGGAGAGGACCCCCTGCAACCCCCCAACGAGATTAACAAATTGAATTGAGGTCTGAGGTAACAATACAAGCCGATTGGTCAACACAATTAAATTCCGCACAAAACTAATAGCTGTCTCATGTCACCTTTTACATTTTTTTTCCTTCTAATTATCCTATTTGTGCAATGCTGAAGGCAACAAGACAACTCATTTTCTTGATCATTATTTAGTCGCATATCTATGCCTCTGCTTTTCTCCTTTAAGTACGTTTATAGATTTTCTGCATGATTGACTTGCAAAAGCTTCTTGAGTTGCAGGCCTTATATTATTGAATAAATCTTTCTGGAATTACTTTGAACCTCTTCATGCCATCTTTTGCAGGATTTTTTCCTTCTGCTTCTTTGGTGGATACTGCCCTGCTTTATTGTGAAAGTTGTTCGTGAAATTCTCCGTTTTGGGGCCATCTCTCACGACTCAACATGGAAAGCTGCTGTGGTTTTGTTATTCTCAATTGTGTCATGGATTTACCTGACTACAGTTTTTTTAGCATCTTGCCTTCTGTTCAATCTGGTTTGCAATTTGCAAGTAATTCACTTTGAGGATTATGCTAGACTTCTAGAAACGGATATGGACACACCGGTATTTCTTGAAGAGCATGTCCGACTGCGATATAATCTTTCCAAAATTAGCCACAGGTTTCGGGCTTTTCTTTTGTCAGTGTTCTTATTTGTCTCAGCAAGTCAGTTTGTAGCTCTTATACAGACAACTGGATACAAAGAAACTATCAGCTTCACAAATTCTGGAGATTTAGCGGTAAGTTTAATTTAATTTGATAATCATTTGAAGCATTAAGTTACTTGTTTTGTCTAGAGACTCTACCTATGTATTCTACTTAGGGATGTCAATATTTGAAAACCTGACTCGAACCCGATCCGAAAATTTCGTATTCGGGTCAACCCGGACCCGAAATGGTTCGGGTTCGGGTTTAACAATTCGACCGTTTCAATAATCGGGTCGGGTTCGGGTTGACCCTTTGACCTGAAATTGAAAACTCAAGATTAACCCGTTTTCGACCCTTTTTTTACACGAAATATGGAGATTGACTTGTTTTTTGACCCGAAAGCTAACAGTCTTTTAATAGTCCCGGGTCATTCGGGTTGTGTCGGGTTAACCCGGACTTGAAATAGATCAGGTTCGGGTTTGAAAAACCGACCCATTTACAAAAATAGGTCAGGTTCGGGTTGACCTGAATAGTATCGGGTTAATTTCGGGTTTGACCAGAACCCGACCCATGACCCGAAATTGACGCCCCTAATTCTACTAGAGCTATCAAAACATCTCATCATTTGTGAACACCACGTATTTGATTCAACCCTTAAGTGAGTTGATATGGAACTATTATTTTGAGCTGTCTTCTTAATGAGATGAACACAAACAAAGCTTTGTTCAATACTGGCCGGCTTAATATTGGCTATATATATATATATATTTTAGAATCAGCTCTTTTTATGCTCGAACCAAACGAGTCAAATACGACCATGATGTTCACAGACAATTTCAAACACAAGTTGAAGACGAACATGCGAAAAACCGAACTAGCAAAATATGAACACAGCAATCTCGCTTAGGCTCACTTTATTTACATGCATATCTTCTAACATCCACATTGCAGGTAGCTTCTGTTGTTCAGGTGGTTGGCGTTGTCCTCTGTTTGCATGCAGCTGCTAAAATGTCTCACAGAGCTCAAAGCCTTGCATCTGTAGCATGTAAATGGCATGCATTGTTAACATCTTCTTCCACTGACACGTCTCAAGGAAGAACAAATAGCTCTGGGAACTTGGAGGGAGCTCAAGCAACTCCTTTGTTAATTAATTATTCCGAAAGTGATTTGGAGTCACTCGACAATGTCGCAGTACCTGCAAACATTCGACCAGTTTCTTACATGTCCACATACCACAAGAGACAAGCCCTCGGTATGTAAACTCAACTACAAACTTTTGTTTACTGCGCCAAGTTTTGTTTAGTTTTGGTTCTTTCAAAACAACTGGAAATTTTCAATTAATGATTCATTCTCTTAGGGGATCTGAATTATTAGAATAAGAAAACTCTAACCAACTGTTTTAAACTTTGTGATGATTGACTTTCTCGATTGTTTAATAGTTTTCAATTAAACATGTATTCTTTAGGCACACACAGCACACTATCAGTATCAGATAGAATTGGAAGAGCGAATTATTATGGCTTATATGAAACAATAAGAAATATTTGAAACAAAATGGATATTATTCTGACTTATATGAATGAATCAATCAGAAATGTCAAATAGAAGCCTTAGATTTTTGTATGTCATATCAACCTAAGCTTTCCATGTTTTTTCTCTTTTTCTTTTCGGTTACTAGGCCAGCACTATAGGTATTTCCTATTAACTTGCATCTTGAACAGTAAAAATAAAATAAAATAATCATCTATAATAATTTTTTAAACAAAAAAACAGTACAAATTTTAAAACAGACCAAATCGCTCTTGGAGGGGCAACATGCTTCTTTTTTAAACATTTTTTTAACCAAATATAAATCAGAGGATTTATAATTCAATGGTTGGAGAGCTCATTTGATTAGGGATTCGAACTTATGGCCTCTTCAACCACTACGAATTCATTTGGGATAGTTTTCATACTGTTTTCTATCACAAAAATTTTTTGAGCTAAAAATTGCTTTAGCAAAAATAAAGTTGTTCCAAACAAAGCCAAAGTTATAAATCCTTCTCTTTATATTTATTTAAAAGAATATTTAAAAATATGCATGTCGCTGCGAGCTGCAACTTGATTTGTTTTTAATTTTTTTTAGTTGTTAAAAAATTATGTTAGATGATTATTTTAAAAGCATAATATAAAACAGATAATACATGAATAAGCAGAATTTATATTAAATATCTGCTCCGTTGTCTCTTGAAATTTCGCATGAGCTAACCGTTTCTTTTTCTGAATAGTTTTCCTATATCACTCATGTAAATATTCTACTCTACAGCCATGTATCTTCAAACAAACGCTGGTGGGATCACCATATTCGGATGGATAATCGACCGTGTACTGATGAACACTATTTTCTTCCTGGAGATGAGCTTAGTTCTTTTTGTGCTCGGAAAAACCATTGTTTTCCCTTCCAAATGATAACTTCAGATAGTTCTGCTCAGTGAAAAAGCCTATTTCTTCTTCAGGTAACTAATTTTCTTGACTTCCTTGTAATATTTTTCACTCCAAGGCCTGGTTTTATTCTGCCTTAGGCTTCGTTTGGGACGACTTTCTCGCTGTTTCTTGAAGCAGCTTTTGAGTACAAAAAATTTAATTTTTGTACTAGAAAGCTATCTTAAGAAGCATCAAGAAAACCATCCCAAACGAAGCCTTAGTTAAATATATTTGTAAGCTTTGTAATCTATCAGAAAGCACTTATGCCACATCAATGAGAATCCTTTGATCACCTGCTTTAACGCTTATTGATCTTCCACATTAGAAAAGCTTAGGGACAATTCTAATGTATGATATAAGGGTCTGTTTGGGGTGATTAATTCTTTTTCTATGCTTAATTGATGAGTGGAGTAAACTAAGAATTATTGAAAATTCAATTAAGTAATGATGATACTTACGTAAAGTTGTTCAGGAGGTGCTATGTGATAATAAGTTGTAGAAAGTTGAGACTTGGCTTGAAATAGATACAATGAAGCTCATGATTTATATCATTGTAACAAGTAATTGCACAGTTAATTGTTATTTTGATTAACAGTGAGCTTAACAATGTTAGCTAACATATTATTCCATTGATTGATACTACACATAAATTTGTGGTAGAAGAAACATTAGCTATTCTTAGTAAGGGATTGAAATAAGTCAAATAACCTGAATTATATAGAAAAATACATTGAGATTTGTCGTAGAAAATGATATTTAGAGAAATGGAAAATCATATAGTTGAGTGTTTAAACATATAATACAGCAAAATCATCTATTACCGCCAGCATTTTCCAGCGGAAATTGATCATTTCCCGGCGGTGAAAAGCCGTCGGAAAATTCCGCCGGTAATGGGTGATTTTCCTGTTGTGATAACCATCTTTCAAACCATCAATTTTGTTATGATATCACTTTACATTATTTATTGGGGCCTCCCTATGCTTATTCTACCTATAATCCAAACTATCTTTTATGTTACTAAAAAATAGAATAAATTATGTATAAATGAAATTAAAATTACGTGTATCTAAGTGAATTTTTTGATATTTCATTGGAGTATGGTATTATCCCATGCTCCATCAAAAATCAAATATTTTCTTATGCCTGACAAGCATCCCTACCAATAAATATTTTTTTGATCTTTCTAAGAGTAATAGCAATTTTTCATCTGAGCTTCAGTTATTTTGGATTAATTTCTTCCAAACATTTCTCAAGTAGCAAAGTTTGAAGAGGGAAGTATTCGAGAACTTTATCTTCATTAAAAGATTTAACACATAATCACCCATCATTCATATTAACTTCTACCATTCACAAAATATTTTTTTTATTTACATTAATATCTATAAAAAGAAGTAATATATGAGTCAATTTTATATTTTTAATAATATAAATAAAACATTAACAATTGGAGAGAGCTGCAATAATTAACATGCAGAACAGAAAGAAGCTCGTCGCATAAATTCGATTATCACCTACCATAATTCATCTTAATTTATTGGTAAGGAACTTTGGTTACCTTAAGACCTTGGATTCAAAATTTATGTACGTAATTTATATGTTAGTTTATTTTATTTGGTTAAAAAATCTCAAAAAAAAAAAGAAGCTTTTTTTTAATACTAATAAATGATTAAATATGACTTTTTATTAAAAAATTTAATTTTATATGACATTTATTGCAATATAAAAACTTAAAATTCAAATAAGAACAATCAATAAGTAAGTTTTATAATTTTTAAAAATACAATTTATAGTTAACTAAAATGAGACAAATTCTCCAATCAAAATTTTGGCTTCTTTATTACTTTTTAAATCAATTTTTTTAGTAAAAAACTATTTTAAACTAAAAAAATTTCACTAGAAAATTACTTTAAAAAAATTACAAAAGCTACTCAAAACAAAGCCTTAAGCTTTGTTTGGGACATCTTTTTATTTATTCTTAAAGCAATTTTTTAGTATAAAAGTTAAAAAAATTTTATTTAAGAGGCAATAAGATAGCCGTCCCAAACATAGCCTTCGTAGATGTCAACCAATGGTGTCTTGCCAATGTTATTCTACTTGTGAGGAGAATACTTTCCATAATCAAGACTGTTGAGTTTATAACAAAATTTATTTTAAATACAAGCAACCAACATTAGAGCTCAGCTCAATAATATTCTATCAAAGGACAAGAGGATTCTGCAGGCATAAAAATCATAAGAATAATCATGAAAAAAACAAAAAAAGAGACAGAACCCCCAAAAAAAGTTGTTGAACAGCAGTTCTGCACCATCATTTCTCTAAAGCTAATATGAATGATCAACACATTGATAGAGTTCTCATGTTTTCCTGGGCAATCTATGAATGAAGAAAACTCAGGAGAAACTCTTTGACTTCATCTTCCATCCAAATCATATTATTTACAGCAAAGTCAGCCTTCCTCCCAATCTATGTCGTCTTCGTCATCGCCGGATGCTTCGGGCTGGGCATTCAGATCAGCAAGCTTGAAAGTTTCGCCAGTGTTGCCTGAAATGAAAAATCTCTTTCAGTTCATTCCATGTGGTATGGCAAATGAAACAAGGCCATAATTAGAGATTTTGAAATAGTAGGTGTGCATATTGTGCATTATATTTAAAACCTGCATGATCCCATAAAAAAAATATGTTTGGAAGTACGAGCGAAGGACAAGGCATGAAAGTTGGCATAAGAAGTCAGTCTCCCAGAAATTTGTAGAAGACCGGCAACAAATAAAGGAGATCAGAACAACAATATGAAACTGATAGGGAGTGGATGCAATTTTAGCAAAAATAAGAGAATGACACGAGAAATTTAAGAAAAAGAACATACAAGAAATCTTTATCATTGAAATAATTAAGAATGAAAGACAAGATACAATTAGATCTTCAATTGGAGAAGAAGTGATGGGGACATCAGAGCATGAATCGTATATCAGAGGCGTGGCCGACGATCTACGGCCACGATCGCGTCGATCTATTTTGAGATTATTTCATGTATTTGTTTTATTATGTTATTTATCTTTTATTATTAGTTATTTTGTAATCGTTTTCCGTTTTTACCCCTTACTTAATGGGAGGTCGTATGTAAGCCCTTAGGGCATTATTGTCTTTTTCTTTTGAGTCTTATGTACGAGGCTATTTATAGCCTCTATGTTCTCTTTGAAAATTAATGAATGATTATTTAAGAATTTTGTTTTCTTGTTAGAGTTCTTGAGAGAGCATGATAGATCGGACAGAGATCCCTTGGAGAGGGAGATTGGGGCATCACCCACCAACCTTGGAGACGGTCGGGTTCGTGGTTTCATATCTTCGATTTCCCTTAACTCTATCTCCCACTTTTTCTTCACGATCTTCTTCTCCCTAGTCGTTTCCTTCCACCCACCAAAACACCTCCTACATCTCCACCTAACCGCCGGCCTCTTACCCGACCCCGTTCAAACCGCCGGCCTAGCTCCCTCCCCTCCCCCATTGCCTACCTCGGATACTTCATAATTTTGGATTGTCATAATTCTGTTGGTCTTTGAATTCAAATTTCCCCAAATTTGAAATTCAAACTCTTTCCTAAATTATAAAATCTATTTTAGTAAAGTTTTCAAATTTTCCCTACTCTTGATCTTTCCCTCCAACATCAAATTGCCACTAAACTTTTCCTAAATTAACCTTTCATAATTTAGGTAACTATTAAATTCAAATCCATTTGAATTTAAACTAGTTACCTAAATTATAATCCTATTTTAGGCAACTTCCTAAGTCAGCCTATTTGAAGTTTGAATTAATTTGGATAAAATCTTTTATTCCAAATTTAATTCCTTAATTCAAGATAGCATTGAATGCCTCCACAAATTCCTCCCTACCTCCCTATAGCCGCCGGCCATGCTTGAATAACCGCCGGCCCCACCCCACTTTCCTTGCTTTGAGTTTCCTAATTTAATTTGAATTAATTTGGGAACAATTTGGAATCCAAATTAATTAAATTTAAGATTCAAATCCTTTCCTAATTCTATTAAACTATTTTAGGAAAGTTTTCGAATTGAATCCAATTTGAATTTCAAATTAAATTGGACCCAGTTAAATCTTTCCTAATCTCTAAGCCCAAATTTAGGAACCCCATCACCTCTTCATAAATCCCTCCCCACTCATTAAAACCGCCGGCCCCTAGCTCTTACCCGGCCCCTCTCCTCTCTCCCTCCCTTTAATTACTCTCAATCAAGAGGATAATTATGAGGTGTTTGAATTGAAATTTCCCTCCACCTAAACCTCCCAAATCTGAACCCAAGTTCCCAAACCACTTTCCCTCATGGCCGGCCACTTCATCCCCCTTCTTCCTTAAGGGTTATCGAGATAAGCTCATCCCTCTTAATTGGAGCCTCCAAGGGAAGTACCAACTAGCATGCTCACCACCTTCAACACTAGAGAAACTTCTTTCTCTCTAAGTTGAACCTTCAAGGGAACTACGACGAAGTTCTTCAACATCTCGGCTAAATGTTTCCCGACTTTGACTAAGGTGAACTTCTCCCCTCTTATCACTTACCTTCATAATCCCCTAATCTTGTAGGTGATGACAAGTCACAAGGAGCCGTGCTTCACTTTTGCCTAAGCTTAATAAACGTAGGGTTTTATTTCGCCGTTGCCAAAGCTTAGTAAACATAGGGTTGAGTGCATTGTATTTGCTTCTAATTTTATTGTTATATTAGAGATTCTTGTTGAAAGCTATTTACTTAGCATGATTCTTGAATTTCTAACTAGTTTTGATTTTTCCAAGTGTTTGGCAAACGTTTTAGCCCAAACATAGGCACCCCTCTCTTGTTTTATTTTATCGTTTGGATTGATAATAGTTTTAATCTTACTTGCTTAATTCAAGAATTCGTGCAAATTCTATTTCATTCATTTAAAGCATTTAGTTCTACATCAGGAAGATCCGACCCTCCCAAATTCCTAGCCATCGGCTAAAGCCCACTCAACCTAAGAAAAACTAATTCCAGTAAAATCAAGCATAATCTGAAATCACCTGATAGTTGGCCTTAAATAGGTTCTCCTAATTCCCTCCCAAATCAGCTCACTTTTTCTAAATAATTCCCTCTCAAATTTGAATTCAAATTAAGTCTCTTTCCCGAATTAATTTCCTTTTAATTGTAATTAAAATTTTCCTAAACAATTCCCTCTTTCTCTTCTTGCCTGCCGCCCACCCTAGTAGGGCTCATCAGCTCAGCCCGCAACCCACCATAGGGCTCATTAGCTCAGCTCACTTTTCCAATGAAGATACTCATTTTTTATTTCCTTTTTCTTTTTCATAACGTTTTTCTTTTAACGTGCACGAGTACATTGCGTCCCCAGCTAGTACCGTAAGGGAGTGTGCTCCATCAGTTAACACATGCAAGAATATTATATCATATCATTTCATTTTACTTTCTATGAATATGTAAATCATGAGATAATTATTTTCATTTGATTCAACATGATCAATCATTAAGTATGAAAAAAACGAATCATAATCTAATTTATAATAAATACTTAATAAGCAATAAGCACATATCAGTATCTTTCAATGCATTTAATTCAAGAAAAGAAACAAAATCATTACTTTAATTAAAAGACATGAGTACTTGCCTTGAACTTAAGAAATGCGCTACTTTACTTTTACTCTTTATTTCGAGGTTAAAAGATTATCACCTATTAAAGGCTTCCAGTGCCCTCTCCCAATTATGAAATCTTCCACCGTTGACATTAATATTTAATTTCATCATTTAGCACTTAACACTTTATAATTCCATAATAATTCCAAAACAAATCATTAAATTGATTTGACTAACATGTTTAGGATAATTTTGAATACATCATTTATCATAGCATTAAATGGATCTAATTCATTCCAAAAGTCCTGTTAAATCACAATAATTACCTCACCAAACCTTTCTCTCATTCTTTGAAATTCCTCCTTCCTCCACCGTCGAACTAAAGTTTATATTACTTGAATTCTTCCGACATAAAAATAAAAATGTATTTCTTATTATTTCTTCAACCATAGGAACAATAAATGAAAGTATATAACATCAACTAAATCACTTACTTTTTCATAAGAGGGAATTCCAAATCCCAAATTCTTCTTACCACTTTTCCGGATTTTCTTCCCTTATTTTTAACTGAACATTCATCCTTGCTTAGATTAGAAATCACATGATGATTTGCACAGAAAATAATAAATTAAAGAAATCGACAAACATACCTTCTTCTTTCTTCTTCTTCCTCTCTACCCCTCTTCTCTCAGTTTGCTTCTTAGCGATAACAACGAAAAAGGAACGAGTGAACGAAGATATGACTCGCGACGAGTCGCTATTTTTTCCCTCGTGCGCGATCCTTGCTCCAAACCACAAACTGAGCCCATTCGGAATCTACGCGCACGCGTCTGGTTCGCCTGGGTCATCCGCTCCAGTTCTATTCGCGTGATACTGCTCACCCGCTTGATCGCGCTCATCCGCTTCTTTGTCTGAACCAGCTATTTTGTTAGGGCCGGTTCAAATGAATCGGCCGGCTGAACCGGTTCTTACACCCCATAGTTAGCCTTAAATAAGCTCCCCTAACTTCCTCCCAAATCATCCCCCTTTTCCTAAATAGTTTCCTCTAATAGTTGGATTTAAATTAAATATCTTTTCCTAATTAATTCCCTCTCAATTATAATTAAAACTTTTTTAAACAATTCTCCCTCCCTCTTCTTGCCCGCTAACCACCCTAGTGGGGCCCGCTGGCTCAACCACTGGTCCATCAGAAACAAAATCAAAAGGAATCAGATAACAACTAATCCGCACGAATTAATCAGAGATATAAAGCCCCAACCACCAAACACCCCTAGTTCTCTTAAATTTTTAGCATCTGTATATTATCTTCAGAATCATAGCTTGGTTTTTGCTGAGCCACTTTCTTATCTCCCCGAACTTTAATGCTATCCTTTCCCCAGCTAATTGAAGTCAAACTCCGACCATCTTGAGTCATAATAGTATTAAGATCTACAATAGCTGCGTTCTACAACATGTTTCGTTAGAATCAGCTCAAGGCTTTACAAAATAAGCCGTTAATGAAATAGTGAAACAAGAGAAATAAACAAATAGGCATCGCCGTTTGAACACATAATAATAAGCTAGGTCACTAAAAGCTATTTCAGACAACAATATTTTTCTGAAATGCAATTGAACTTTTACTCAAATGCCAGTGCGGCTGGAATTTTAAAAGCAAAAAAAATAAAAAGCTATCCCAAACAAAACCTCAAGGAAGAATAATGGCTCCACTTCTTATTTTCTGGTTGAGAAGAATTAGATTTCTATTTATATAAATACCTCTCTATGAAGAGAAAAGAGAAAAGCAAAGGAAGAAATCAATTAGAAAAAAATGAAATCCAAGGAAGACAAGAAGGTCAAGAGAATTTCCGCAGGAGGAAGAATCCTTGTGACCTACTATCAAATTACTGCATCAGCACACCTTTACTGCATCATTTCTCATGTCAAACACTCCCTAACTCAATTCCATTTGGCCTAGAACATGGAAAATCTAATCTCATTAATTATTGCAAAAAACCTACATAAAACCTACTCCATAAAAATACTTGCCTAATCACCTGGTGTTACAAGAACTAAGGCTAGACACATAGCTATGATCTTCAAAACATACAACTCCTAAGCATATCCTCTTATTCAAGGATCATATCATACAGGTTGTGGGATTATGAAAATATCACATGGATATTCTGAAAAAAGATACTTACATACCAATGTTTCCATAAATTAAAAGGAAGAAAAAAACAATAATCAATAACACTGATTTTACTACCATACTTACTAAGTAACAATGCCTCAAGTTTATTGAGAAAAGAAAAATAAGATGAGTAAGAAGCCAAAAGGAAAAGAGAAGAAAGGGAATGATAACATTAGAAGAATGATTGCCTCAAACAAAGGTAGGAAACTGTTAGAAAAGAAAGCATGAAGGACTATGGTTAGAAAAAGGGAGGAAAAACCAAGAAAGAATACTAGAGCAAATGTTATTTCTTAATTCAATAATAAACCATTCTTAATCACAACACAGGACTTGCTATTTCTGATAGCAGCCAAACATTTATTGATATTGTAATCCTAATAACATTAATATAATGATAAGCATGTTCAAATGAGAAAATGGCTATTTTACCCATACAACTAATAAATAGACAAATAAAAATGATGACATAAATATGAAGCATGATTTGCCATGAAACAATCATGTGCCCATGAAGACTTAACTATGCTATAAGACAATAAATGACAAGCTAAGAAAGAATACATAAAATTAGTAAACACAAATACTAATGAATGAGGACTAGATTAGATGTTTCATATTGAATCAAAATATAATCATAGGAAAATCATGATGTCATCAGTTTGAACAACTATGCTAAGAATAAATTAAAAAGAGAAAAGAGTGACCAATGCTATAATATCAATTGAGAAAAAAAAAAAAGATAAGTTAGAAGAGATGTCTTCTAACTAAATAAGTTTATCATGTTTCAACATTAGCATATCAACTTACTCTTCTTACCTCCACTAGAAGCTTATTAAAACGCAAACTAGCTATCAAACAAGGTTGTGCAAGCTTTGTCTAGGAAAACCAGTGCTTAACACCAAACAGCAGGTAATCAAATGCACACAGCAAACAGGTCTCAGATCAACTAAAGCACATAAACAAAGCAGTGCACTTCCAGGCAACCCATGAAGCACTCGTACTAAATAGATCAATTAGATGCACTAGAAGAAAATTTACCTGTAGGAACAGCCTCTTCCCAATCAACATCATCATTTTCATCATCTGCCCGTTTTGATTTCATACCAACTTGCCGCTCATAAGGTGCTTCAAAGATGCCATTGGAAAGGTCAGATGTTGATGCCTTGTACTTCTCTGCTTCTTCTCGCAATCTTCTGGATGCAGCTTCCTGTTCTTCCTGTCTCTTGGCCAGAGCAGCATAGTAAGCCTTGAAATACTCATCCTACAAAATTTGAATTGGAACAAAAGATAAAACAATGCAACCTTAGGTAAAAGTTTTCGAATAAAAAACTAAAATCAAACGGGAAACTGCTATAAGTTTGACAAAAGAAAATTCATCAGCTGCACTAACCTGTAAGTTCTTTTCATCTTCCTTCTCAACACCTGGCTTCTTCTCATCAATAGCATATGAACTCTGATCTGACTTCATATCATGTTTAACTTCTCCTCTTTGTTCTTTCGTGAGAACCATTCCTTGCTTGATCATCCAGGGAGGTAAGACTTTAACGCTTGCAGATTTTGTATCAGGTTCAGTGCCCTCTTCTTTTACATCCATACCAGATAGTGCAACCTCAACCTACCAGCATTAGCATAACAATGACATGAAGAGAATTATGTTAAAAGAAGTAAATGTTAAGAGCTACAAAGAGGTTTCAAAGTTTCAACAGCTTCCTAAATTAACATACTATCGTCCATGACAAAACATATAATGATTGCATGCACAGACATACATCTATTGAAGCCAAAAAGCCAAATTAATTAGTGATATTATAAAAGAATACACAAAACTGGAAACTGAATGTAATCAGACTGTAAAGTAATTTCACAAACTTGAGCATCTGTATATTATTTGACATTAATCTAGAAAAAGAAAAGTCAGTTAAAGAGATTCTAATAGTAGCTTCCTTTTAAGGCCCACGATCTGCATTCATGATCAAAATTTGATTTAAAAATAACGAAGAACAGATCATATTTGTATCTATGCTTTCTGTCCTCTGTGGTATGACCATCATAAGCAGTAGGATTGGAAGGTTATCTTGCAGGCTTCTCTGTTCAAGTGGAAATTGCATAGAAAAGTAATTATTAATTAACCATTTGCAGAAATGTTATTTTCTAACAAAATTCATTGTATATGGATTGCGCATTAAACAAAACTAGATTATGTAAGCACTATGCAAAAAAATTTAAGCATATGCACTTAAGTAGAGTTTACAATTTAAAAATGATCATTCTACACACAGTAATGCAGTAAATATGATTTAGCACGTTTTTTGACCTATATTCTAATTCCAAAATTGCAAACAAGATGAAGGAAGCAAGTAGGGGCATGCTACAATGCATGCAGGATAAAATTAGAAAAGGTAGAATTAAAATGATCACATTAGGGTGACTAGGAGTAACATCATTGAAGTTGGAGTAGAGAAAAATAGACTGAAGTGATTCGAGAAGAAGGCTGGTGATGATGATGAAAAGAAAAACCAGCCTAATTACAATTTTCAGTTATTATATCAACCTTGAATGAAAAGAATGCATTTGAGTAAAACAAAACATTGACTAGATAAAAGGGAAGCATACCCTAGTTTCACCGAGAAATGGCATAGGTGTTCCACCATATCCTTGCCCCTGAGAAGACTTGGTAGAGTCGTTGGCATTAGAATCACCTGTAACACGAGCAGCTGCATGCACTCTTGCTTCCCATGCTAAGAGTCCTCCAAATTCTGGTACGGCCAAGTCCTTTACTCGTGCAAGCTGCAACATCAAGGGCTTCAACTGCTCCTGTATTAGTTGAAATTTCAGTATCAGGAACTCTAAGATTCGGGAGAAAAGTTCGAAAAGGAAACTTGCTGACTCAAAATTGTATAGCTTTATGATTTCCTACCTCATCTTAGAAAGTCCAAAACCCAAGAACAAACCAAGCAGCACCACTTCAGGAAAAAAAAATAGCAACATTTACCAAAAAAGTAAAAAAATACAGCATCAAATGTTGCAAGGCAATTTCCAACTGAAAATTATGTGATAAAATAAACAAAACAAATCTGACATAAAGAGAACTTAAACTTGTGTTACATGGATAACAGACATTAGGTTTCTCGAACTTGAATTTTGAGTCAAAATACCAAAGCGTAGAGGAGAAAATTTTTATTTAAGAGAAACTGAAATGATAAAAAATTTAATGTTCAAAGCTTATGCAGAATATGAATAGCAAGCTATTGAGTACACTTCAAGGAATAAAAATCCAAGTTATAAAACAGAAAGAAACATCATAGCTGGCATGGAACGGTCAAAAACCACTAACTCTGCCAAAGAAAGCACCTTTTGGCAATGGACAGTTCTAGGAAGGTAATTGACCCTGCCGCCTAGGCAGTTATTTTTGAAAAGCAATCAATAGCATGTCCAGGTAAACGAAAATAGTCATCTATATAGATCTTTGACATTACGTTGATACCTACGATGCAAAAGTTTATGGCTAAAGTGAGAATTGAATTGGAACAGACATTAATTTATAAGTTCAGCTTATTCACTTCATATTGACCAAAGCTCCAACTGCAATCAAGCATGATAATTAATTCAAAAAGAACCATGCGTTACAGTTTGAAAATCACGAGGAAGAGCTCCCATATATTCTACCAGAAACAACAAAACAAATCACAACGGTATCAAAGTCCAGGCATTTAGAGAGCCAAAAATCGAGACGCTATGTCTTAACTTCAAGCAGAAACATCAACAGGGAACCAGAATTATATCCAATTGCTTTTGTAATGCAAATTCAATTGGAGAGTACCAAACAACCTAGAGAGACATCTATCTAATTTATTTTAAAAAAAAAAACTTCAAGATAAAAGGGCAATTGGATAGGAATTTTATCTATTATAATTGGAAATATCAACAAAAAGATAGAGAGATCAGTAATCACAAATCAGCCACTGAGATGCTTCAATTTGTAGAAATTCAGTCACAACAAACAATTCAAAAACGTCATCCTTATGTTCAAATGGTCTCTAAGGATTAATATCACGACTCATAAAATTCTGCAAACAATATGGACGATGATAATGATCATTAATTGTCACTAATTGAGTTTCATACTAAGCCCAAACTAAGGTTGTGCACGGGATTACTCTTGAGCCTAAATCCATGACTGTATCTAAACATAACACCAAGCCTGGGACAAAGATATCTTTGAGCAGTATTATTGTTCAACTGTATCTTGAAAAGAGAAAATTCCTTAATCCACACATCTCTGTATATCTCTAAAATTCTTTACCAAATGTACTCGTTCCACAGGTTCCAATATACTCCTCACAAGAGATATATATTGAATTTGTGAAACCACTGTTATAATCGCCAAGTGTTTATGAGGACCACTACCCCCCGGGCTTGCAGTGATACTAAACTTTGAAGAGAAGGCTTTGCATCGCTCTTTAGAGAAGATCTCCAACAACCCTTAGGAAGTTAATGCTATATATGACACATATCAAGATAACTCTAGTAATTTATGGACCACTCTTTTTTATATTGAATAATTTATAGTATTTTTATTTCATTTTTAACTGCTCTTGCCAATAGCACAAAAATAACATGTTATAGTTAATTGGTGAGTCGTGACTCTTGAGCAAATGGCATAGCAAGCTTTCAAATAAAATGTGTTATGTAAGCAAATTGTATTATAATCTCTTGAGCATAACACACATAGTATGTCTTATTTTGTTCAGTTTGAGTTTTTGAGCCTCCTTAATTATTTCAATTCAAGTCTTTAGGTTTAATGGCTTGAGCATAAGTTATTTTTCAAATTTTCTAGGGTTTCGTTTATGGATTAAGCTCTTACATAGCTTTCTACCACAGCATGACTTAAGACTCTTCTTTAAGAGCTGGGATTCAGAGACCTTTGAAACCCCTCTTGCTTCAATGTTCACAGATTTTTCTCTTCTCCATAATCATAGCCACTGCTGCCTCACAAGTCACATCATCCCAGCGAACAAATGTGCTGTAGCATGACCAACGACATGAGATCCAAAAGTTATCAAGAATAACCCAATTACTCTCCCTTGTCATTATTGCAATTAGGTGCTTCTTAACAGTAACAAGTTGCAACATCTGCCATTTCTCTTCTCATTCCGCCCTCCACTGACCTCAACGGTGACAATGATTGATCATTCATTTCTAGGTAAGTAAATGCCCTAGGATGATTTCCTTGCTCTATTATTTTGCTTCTCATTCAAGTATTTCATCCCAATATAATATGCTTGTTAATATAGAGGAAATGGTACATTAGCATAAGATTTTTATGTGAGCATGTATACTTTATTAGGATGCCATAAAATGCAACCTAGCTGTGTCCTAACTCAATTCTTAGACATATAATAAGATGTGTAACTAGCAAACATTTGCCTCATCATTTTAACCAAGGTTCGATGTGATGGAAGTTGAGCATCAATCTCATTATATTTTATAAGTACTGGCCAACAATTTTAAATAAAAAAAGGTGCATATAAATTCAACTGACACGCATTATGCCAGACATTTTGGTGCCATATTCCTATATCACATTAAACATTTATTTACATCCACTGAAGCACACGCTTCCCAAGAAAACATCCATTAAAGTAGGTTTAAGAAGACTACCTCCATCTTTTGAAGCATATCTTTTAACTTTTCTCTTCGTCGCCTCCTGGCATTATCATCTCCATCTCCCATTTCATCAGCAGCAAGTTTGTCACTCTCAGCAATAAGTTCACCATTACAGCCTTCGCAGTGAAAATACTCATCAGTCATGCTTACAAGTTGCAGTGCATCAAAAGCCGAATATCTGCACATCGGCACATTTCAAAGGCTAAGAAACTTGCTATGAGTTTCAAATCAAAAGCCGAATATCTGCACATCAGCACATTCCAAACGCTAAGAAACTTGGTATGAGTTTCAAACTTGAAATACTAAATGATATTCTGGATACCTTCTCCCACAATTAGGGCATATATACTGCTGAATGGTATTCCTACTGTCCAATTCATCCTTCAACTTCTTCTTCATCCGATGCAACCGATACCTTACGACATCATGTATCTGCATTCATACCCATATATGCTGGTTTATAAATAGGTGTAGAAAGAAATTCAATATAGTTGAATCCAAGAAATAAATGGAGAAGAAAAAAACAATGAATAATGATTCCAAATAAATTATATAAAGACAGACATTATAGAAGTATTAGAGCAAAGGGAAAATAAAACAATTTAGAAACAGAAAGGAAAAGTAGCCCATCAGAAAGAATTTTAAGTGTGGCGTTTTATCATAAAACTGAGAATTCATACTTCACTGTTAGAGGCCAAAGTAAAAAATTTACGTTCTAACGCAAAGGGCCAAAGATAACAGGGTACAACAATCACAACCAATCCCGCCATCCTTGTAACACAGCAGGTGAAACAATTCTTTGATTCAGAATGCACAAGATGTTAGATTTGCCAACTCCATAACAATTTACAACTCTTATTCTAATTTTAGCATGTGACAGGCTTTTATAATACATCTTATTTACCAGCAATTCAACGCCGCATCCAAGCCAAACACTTGCAATAAGCTGTTGTTTCAAATGCCTTCATATGGGTGCACCATCCTGCCTTTACTAAGCCTTGCAAAGATTGTATGTCCCACTCTAATATCAACCTATTGTTTCCTTACAGAAACTGAACTAAACCATAACAATGGATCAACAACAACAAGCTTTTATCCCACTACGTGGGGTCGGCTACATGAATCTTTTTTCTCGATTGTGTCCTATTAAAAGTCAAATTATCATTTAAATCTAATAGAGAAAGATCATTTCTAATATTTTCTAACCAAGTCTTTTTAGGTCTGCCTCTACCTTTCTTAACATAAGTCAAATCTAATACCTCTACTTTCCTAACAGGGTCATCGAAAGGCTGCCGTTTTATGTGACCAAATCATCTAAGTCGACTCTCTCTAATTTTATCTTCTACTGGAGCTACTCCAACTTTTTCATTTATATGCTTATTTTGTATCCTATCTCTAAGGGAAAAGACACTCATACACCTGAGCATCCTCATCTCTGTCACACTTAACTTAGTATTATGCTTCTCTTTTAATGGCCAACATTCGACAACATAAAGCATTGCAGGCCTCACCACCATCTTATAGAATTTTCCCGTAAGTTTGAAGGGTACTTTTTTATCACACAACAAGCCCGATGCATTCCTCCACTTAAACCATAACAATGGATCAAACATAAAAATTAACAAATAGTTTTCCGATGAAATGCAGGCAGGAAAATAAAATAACACAAGTTTGTAAATAGTTTACGCCACATAAGCAACCATGTCATACAAAAAATGTGTCAATCTTGTTCCATATCAGTAAGAAAAATTGAGATCAGCTTCACGATTAAGATGATGCATGTAGAACAAACCAACTGTAAACCAGCAACAACTTGCAGGAAGGGACTTCTATTCCCCAGGAGATCTCGCAGTTCAAACATGCACTTCAACTTACAAAGCTAACAGTCGGCAATCCATTTAATAATAGTTTAAGATGATTCTGATTGAAACAATGGGGCACAACACATACATAGTTGTCAGGAAATGTCATGCTAGATGCAGAAGTATAAATCATGAAAAAAAAAAGACATTAATGAATGCCAATGTAATCGATATTAAATTAAGAAAAAATAATTTATCATTATTCAAAGGAAATGCATTTTAATAAGAGAATATGCAGGCATGAAGGATTAATGCTTCTCCATCAATGATAGCACTAAGGCAATTTATCAGTCTAACAGCAATAGGCCATGATATCCTTCATTATTTTGCATAAAAGGGATCACCCATATTATTTGCTGTTATGTTGAATGAGTTAATAATCATCTCACGAGAATACAAAAAAAATAAGGGTTTTAAATTTGTATCTTCTATCATATCACGGCATTATAGATTTTTATTAGAAGGTATCTAACTTCGTATTTGTTGAATGAGTAAGAGCTCAAGCCACTTGGTAACACTCACTCTAAACAAATGAATAAAAAAAACAACTAATTACAACCAAACTAATTTGGCACTTGCGTGCATAAGACTTTCGAAACCGGAAGGTAATTATTAGGTAAAGGAAGTTAGATTTTCAATGGAGGAATCAAAGAATAAAAAAAGCTTTCCCTAATCTAGCCAAGAAAAGAGAGAGAAGTCATCGCCCTCCTTGATACAAGAACCTAAGTTTTTTATCATCCCTTGGATAGTGCACGTGTGTGTGCGAGAGAGAAAGACTCGGGTAAGGCCTACTGAAAAAACTTGTTGAAGTATATTGAGGAAGTATGGATTCTAAAAATTTGCCAGGTTGATCTTTTATGTTTGTTAAAATTTAACTTTGAAGTGCGCTTCAATGGCCAAGCCCATGACATTATCAGGCGGCACTTTTCTTTCGTCTCACGCTTGAGTTGGCTGCAGACAAACACTGCATGCCTTCGAGTGCAAAATCATGCAAGAGAAGCACGGGTAAGAATAGCTCACGTGATTCACTTCTGCTTTTAGGTTTGGTTCAAATCTGAATTCAATCAACAATTCATTAACATAGAATAAAAGGGAGTATAAAAATAAGGCTAGTGATTGCAACAACCTATATATCATAGCACACTCAAAAATCATGACTTGACTAGCAAAAGTGACACTCATCTCCATCACCAGTGGCGCTTGTCTCCATCTTCATCAGTGTACCCGACTCCATCTCCATTAGTGATATGATAGGAATTACTTGGTTCACAAGTAATTCTAACCCAAACCAATCAAATTACAGCAGCAAACTGCTGTCCACAGCAGAGAAAACAGCAGGAAAACAGGGAAATCTGAGAGAAAACGCAAGAAATGGCTTGTATTTCACTAGTAATGAAAGCAAAACAAAAAAAGATACAACGTTCTTCGATTCGAGAGGAAGAAAAACTCTCCACAAGTCTCTAGCAAACCCTAGAGCCCAAGAACACCAAGAGATCTCAAACTTCTCATTCAAATTCAAGATGATCCCTAATTCCCCCCAATCTCCTAATTAAACAAAAATAATCATAAAGGACAATAATGGATTTCCTAAAACAGCCCTCCTCATTCAAATTTCTCCCTCCCAAATCAGAATTAATCCCACGTGGGGTCCACAAGGAGTTCCGCCCCTTGCTGCCATTTCCGCCCAGCCCGTCTCGCGTAGCAGTGGACCGGTCCAACCGGCCCATCCTGGGCCGGTCTAACATTACTCCCCTCCCAAAAACTCACCTTGTCCTCAAGGTGAAAATTGGGGAACTGTTGCTTCACAATTTCATAAGGCTCCCAAGTAGCTTCGTAATCGGGAAGATTCTTCCATTTAATCAACACCTCCTTGTTTCCCTTTTTATCAATCCTCACTCCTTGCAACTCCATAGGTTCCATGATCACCTCTAACTCCTCTGTCAAAGATGCTGGTAGCTCCGCACTAGCTACCTGTTCCCCTAATGCTCTCCTCAGCTGTGACACATGGAACACTGGGTGTATGGTAGCAGAAGAGGGCAACTTCAGACGATACGCCACTGCTCTTGTCCAAAACTTCGTAGGGGCCAAAATATCCTGGCGCCAATTTCTTATTCCTTCTTCTCGCTACTGTCCTTTGCCTGTAGGGTCGTAGTTTTAGGAATACCTTCTCTGCCACTTCAAACTGCATGTCTCTCCTGTGTGAATATGTCTGCTTCTTCATGATCTGTTGAGCCCTCATCAGATGCTTCTTTAATTCTTCCAGACCTTGTCCCTTTCCTCCATGTACTGCTCAACTGTCGAGACCGATGTACTTCCTTTCCCGTAGTGCACTAAGTGTGGGGGATCCCTTCCATACAACACTCTAAATGGGGTCATCTGAGATGCAGAATGATACGACATATTGTACCAATATTCAGCCCAAGGTAGCCACTTTGCCCACATCCGCGGTGTTTCTAAAGCAAAACACCTCAAGTAAGTTTCCAAACTTCGGTTCACCACCTCCGTTTGCCCATCAGTCTGTGGATGATAGGCGGTACTTCTCTTTAGGACCGTGCCTTGCATCCTGAACAGATCTCTCCAAAACTAGCTGAGGAACACTTTGTCTCGATCAGACACAATAGATTCTGGAACCCCATGCAGCCTGACCACCTCCCTGATAAATGCCGCAGCCATCGACACCGCCGTGTAAGGATGTCGTAAGAGAATGAAGTGTGCATACTTGCAGAGCCTGTCAACCACCACCAGAATGACCGTGAATCCTTTTGACCTGGGTAAGCCATCAATGAAATCCATGGACACTTCCTCCCAAACTCTGTTTAGAAGTGCCAATGGTTGTAGTAAACCTCCTGGAGCCATGGCCATGTATTTGTTTCTTTGGCAGACCTCACAACTCGCCACCATCTCCTCCACATCTTTATGCATTCCTTTCCAGTAGAGTTCCGTTGCCAGCCTCCTGTATGTCTTCTGAACTCCTGAGTGACCTCCGACTGAGCTGCCATGAAATTCCTGCAACATATGGGGCATGTGTATGGAAGTTCGTGGCATCACGAACCTCCCTTGATACAATAGTCTCCCCCCTTCAATGTAGTAACCAGAATGACTGCTCTTGTCCTTCCTTAGATCCTCCCTAATCTTCCTCAGCTCCTCGTTCAGCATACTTTCTTCTTTAATGGCCCCCCAGTCTACTATCAATGGCGCCGACACAACCAACTCCTGAATCTCCCCAACGCATCTTGATAAAGCATCGGCCGCCTTATTCTCCAAACTAGGCTTATATTGGATCTCAAAATCATAGCCTAATGTTTGGATAACCACCTCTGGTGCTCTTCGGTCACCATCCTCCGCTCTAACAAATACTTCAAGCTCCTCTGATCAGTCCGTACAATGAAGTGTCTTCCCAAGAGATACGGCCGCCATTTTTGGATTGCCAAAACAATGGCCATCAACTCTCTTTCATACACTGACTTCAATCTACCTCTGCTGAAAGCACTTGGCTGAAGTATGCTACTGGCCTGTGATTCTGCATCAGCACCGCCCCTAGCCCATATCCTGAGGCATCTGTCTCTACTACAAAAGCCTGATCAAAGTCTGGAAGAGCTAGAACAGGGACCGTCGTCGTGGCTTCCTTCAACCTCTCGAACGCCTGGGTGGCTGCCTCTCCCCAGCAAAAATTGTCCTTCTTCAGCTGCTCAGTCAAAGGCCATGCAATGGTACTATACCCCTTCACGAACTTCCTATAGTATCCAGTCAATCCTAGAAAACCCCTCAATTCCCTGAGGTTCCTAGGTAGCGGCCATTTCTGCATTGCCTCAATTTTAGTTTGATCCACTGCCACTCCTTGAGATACCACATGTCCCAAGTATTCCACACTTGCCTGAGCAAAGCTGCACTTCTTTAGGTTGGCTTTCAACAGGTGCTCCTGAAGCACTTCCAATACCACTCTCAAATGCTCCCAATGCTCCTCCACAGTCTTGCTGTACACCAGGATGTCATCGAAAAAGACCAGGACAAACTTTATAAGGTGCTGCTTGAATACCCGATTCATCAAGGATTGAAATGTTGCAGGAGCGTTAGTCATATCAAAGGGCATTACCAGAAATTCATAATGCCCTTCATGTGTCCTGAACGCTGTCTTTAGAACATCGGCCTCCTTCATTCTGATCTGGTGGTATATAGATTTTAGATCTAGCTTAGAGAACATCACTGCATCATGTAGCTCGTCCAACAGCTCATCAATCACAGGAATTGGGAATTTGTCTGGTACAGTGCCTTTATTCAGAGCCCTGTAATCCACACAAAATCTCCAACTCCGGTCCTTCTTCTTGACTAGGAGAACTGGATTAGAAAAAGGGCTATTGCTGGGTCTGATAATCTCTGCCTCCAGCATTTCCCGGATCAACCTTTCAATCTCATCTTTCTGAATCTGGGGGTAGCGGTAAAGACGGACGCTGATCGGAGTCTCACCTTCTTTCAAAGTGATGGCATGCTCCAACTCTCTATGAGGAGGTAAACCCTGGGGCGGTTGAAAGACCTCTCTGAATTGGTGTATGAGCGGCTGTACTGCAGAGGGAACATTGCCTTCCTCCTCCAATCTGACCCCTTTCAAGCGGTGCAACTCCACTAAGAAGCCTCCTCCCTCCTCTCGAATGGTTCTGATGAGGGATTTGAGAGAAACCCCTGCCTTGGTCAGCCCGGAATCACCCTGAATTGTCCTCTTCCTGCCCCCAACCACCAACTCCATCCTCAGTGTTCCCCAATTGATTTTGGTATCTCCCAATGTCTGCAGCCATTTCATCCCAAGGATGACATCCGTACTCCCCAATTCCAAGGGAATGAAGTCTTCCTTTACATGGATCCCTTGAATCTTCAATACTACTCCTCGATAGACACCTCGACCCATCTCCACCTTCCCGGTGCCCATCATTACTCCGTAACCTCCGGTATCCACTAGCTCCATCCCCAACACATCTACAATCTGGGTGGAAATGAAATTGTGGGTCGCTCCACTGTCTATCAACACCACAACCTCGCGACCAGAGATCTCTCCTTTCACCTTCATAGTGTGACTCGAAGTGAGTCCCACTACTGAATTCAGAGAGACTTCTGCTACATCCAGATGCAACTTCTCATCCTCCTCCACCTCGGGGTCATTCCCAGCTCGCTCTTCGTCTTCCTCATCTTCACAAACGAGAACCTGAAGAGATTGGTCCTTGCACCTGTGCCCTGGCATGTACTTCTCATCGCATCTGAAGCACAACCCCTTTGCTCTCTTGTCCTGCATTTCTTTTTCGATCAGCCTTTTGAACTGTCCCACATTTCCTCCTCTAGTCTTTTCCTTTGGGTGCTTCCTTCTGTCCACCTGGCGCTACCCCTTTTGAGGGTAATACCGCAGTAGTCATCTTGTACGATCCCCCTGAGTAGTTGCCTCGAGCTCCTCTTTCTGATCTCTTTTGATCCTCCACAAATTGTGCAAGCTCCATAGCCTTACCTAAGTTCCTTGGCTCCAACACTCTGACAGCTGTTCGTATCTCCGGTTTGAGCCCCTTCATGAAATTCCCCTCCAGGGCAGACTCAGAAATGTGATCCAATCTGCTTGCGAGATACTCAAATCTGTCCCGGTAATCGGCCACAGTCCCCTCCTGCGTCAGAGCAAAGAATTGTTCATAGAAGTCTCCTCCCCCATCGGCTCGGAAACGCTCTAATAAACAATCCTTAAACTCTCTCCAGCTCCGAATAGGCTCCCTCCTGTCTCGCCACTGATACCATGTCAGTGCCTTCCCTTCCAGACACAATCCTGCCGCCATCAGCTTCTCATCATTTGTCAACCCGTTGACAGCGAAGTAACGCTCCACCTTATAGATCCAACCATGGCCATCTTCGCCCTCAAAGATGGGCATCTTCAACTTCCTCACCTTCGGATCCCTTCCGTTACCCCGATACTCTCCATAACCTCCTATTCCTCGAAGATGAGGTGCTCCCCAAGTGTCCCGGTCCTCCCTCCGGCGTTGGTATCTGAATCCGTCATCATATTCCCCTCTTCCCTTTCAAAATCAGCACATCGACGCTGAAATTCAGCACCTCGACGCTGATATTCTTCTCTTTTATCGCCAAAATCTGCACTTCCCTCATATTCCCCCCTCCTGCCTTCAAAATCAACACCTTGACGCTGAAAATCAGCACCTCGACGATCATTTCTCATGCTCATCTCCTCTCTAGAAAATGGCTCTAGAGGTGGCATGTCGTCGTCTCCCTCAAGGATCTCTACATCTTGATTCCTCCTCCCCCTACACGGGTTTGGATTTTCTCCTACGCCGTGGTCTCCGGTAGCCTCTCTTGCTTTCGACGTCGTCGGATTAGTCTTCATATCCAATAATTTCTTCATCATTTCTTCTATGGCCATAAATTTGCCCTCCAACCTTTCATTGTTGGTGGTGATTTGATTTTGAAAATCAAAGAATCGCTCCTCCAAATCGGTTTTCAATTGACCGACTTCGCCTTCCAAAACATCCACCTTCTTTCCGGCCATTGTTCTTCTAACGGATTCACAGAAATCTTCTTCCGGAGACGAGGAACTTGCTGAAATTTCAGAATTTCAGCCGCCGGTGGCCCCGAATCGATGCTCTGATACCAATTTGATAGGAATTACTTGGTTCACAAGTAATTCTAACCCAAACCAATCAAATTACAGCAGCAAACTGCTATCCACAGCAGGAAAACAGGGAAATCTGAGAGAAAACGCAAGAAACGGCTTGTATTTCACTAGTAATGAAAGCAAAACAAAGAAAGATACAACGTTCTTCGATTCGAGAGGAAGAACAACTCTCCACAAGTCTCTTGCAAACCCTAGAGCCCAAGAACACCGAGAGATCTCAAACTTCTCATTCAAATTCAAGATGATCCCTAATTCCCCCCAATCTCCTAATTAAACAAAAATCTATACTACTATTATAAAAGGGGCTTGAGTTTCCTTCCTCTGGCAAATCTTGTTCATCCATTCTACTTATTTTTTAATTATCTTGACCGTTCATTCTATTAAAAATATTTAATAAATAAAAAAAAATCACATTATATAAAACTCATTTATTCAAATCAAATCTCAACCGTTTATTTAAATTATTATAATTATAGTTAATTAATAATTATAATTTTATTCATATAATGATGTATTTATTAATCTGGAAGCCGAGTCGTTTCTCTTACAAGTAGTCCAGAAGATGAAAAAGATGACCGGACAAACGAAGCTCGATCGACGTCGTTTCGGTTGCTTCGAGCCGCCTACAACTCATCGGCTTGCCCCTCTCTCCGCCGTTTCTAGGTAATTTATTAATCTTGAAGCGGAGTCGTTTCTCTTACAAGTAGTCGAGAAGATGAAAAAGACCACCCGTCGAACGAAGCTCGATCGACGTTGTTTCGGTCGCTTCGAGCCGCCTACAACTCTTCTGCTTGCCCCTCTCTACGCCGTTTCTAGGTATCTTTCTTCTCCCTCAGTCTATCTTTCTTATCAAATTATTTAGGTATCTTCACCTTCTGTAATGCCTCTTCGAATTCCATTGTCTTCCATTTATCTCTTCAAATTTCTTTTGTCCGCTTCGCAGGAGGCACTTACTACGGATGACACACGCTTACTGAAGGTACGCTGATCCACGCCGACTGACATCGATGGCTCCTCAGCAGCCACCACCAACACCAAATAAAGCGCTTCCCAGAAGCTTGACAGCTCTATAATGGCTTGGCAGCTTCAGGGTAGTGCTCGCTTGCATAGATCACCAGGCCTTCTGCTTCAATGACAATCCCCAAATTCACATGAATCTGAGGAAGGAGACCTGACCACTGAAGTGAATCGCTCTCGGCGAGCTCTAGAGCGACCAAGAAGCTATCTTTAGCCTATTTAATATGTCCTAAAGACCACAAAAGTGTTTCCAATCCTGAAGTGAGACCGCAAATCCATTGGACGTAGCTCTAAGGCACGGTGGAAGCTTTCAAGCGCTAGCATGAATAGGTGGCGCCATAGTTGGGTGAGGAGAGCCACTAGGAGCAAGCTTTGGGTACTGATAGCGGTTGGAAAGGGTATTGATCATATCTGGATTCTCATTGGAGAGGAACAGAGCGGAGAAATTGCGATCGAGATTCCCAGTGGCATCAGCGAAGGTTTGAAAGAGGTCATCAAGGGAAAAACCCAAGGAAGGATCTCTGATGAAATTGGAGTAGGACTGGAATAATACCAATGTTGGTCTATATTTGTCCAGTGGAGCGTTGGTGAGTACTTCCATTAGTAATTTTGTTTACCTGAATTTTTTTTTTTTTTTTTTAATGTTCCTTGTTAACCTGAATGTTTGAAATCCCATATATGATGGATTACAAGCTAATTTTACCAATCCCAAGCATTATTTTGTTATGTTGAAATCAATTCTAAACATTACAGGAGGAGATTTTGGACTCCTTTATTGTACAACTCCTTTCATTTAATTTCTTTTTAATTCATTTACAGAACTGCAGTGTGATTTGAGGTAATTTTCATCATTTGCATTTTGTTATCATGTCTGCTAAACTCATGAATGGCTGACGCTATTTTTTTTTTTTTTTGGGTTTAGTTATATGTAGTAGAAAAAGAACAAAAAAAAAACAGACAGATCTGGTCGGTCGGGACTCAGAATAAGTGATACGATTATAGATTAAATCCAATCCTTATTTGGTTGTCCAAAGACCGTCCTAAAGGAGAGAGCAGGCTTCATCATCGTCCAAGACCCAAAAACCTTCCAAAATTGAGCCTCAACCGTAGCGACCGGGTCAGTAAAGCCTGCCAAAAAGTTCCAAGTGGTAAAATGACTGCCGAGAAAAAAACTAAAGTCAGCCGATCTCCGGTTGGGCAGCATCAAATTGCCACTAACAAACCGAATAAAGTTAAATATCTTTCCACGTATAAGCCAATTGCCAGCCAAGACAAAGACCTCCAGATGTAGAAACGAACCCAGCTGCACTCCAACCAGCCAGCCAAACAACCATAAAAAGTATAATATTTTTCGTCGCGTAAAGGCACTAAAGCAACATAGCTCACCTTGGCATATTGGTTGAGAGCTTATGCTTCAACTAAAGGGTCTTGGGTTCGAGTCTTTATGTATGCGTGGTGTGCGTGAGTTTGCCTTAATTGGCCTAAATGTCCAAAAAAAAAAAGCAGTAAAGCACCCAGAAAGAATGTAATAAACAAACCCAAATGCCAGTCAAATGTAAGATGTCCAGACAGTGAAAGGAACCAACAGAAGGTTCCCAAAAAGATCCCACAAGTGTTTCAACAAACAGATTATCCACAAAATTAATCCACTGACCAACGGGAATAAGCATCAATAGCACAGTTGCAACTGTTTTATTAAAAGGTTTCCATTTTTCCATTTGTTCAACTTCAGGTATATAGCTCTTGAAATTTTCTCATATAGAGTAATAACACAGACAACATTACCTTTGAATTTCCTGGTATTACGCTCATTCCAACTAAAGTATACAGCAGCATGAAAAACAAGAAGAGTAGCATTCTTAGTTTCACGGTTGATGTTCAGCCCATCAATAAGGTGAAGAGCTTGGTCAATGTTTGGTCTCAAATAAAAGTTTTTAAAATGTGGAATAAGCATAGTAATGAGTTGAAAAGAGTAATCACACTCAAATAATAAGTGAGAGCAATTTTCCAAATGACTAGGGCAAAGAGGGCAAGAAGTGTCCTCAATGAAAATATTTCTGTACCTCAAAGCTTTGACAGTTTTAAGACCACCATTAATAGCAATTCAGGTGCAGGCAGAGTATCTGATGGTATGTTTATTGTGCCATACTAAATGAAACTAGTCCACATCCGAATCAGAGAAGTGCTTATTGTATAAATCTTTAAAAGAAGCATTCTCATTGTTATCCCATGTAATATGATAAGGGCAATTATGGGCAATAGGAATAGCAAATATAATATTTTTAAGACTAGAACTCAGAGATGGAGGAAGAGACCAAGAGCCATCAAAAATCCAGTTTGCAAGGTTATAGTCAGATCCAATTTACAAAAGGTAAGTTTGTCCAGGAAACAAAGAGGAAAAGTTATCATTGAGAACCCAGTGATCCCAATAGCAGTTAATAGGACTGTTAGGAGCTATTTGAAAGCAGTCGTTGGAACATAAACATGCATGGAGTTTTGCGCTCTCAATTGCAGTCATTTAAATAAGAAAGTGTAAGCAAGCAAAGGTAATATTGGATGTCATTTGTTGCTGCTTTCCAAGATTGCTACTGTATTATATGCAGATTTAAATATTTCCTTAGCATTTATATAATTTTCATTACCTTTGTTTTTTTTTTTTTATTAAAAGAAATTTTCTTACTCATTACATGTTTTGTTGAAACATAAGGAGGTAAATTGCTGATTAGTCGTGAAGTGCTTTAGCTACAAAGACTACTTCAATTAGACAATATGTTATTACAGAAAACCTATATACAATGACTTTGAAGCCTAATATGCAGTTAGGATTGCGATTTAGTCCATTGGATTCCTAACTTTTTTAATGCATATTGCACTGATATGATGGTTGAACCATGATGATTGAGTTTATTTTTCCATTTTCCATTGTTAATGATTGGTATTATAATGATGTTTTCAGTACATTATAAGGAGTGCAAAATATTCTACATAAGGATTTTAAGATACAAGTATGCAGTATAATGCAATTTTTAGTCGTTCTTTTTCATCTACTTGAACTTATTTCTTCTATTTATGTTTATCATTTTTGAGATTTGTATAGAATTTCTGTTTAAAATATATTATAATATTCCGCTTCAGCCTTCTTGGGAAAGGTGGGGAATATATTTATCAATCATTAAGCGTATAATTGTGACTACTCTTTAAAGGTTATTTTATATTATTTGCATGCACGCATTATTTTGTTGGCGCCAATTTTTTTTTTTTTTTGCCGTTTTTTGGCCATTTCACTTAAATTTATTCTATTAATTTTTTTATTTATTATAAATGTGTAATTAAAAAGAAAACTTATAACTTTCAAGAAAATTTGACTTAAAAAATAAATAGACTGATTATAATAAATAGAATTTAATACCAAAAAAATTCAAATCATATAAAACTATTTATCTAATCATATAAAACTTATCATAATGATTATAATTATTTATAATAATAAAATTTGTTCATCTTAATAATGATAATATAATTAAAATATTTATAATATGAATTTTATGAATTTTTTTAGTAACGTGCATTTAATGCACGGGCATTTTTACTAGTAATCATAAAGGACAATAATGGATTTCCTAAAACAGCCCCCCTCATTCAAATTTCTCCCTCCCAAATCAGAATTAATCCCACGTGGGGTCCACAGGGAGTTCCACCCCTTGCTGCCGTTTCTGCCCATCCCGTCTCGCGTAGCAGTGGACCGGTCCCTGTTGGACCGGTCCAACCGGCCCATCCTGGGCCGGTCTAACATGATACTTGGCTACATCTTTGTTTGTCGTGCTTATCTCATTTCAACCTTCTTCCTCAAGCATCAACACTCATCAATCGGCCATCTCCTGCATTTAACCTACTTCTTCAAGGCCTTAATCTTCTTGCTCAACCATCTCTGTTGATCTCAACATCAGTAACGGTAGATTTTAACATGGTGCAAAAAAACTTCTCCCTAGCTGTCATACTAGTATGTGCATGCAACATCAGAGTTAATGCAAAACATTTTGTGACCATAACATTATCTTTAAATATAAATTCCAGAAATCCTTGAGCTTATGCCTTGCCTAGCTTTTCATAGTAGCAACACAGTGATCAAATGTCTTGCTGCTCTATAGTTAGACCTACAAAATTATCCTTCTTTATTATTGTAAGTTGAGATTTCCGTCTAATGAATGGAGACATATTCATTATCTCAAGTGCAAAACTTTTTTATCACTTTAAGAATAACAAGAAAAAGCTTCAATTCTAGGTGCAAACTTACCTGCCCTATATATTTCATCATACAATGAAAATTTTGAATTAATTTTTCTTCTAAATTCCTTTATGCATTTCTGTACAATTTGTGAATATCCAGTTACAAATTGTGTTAAAGCGTCTACTTGTCTTCCTCATCTGTAATAGATAAAATTGAACTTTAACAATTTGTAGCACTAACCACACTATATGGTTAACAGGCCAGAGTTTTAGATTTTAAATTCCACCACAATAAAGCATGTGAGGGAAACTTTAAAAAAGCAAATGAAATTATCTTTTTATCAAGGTAATAAAAAAGAATGAAATATGTTTCTAAAAGCTCAAACCAATCGAGTAACAATTTCAACTATTCTACAGTAGTAATGCAACTTCAACTTTTTTTCTCACCTAGAAGGTAAGTGTAAGGACAACTATAATAAAAATTAAGATAACCCGTGATGACTTGAACTGATTTGGTAAGACCGGCATATTTACAATTCTGCATTTTCTGAATTTCAGTGAATATTCTACACTAATTTATATTTGAAATATTAACCTAAAAGTAAGGTTGTGAAAAGCAGACCAGACAAAGAACTAGAAGGAGAGGTTCAAAGTTCAGTGGTTCGACCGGGGTTTAAGACATAATAAATATTAAAATTATTCAAATATAATATAAATTATACAATAATAAAAAAAATAAAAGTGAATACATAATTATCTCGATTAAGGCTCTTGAACAAGCTCGTATAAAGCAACATAAAGTTCCATAAGAAATTTGATTAACCATTAATGTGAATATAAGCATATGCATATTATAAATATAGACATGAGTATTAAATATATTTATAGATTAAAATGAAGTATAATATAAATGTATCAAAATAAAAATTTATAACAAGAATGATATTTAATGTAATATATTTATTTTAATATAAAAAAATTTATATTATTAATTTTTATAATACACATTATAACAAATTTGCAGCCCAACCCAACCTAAATTTGCAGCCTAACGCATCCAGCATTCATGCAACTTTTTTAATCTCATATCATAGGGGAGTTTTAAGTAGTCGTCTTTATATAGTGTAATCGTAAAAAGCTAATTTTTCGTAGGATTATTACCAATGTAATCGTAAAAAGCTAATTTTTCGGGAATTTTAGACCAAGCTTCCGATAAGCTCAGATTTTCGGCTAGTCCGGCCCCAACCCTTCGATATATTTCTTGCTGGAAGTATCCCTGATCCCACTGATAACGGGTGGGGCCAAATAATTCGATTGGGGTAGTTGCTGAACCATACCACATAGTTCCAACAACAACAAAAGCTGCAAAAAAAAAAAAAATAAACAGCAGCATTACTACTAGAAAGCATAGTTTCAATATTACTCATGTGCAATCCTTTGTATAGATGTTGAGGCGGACGGACACTAAGATGGAATAAACCCGCTAATATGCCCAAGTACACACAACTAGCAAAAAAGCAAGTTATATGAGATGGCATACATGTACCATGGTTGAATTTTACTCGATAATATAAATGATTCTAATTTTTTTTTTAATTGTTTTAAAACATGACCAGACTAGTAACATGACCGGTTAAGAGTCGAACTAGTTGAAATGGCCAGTCCAACCTGATTTTCAAATGTTGCCTGAAAAAATTATGTGAAAATATGTGCAAAAATTCTGTAGAAGTACTACAATGTTATTTTCTAGACGTTGCAGTGTTGAGCTCTTTATTTCTGGGTAGAATAATAGGTTTTTTGGGAGCAATACAATGCTAGGCATTTGGGCACAACGACACTAAATTCTCTATGTTAGGGCGTTGTAGCGCTGTGTTCTGGGACTGCAATGTTGCGTTCTCTATATTATGAATAGGATTTAAAGTTTTCTAGGAGAGTTGCGGCGCTACATTTCTGAGTTTTATAAATATCAAATTCCCCTATCTCAAAATCATTGCCCAGTGTTGGATCACCGAGTAGAGAGAAAGAGAGAGAGACAGAGAGGAGAATTTCTAGAGATAGAAAGTTCATTTTTGGCGTCTTCAGGCAATATTTTTTTTTTAGTCGAGCCAGTTGTGAAAGTTGTCTGGATCAAATTAGGTTAATTTATATGATCATTAATTTTGAAAATACGGATTTTTATCAAAGTTTTAGTTTTTTCATCACAAACAACACAAAAGTGGGTATATTCTAACATTTAGGAAATTTTCACTACTCAACTTTTTATATATCATTATTCTTATTATTCTACACATTAACGTATTTTTTTTATTAGTACTGGGTATTTTTTATTGTGCAGAGTTTTCTATAATTTAATATGCATACGAATTTTGATGAAAGTTGCTATAGAAGAATAAAAATCCCAATATATTGTTGTGAACACTATTTGTGAATAGTGCTACGATTGGTAACTATTTGAGTGTATAAATTTATCCCAAAATTCTGACTACTTTGCCATAGATGTCAAATTATGTATATTTCTGTTGACCTGCTGTATAAAGCAAAAGAGAAAACAAAAAAATTAAAATCCATGTACCTACCCCCTGTAATCGCACGTCGCTCGCACGTTGTCGTCATTTCTCCCACGACCTCGCACTACCCTGTGTCGTTAAAATGAAAAGAAAAGAGGCAGAAACCTCTCTTCTCATTCTCTCGACAATCGGCTCTCGCTCTCACTCTCTCCCTCTGTTCTGTCGTTGCTCGCTTCGCTCGATCGACAACTTTCCTTTCCCGTTCGGATCGGAAGCACGACGGTAGCTCGCCGCTTCCCCATCTCCTTCGTGGATGTTCGACCTTGCTGCTCCGACGACTTTCTCCATCCGATCGGAAGCCACTACATTTTGATCGGGATCAACAACTGGAGCTCGTCACTCCTCCTGCTCCTTCAGAGCTGTTCGGCTTCGCTCCTCCATCGACTTTCCCTTCCAGTAGGATCGGAAGTTACACATTTTGATCGGAAACAACAACGGGAGCTCGCGTGCACTGAAGATAACTTCCTCCCCTTTGCACGCTCGTTCGGCCAAATCCCGTGAGTCCGACGGCTGCTTCGGCTCTCTCGTGGCTGTGCGACTTCACTGCTTCTACGACCTTCCCCCCTGCTGATCGGAAGTTAGACATTTTAATCGGCAGCAAAC